>NW_024070209.1:9775776-10161375 GCF_014754425.2 Oryx dammah | reverse complement strand
ACACACACACACACACACACACACACACACACACACACCCGCAAAGCAAGTCAAGTACGCCAGCTTCCCCCGAACTGGCAAAGGTTGCCATGCCCCTAAGTAGCCCACGAGACTGTCCTAGGGTCTGACCTATGGCTCCACCAGGTCAGTATGGACGTAGATCCCTTGGGCCGAGGGCTAGCTGTCTTGTCCATGCTGGGCTTCACTGGCCGAACAGGGTCTTCCTCCATTCCACTTTCTAAGGAAAACCAGATAGCCTAATAGTAGAATGACAGCCAACAGCCAGATATAGGGCCCCCAAAACACCTCTCCACATCTCCAATGCCGGTCAGAGCCCCTAGGAAACCATTTCTCTCCTCTCCTGCAACATATCCATGCTGCCCCCTCCTTTCCCTATTCACCATTACGCAGGGCCACGCAGCTCCTTGCAAACTGGACTTCTGCATGTTCAGAGCACCTTACAGTCTACAGAGCACCTTAAAAAAACACTTGTTCGTAGTGTGGTTAAGAGTACCAGTTCTAGACTCAGACTGCTTACATTCAAATTCACCATTTGATAGCTACAAAAACTTGTTAACCAGCTGCTTAACATCTTTGCGCCTCAATCTGCTCATTTGTCAACTGCGAGCAAAGAACATCTCAGAGCTGCTATAAGGATGAGCTGAGACAATCCACGTATGACATTTAGGACAGCGCCTGGTATTCAGTGAGTACTCAACAAAAGTTAGCTAATAACAAAAGTTTTCATCAAATCTGGACATCAAAATAACCCCACAGAGAGGCAGGCTAGGAACAACGCTGACAAGAAGCTGGGGCTTGGAGAACAGAGTGACTTCTCTGAAGTGACACAGAAGGCAAGGAGAGGAGCCGAAGCTAGAGCCAAAGCCTGGATCAGAAGCCTGTGCACTGTTGCTCTCTGTTGCCACACACAGTTCTAGGCCTCCAAAACACGTTCTTCCTCTGGACCACATTACCTTCCCAGATTCAAAGGAGCACACATCTAAGGACATCACAGAACTCTCCAGCCACACAAGTATATGCAGTCATCTAACTTCTTGGATGCTGTTTCTTCTATAAAGTGAGACTGTCACCTGGTATATCTACATTAATACTCGAATAAGATAAAGCATATAAAAGTGCTCTATAAGAAGTGCAAAAGCTCTGCAGGTCTTAAAATGTCTAGGTATACATATTATAAGGAACTACAGAGAGGAGCAAGGTGAGCTGGAAAGAACAAGGCTACTTGATTATGCCTTATATGAGGGGTTTTTTTGCGGGGCGGGGGGTGGAATATGTGGAAAGGAAAGGCCTACAAACATAATTTGTGACGACAGTATGAGTACACAAGAATAATTCTGCTTGAGTGGGGAAGATTAAAGATGCCTAGCTTGGCTGAAGTAAAGAATTCTAGATGAGTTCTCCTATCAAACTGTAAGCCTGTTAAGGCAGATTCCACGACGTTTCCTCTTTATGATTCCATCACTCTTGGCACACAGTGTCAAATATTACTGAAAGAACTAACACTGATGTTGAGATGTATTAGAAGTTAAATATGGATAGATTCAGGGAGTTTAACAACAGGTAGAGATAGATGAATTGGGTCCAATAGCAACAGGAAGCCAGACTCTTCCCGAGCAGGAGACTGGCATAGTGAAAACTGTTTTAGGAACATCAAACAGGTGGCAGACAGAGAGATGGCAGAGGCATAGCAACTTGATAAAGACAGGGATGACAGCAAGGACGCTAACGGCAATAATGAGCAAGGGCGGGAGGGGCGAACTAGGCTCGTAAGAGAAAAAGAAAGGGAAGAAGAAATGGACCAACTCAGAGACACTACCTAAAAAAAAAACCAACTCTGAGAAGGAACTACAATAGATCAAACATGGGGAAAGCAGCAGCAAGCAGGCCTGTATGGGCTCTGGAGATGGACAGATCTGGGTACAGCTTTGGTTCTCCCCATTTCCTCACTGGTATCACTCTACGTAACATATTTTCGGAGCCCTCGTTACCTTATCTGAAAAAAGGGGGGAAATAATACTTACCTCACAGGGATGTTGTGAAGATTAACTAAGACAGAAGTAAAGCATTTAGCACAGCACTTAGCACAGAATATGTGTTCAACAAACTGTAGACACTGTCTTCATCACCACTGAGAGGGTACATCAATGACAACTGCACACAGTAGGAACTCAGATGTTGCGCGAATAAGTAGATGGAAAGATGAGTGCATGGATAAGTCAAGGAATGAATAAACCTGGGATTTCTCAAGCAGGAGCAATGAGAATGACGATAACAGAGCTGAGAAGGGAAACAGAACACGTTAAGAGAGAGGAAATAAGTCACGAGGTCTTCTCAGGGGCAAATTTAACCGTGACCACTAACATATGAATTTCACGATCTCCTTCCAACACGAACCTGTGATGAAGACAACACGGGTTCCATTATTTCCATTTTACAAGTCTCAAAAGTCAAACAACTCATCTAAGTCTCATAGCCACTGGGGCACATTTGACTAGCTGGAAATGGCAACTCACTCCAGTATTCTTGCCTGGGAAATCCCACGGACAGAGCAGCTTGGCGGTTACAGTTCATGCGGTCGCAGAGAGTCAGACACGACTGGAGCGACTGAACAACCACAGGTAGGGTATCCTTCAACAGCATCTTTGGGACCCATCCCAAGTCACACAGAACAGTTATAAGTTATGTGTTACCCCAACCAGAAGACAGATACTCCCTGGATTTCCAATCCATTTTCCTTCCCAATGACATTAAAAACTGCTAAAAATAAAAAAGTAAAAAGTAGGAAAATGGGAAGAGATGAGGGACACAATCTAAGTCTGATAAACAGGTTACCAGTGGACTTGATGAACATTTCAGAAATGACAGAAAAAGAAGCAGATATTGGGAATTGTGGAGGAACTGGTAAGGAGGAAAAGTCTCTTTGGCACCCAGTCTGTACCATTTCCACCTTGCTTTTTACTGGTATACCAGTATCCTTTGAGCCCCTGACCTCTTCTTGTCTCACCGTACCAAACCTTGATCCTGGGCTAACCCAATCGTTTGCTTTCTCTGATTCCACCTATAGAGGTCTGAAATTCAGGCAGTCTGACAGCAGGGTCCACACACTTGAACTGAACTGCATTAGGCACTGGGTATTTTGATTTGGTTGCAAAGAGATAAAATGAAACATAAAGGTAATCAGCAAGACACGGATTTTCTTAAAACTAGGGTGCAATTGTACATCTCTAAAAGCACTAGTGGCGGGGGGGGGGGGCGGATACGTGTGGATATAAGTCCCTCAAGAGTCAGGAAAGGAGAGGGGAACAGAAGCTTGGGGACTGGAAGCTTGGAAGGCTGGATTCCTGATATACCCAGAAAGAAGATACACAGAGCCTTTTATCCCTGCCTTGCAAATCTCAGAAACAGGACCTAGACCCTAAACAGACTTTTTTTTCTAACCTCTCCAAGCTCTTCATTTATCCCCAGAAATTTCTGTAGCCCACTCCCAAACTGAAAACAGGTCTACTCCCTCCCAGGATATTCCCCTCTAGGAATACCCAGTGACCGCCAGACCCGCTTCCAAAGGGCCCAGACTTCCAGCAAGGAAAGCTACACAATACGCCTCACTTATCCTCAAGAAAGGCGCTTTTGCAGGAAGGCAACAGGCACTTGAGTGCAGCCCTGTATTCGAGAACCACAACCCTCCCAGAGCTAGTGGGGGTCCCACTTAACAGACTATTCAAAGTTCCTGCTGCTTCCTCCCCTCCGTCAATCAACAAGCCCCTGGCACTAGGACCCTGCGGACAGGGAACCCTGAGCCTGCGCTGTAGAGAGAGAGATGCACCATTTCACAACTTCAGCAAAACCCAAAGCAGCCAGCAAAGCCACAGCCACCTCGGCTATGCTTGGCTCTGCCTTTTGGGCAGCTCACTAGCCACTCCCCAGAAGCAGAGCATTCTGTCCTTTCTCTTTTTAAACCCGCGTCATCAACTGATCATAACGGAAATCAATCCCCTCAAGTCACCAAGCAAAGGCGTATCCATGGCAACCTCAAGAGGAAGGACACAGAAAGGATGCTCCAGTGGCTGCAGCAGGAAAAGGTAAGTCCATTCTCTTCCATCCATGCCATCTCATCATTCTCCTCTCTCACTCAAGTCAGGTGTGCACCTTACCGACAAATTCTATCACACCAATGGGGAAAACACCAAAGGTGAGTGTTAATAATGTATGTTGTTATGAAAGGCTATAGATCTGCCTAGTCCCATAACTGGCAGAAAAAAAATTTTTTTTCTGGCTGACTGAGACAAGATCTCTTTTCTTATTCACCATCTCAAGTGACACAGTGTCAGCCTGCAATACGTAACAAATCATTACAGTCACTTGTCCTTCTAGTCAGGCTGCTGGGAAGTCACATAAGGATTTCAGAATTCCATATGTAGTTGCAAAAAGATAGCAGCAACACTGACCCCACCACCCTGCCCACCCATCCACTATCATACCCACAGACTGGCCTGGTAAGGCTCCCTCCTTATCAGCCCTAAACTCCAGCCCCTCAAGACCAGAAGCTGGGACTTGGGAGTAAATTTCTGCCTTTCTCTGATGCCTCAGAGAAGGAATGCCATTTCTGCAGAAGTAAGAGATTCATCAAACATAAATACTACTGTTCCATGCCTCAATTTCTTCTTCTGTAAAACACAGGTAATAACAATACTTTTCTAACAGGGCTGAAAAGCACTTATAAGAGTGCCTGGTATGACACATTCAATAAATGACAGCCATCATTATTACGAAGGAGAGGAAAAGAGAGACCTCAGTGCAGGATTCAAGTTCAGAGGGTATGCAATGTTCTTGGAGCGATCTTGAGTCTGCTCTCTTTCCCTCTCCTCTCTGGACAGTTGTTTCAAGCCTTCCCTTGCCACTCTCAAGTCCCTGTTCCTATCTGAGCCCACACCAGAACCCCTCCCCCAACAGATAACCTTGCTGAGAAAGGAAACGGACCCTATTTGCAAATTTAGATGTGTCCATCATTGCCTCTTTCTTCCTACATTTTTTTCCCTTTTTTCAGTCATTCCTCTTCAAAAGAAACGATGTCTTTTCTTCAGAGGCAACCCTCCACCCTCCTCTGCGATCATCTTTTGCGTTGTACCTTCAAATGTGACCTCTCATCAGATAACCCATGCTCGAGACTTCCAGAAAAACCTGACGCTTGTTTCTGCTACTCCTCCACAAGCTGCCACCATCTTCCTTTCTTCCTTCCTTGCCAAACTACTCAAGTACACCCTCCTTATCCTGACTTTCCATCCACTCTTCAATTCACTTGCCTCCTGTCCTTATGACTCCACTACAGCTGCGCACACTAAAAAAAATGAGTCCGGGTAACCACAATCTCTTAACTGCCCAAGCTCCACGTATATTTTCCAAGCTCATCCTACTCGACCTCCCTGTAACAACAGAAGCTGCTGATTCTCTTCTGGCAACTTTTCCCTCTGTAGCTCCCTGGACAACATTCTCTCTTACCTTGCCCACTAAGCCTTGTCATTTTCTCTATCATCTTCAGCCTTCTGTAAGCATGACTGGGATCATCCATTTCAACAGCATCATCCACCACCCCAAGGCACAAACTCTCTTCTGAACTCCAGACCCACATTTCCACCTATCTGCTAAGCGCCACAGACCCCCAAATTCAACGTGACCTAAAACACGTGGAATCTTCACCCAGAAAATGTTCCTCTTCTACATTCTCCTTTTTACTGGTACCACCTTCCATCCAGCATAGAAAATTGAGTCATCCTGGACATTCCCTCTCTTGTTCTCAATTAATTAGTCATTACATCAGGGAATCTCTGTCTCTACAATCTGATTCCTCCCCTTCTTCCCATCCTCACCAATCCTTAATTCAGCCGGAAGCCAAGCCCAGGTTATTACAAGATTCTCCTGATGTTCCTTATCCAGATCCTCCCCTTTCAGTCTATTTCCACAATTAGCTTCCCAAAATATAACCACGTCACCTCCCTGCCTGAAAACCTCCAGAGACTTCCCTCCCACAAAAGTCCATCTTAGAACAAAACTACAGGCCATTAAAACCTGGCCTCATTATGAATCTAATCTCATCAATCACCCCTTCTTTGATTCCCAAATCCTCTTAGAAACTTGGATCCATCTATCTTATGCTTCTGCAAATGTTGCAAACATCACCATGTCCTTTCTCTCTCTTCAAGGCTCTACTTACTCATCATCTCTTTCCTGAAGATTCTCTTGACGTCTCCATGTGGAGCTGTCATTCCCTCCTCTGCACTCACACAGATCTTTGGAAATATCTCTATCACAAGACCACATTTTCCTTACAGCAGCAAAGTGAAGTGAAGTCACTTAGTCGTGTCCAACTCTTAGCGACCCCGTGGACTGCAGCCCACCTGGCTCCTCCGTCCATGGGATTCTCCAGGCGAGAATACTGGAGTGGGTTGCCATTTCCTTCTCCACGGGATCTTCCTGACCTAGGGATCAAACCCAGGTCTCCCGCATTGCAGGCAGATGCTTTAACCTCTGAGCCACCAGGGAAGCTTCCTTACAATACTGTCTTCCTTATCCCATCATGAATTCCTCCAGGGCAGAGTTTTTATTCATCTCAGTTATCCTAAGCACTGAACAGAAGCCTGTACCAACATCAAGCTCTAGGGATATAAGTTGGCTCTAATACGTTTCCCAGAGACACCATAGGGGAAATACAACATACACCCCAGCAAAGGTAGCTCTTTCTTCTCCAGTTAGGAGCCTAAAAACTAAAACTGCATGGACAGCTCCAGTTCCTATGGAATTCAGTAGTGGCAATAAATCTCAATTTCATATGCTTCTAAGGTAAAAGGACAGAGAAAGAAAGACCTCTAGGCTCTAGAGAAGTGCAGACCTGGGAAAATAGCTTTCGTAAGGTTTTAGGAGTGACAGGAATCCAGTCTCTGTTTCCTTGAAACCCTCAGTGGATACATCAGAGCTTAGGGAAGTCAGACTGGGTAACCAACTTGTCAGCCAAGTACAACCAGTACAAGCTGGAACTTCGAAAGAGAAATTATATAAAACCACATCCAGAAACTTCAGGATGGCAAGGACCCTAAGATAGGCTTGACTCAGTCAACTGCTCAGCACTTACCTTCTCAGGGGACACTGAATACCCAGTTCTCATTTCCCTCGGCATGGGACAGGTAACCCAAGCCCCCACACACTGCCTGGTATCTGTAAACAGGCTAAACCTAGGAATCCTCTACAATACCTTCTGACCTTTAACTCCAAAGAGCTACTAACAATGTCAGCTCTGTCAGAGTACAAGTTACGGCAGCTGTGAGTCATGTACTATGATTTTCCCAACCATTCTGACTCCTCCCTAACAACTTCGTTTCCTCTGCACTCATGCTCAGTCAGGCCCAACTTATCAGCTCTTTCTCAGTATTGTCTCTTACATTCTTCCTTTCTCCTCCATTACCACTGTCATCACTTTGCTCTGCCATGTAATAGCTTTGAGAATTAAGACAAATCGTTTACCCTCTTTGGTGCCCCGTCTATAAAACAGGGTCACAGCTGCTCTGCCTACCTCACAGGAAAGGCTGTCTGTGAAAAGTTCTGTAAAGCGTTACATAAATAGAAGGCATTACTATTATCACCATCCTAGCCATCTTTACTGGTATGTGGAGCCTGTCTGGCTCCCTGCCTCTCTCTTTCCTCATTTCCAACCACATTACACACTACAGGAGGACGACCACACACTGTAAAGTGTTGCTTTGCCCCAAATCTTTCAGTGACATAACATTTCCTGCTTGAGTCAAACCGTTCTGGATCTGACATATCTCCGCACCACTGTCCAACGCTTAGGATGCTTCCCCTAGTTTTGCAAGCCCCACTCGTCCTTCAAAGTCCTGCTACAACTCCACTGCCCTCCACACAGGAGGACGAGATTTAAGAGACAGGAATCTGAAACAATGCCAGGGAAGAATAAAGGACAATTCAGTTTGGGGAAAACATGGTAGAAACTCGGTCATCTCATACCTTAAGAATCTTTTTTTTCTTTTGGCTGTGCCACACAGCTTGTGGGATCTTAGTTCCCTTAGTTCCCTTAGGAATTGAATCTGACCCTTGGCAGTGAAAGAATTGTCCTAACCACTGGACTGCCAGGGAATTCCCAAGACTCATCTTTTAAAGAGGAATTATATTTTTTATTTCTCTGATTCTAAAGGATAAGCTAGGATCAACAAGATGGAAGTTATAGAGATGTATTTTAGCAACATGAAAAACTTCTGTATTGAGCTATCTCGTGATGAAATGGGATGCCTTACATTCAGTAAATTCCCCATTACTAGAAATGTTCAAGCCCAAACTGGCCATTGGGCAAGAATATTTTAGAAGGAATTCAACTATCACAAGATCTGAAAGAAACAGTAGCGCTCTTCTAGTCCAGTCTCCTATTTTATAGGCTTGGACAGGGGAAGAGATTATTCAAGGCAGCACAGCTTGTTCTGGAGGGCAAGGAATAGAACATGGTCTCTTCCAACCCAGAGACCTACACCCTTGTGCTCAAAGTGTATGTGGTCCATGGACCATCAGCATCACCTAAGAACTTGTTTAAAATGTAGAACCAACCAAAGCATGTACTTTAACAAGACCCCTAGGTGTATGCACCATTCAAGTTCGAAAAGCACTGACCTAAACTACCCCTTCCAAATCTTGAGTTTCCAATTCTGGAACTCCATTTTCCAAATTGTCTTATATGCTAAAGAGGCAATACCCAAGAAAAACAGTATTTTCCACCCAAATCTGGGAAACTCCATCCTATACTTCCAGTGGGAAATTCTTGGTAAAAATACTATTAGCATATTGAAAGCTTAAGTTTCTAAACATCCACGTGCTGCATGCTAAGTCCCTTCATTTAAGTCAGACTCTTTTGTGACCCCACGGACTACAGACTGCCAGACTCCTCTGTCCATGCAATTCTCCAGGCAAGAATACTGGAGTGGGTTGCCATGCCCTCCTCCACAGGATCTTCCCCACCCAAGGATAGAACCTGTCTCCAGCGTTGGCACGGGAGTTCTTAACCACTAGCGCCACCTGGGAAGAGAAAACTTGGAACCATGAAGTTTCTAAACATATTTGAGCACAAAAAGCCTTTTGGGAAAAACGTTGTCATTTACTACTATCGTTAACATCTCCGTGCCTTGGGCTTCGGCCGTAGCCTAGGTAAAGGACGTCAACCTTCACTTCATTGTTCCCTGACCCTCAGTGTCTTAAGCATACTGGATCGGCAAGGGGTCAGGACGAGCTTGCTGGTCTCCACACTGTAACAAAAGAGGGTACATTTCTAAATCACCGCCTCTTGAAAAACAGCGGAGCTCCTCATCTGTGTGGTTTAGTTTGGGGGATGCGCAACATGACTGCTCAAGAGTCACCCTGCCAGTTAAGGCGGACCCCAGGAATGGGAGACAGACACACCAAACGCATATCGGCCTCCAGCTTTAGTCCTCTTTTTTCTTTCTGACAACTTTTCAACCATGTGCCCCACTGGAAACCTGTAGCTTGGAAGAGGTTCAGGAGTGCCTTGCACGTTCCCAGGAAAGGAGGGGAAGCCCTGCAGTTCCGGAAGAATTGGGAGACGCAATCACTCTGACCCCGCCAGGCTGAAGAGCTCAGGCGGGTCAGACCAGGCCAGACCCAGGCGGGTGCCCACCCCCACCGCGGCCCAGCCCTGCCGACCCCTGCCCGGTACACCGGGCTCCCCGCCGCGCCCCAGGCGAGCGCCGAGCCCCCAGAACACAGCCAAGAGCCTTGCGAACACGGCGGGGGAGGAGGCAGTTGCCATGGTCGCCGCCTCCGTACCTGTACTGTCAGGGGCTCCGCGCCCGGCTCCGGGCCCCACTGGCGACCGACGCCCAAGCCTTAGCGGGCTCCCACCCCGCCCGCACGGGCTGCCCGCCGTGCCGCCAGACCCCTGTAGGCCCACTCAGGACCTCTAGTCTGTGAGGCCCGGAGGTGTTCTGGGTCGGGGGGGACACGCTACTCTTCCCCGAAGACCAGCCCGGGTGAAACCCTGCGCGCTGAGCGCAGCCGGGAGACTTCGATCAGGCACAAAGCCGGACACCTGGAGCGAAATTTGCGCGTGCGTACTGTACGGGAAGCCGATTAGGACCACGGGGGAGAGGCGCGCGGTGGCCAGCGCCCTCTGCCGGCAGAGGGTAGACGACGTGGAGAAGGCGTGGACGACTCTTGTAGGGTCAAAGCTCCCCCAGAGACTCGCTACGCTTTTGCGTGCTAGGCTATTAATTAAAACAATATAAAATATAAAATAATGAAAATGTACATAATGGACCTCGGTAGTTTTTAATTAAAAAAACACTTGGCCGGAGGGTGCCGCAGCTGCCGGGCACTTCAGCTTCGCGAAGGCTTGCAGGCACCTGGCGCGCTCCGGGCCCGGCCGTCACGGCTCCCCAGACGAGTCCGCTCCGACGAGGGGCGCCGAAGAACGAGCCCAAGAGGAGATCTGCGAGATTGTCAGCTAAATCGGCTCCTGCAAAAGTGGAAACGAAGCCGAAGAAGGCGGCAGGAAAGGATAAATCTTCAGACAAAAAAAGTCAAATAAAACGGGGAAAAAGGGAACGACGGCCGAAGTGGCTAACCAAGAGACTAAAAGGAGAGCCCAGCCTTTGATGAAGCAGAAGCCAAGTCTGATTAATATCACACTCTATCCGTCTCCTTTCGTGTACAATCCAGACGATTATTTTTATCAACTATTTTGTAAACGCCAGTTTTTTGACAGCTCTAAAAACATTTTTTAAAAAGATAGAATCCTCTCTCATTCCACTTTTTAAGTGTAAGTGCTTTTTTTTTTTTTTAGAGGGGAAATCATTTGCTGGTTATTTTTTGGTTCAACCAGAAAACAGTGGGATATTGAATATGGGAGGTTTTGGTTGTCATAGGTGTCAGTAACATTCCATAAATTGAGGTGAGCTTTTATACTCTATAATATAAAGCACACTAAATGGCAGTTTGGAGTCAACTGTGCATCCAGTATCTTGGATACTATTACTTCTCTTCCCATATTTTTGGTAGAATTGTATCCTACAACAAAACCACTGCTTGATCTTGGCTTTCCTGGTCAGAATTTTGTGCCCTGTAGCATCTTTAGTCGTGGTGGTCCAGTTCTCCTAGTAACATTGTTAATGTGCTGTGAACGATTGAAAATTTGAGTGTGTAGTATGACATTAAATTGTGACTGGTGGAACCTCCAATATTGTACTGGATATCCTGTTAAGGAAAATTTGTCTCCAAATTTAAGCTGTAGAGTTCTAGGAAAACTATTCAGAAAAGAATCAAAACTACATGATTTTTTTAGATTTTTGGTACAAATGTTAAGAATTATGTACAAATTGAAATGTCTGTGTACTGATCCTCAAAACAACCAATAAAATCTCAGTTATGAAAAAAAAGAAAACATTGGAAAGTACGAATTCCCTGACCCAATGAACCGACTTCTAATGATGCCAAAGAAATGAAAAAAAAAAAAAAAAAAAAGAAAAAGTGTTCAGACATCTTTGTACAAGGATCTTGGAAGAGTCAGGATCTGATAAACAATGGGTTCAAATTCTGTTTACCCACTGTCTCAGTCCTTGAGTTGTTTACTTAACCTCTCTCAACCTCTGTTTCATCTTTCATAAAATGAGAATGTTAAGGATAGGACCTACATTATTTGGTTGTTTGTAAGTTTGAGTGGATTCATGTAGAGAGCCTGAAATATAACTATTGCAATATTATGTTTGTCTCAGTTAATCTCAGATTGAAAAACAACCTGAAAAATCCCTAAAACTGTTGGTGAGGTGGAAGTCGGGGTGGTAAATGGTAGAAAGGATGAATCTCTCCACTACTGCCCCTCTTTTTCCCATTTCATCATCTAAGTATTTCTGGAGAGGACTCTTGAGAGTCCCTTGGACAGTGTGGAGATCAAACCAGTCAATTCTAAAGAAAATCAACCCTGAATATTCATTGGAAGGACTGATGCTGAAGCTGAGCTCCAATACTTTGGCCACCTGATGCGAAGAGCTGAGTCATTGGAAAAGTCCCTGGTGCTGGAAAAGATTGAAGGCAGGAGGTGAAGGGGGTGGCAGAGGATGAGATGGTTGGATGGCATCATCAACTCAGTGGACATGAGTTTCAGCAAACTCCAGGAGATGGTGAAGGACAGGAAGCCTGGCATGCTGCTGTCCATGGGGTCACAAAGAGTCAGACACGAATGAGCAGCAACAAGTATTTCTTGTTATTATTCTAAATAGATAATGCACTAGTGTGATTCAAAACCTCACTGCAACCTCTCTCCCTATCCACTCCTTCCTCCTTGCACCCTGTAGTTAACCCTTGGTGTCAGTTTCTCACTTAGCAAATTGCTCAGCAAGTTGCTCAGTTTCTTACTCCTCCCCAGGCATGCTCCCCAAGATAGCATACTATATACACTTGTACCTTACTTCTTCATTTGACAGTATATCCTGGAGACCTTTCTAAATCAGTAAATAGAGATCTTCCTCATTCATTTTTTGAGCTGCATAGTACTCTGTTGCATGGAAACATAATTTGTTCGCCACCCTCTTCTGGGGGGTACCGATTTTCCCTATTGCGAATGATGCCGCAGTGAGTCGCCTTGCACACGTGACCTTCCATACGTGAGCAGGCGTATCTGTAGGATGCGTCTGGGCCAAGTATTGAGTGCATCTATAATTCTAGTAGAATGGTCTTTATCCCCTGCAGTTAAAGAGAAACGGTATAAAATACAAATTTAAAGGCTTTTAAAGGCTCAATTCAGTTCAGTTGCTCAGTCATGTCCGACTCTTTGCGACCCCATGAATCGCAGCACGCCAGGCCTCCCTCTCCATCACCAACTCCCAGAGTTCACTCAGACTCATGTCCATCGAGTCCGTGATGCCATCCAGCCATCTCATCCTCTGTCGTCCCCTTCTCCTCCTGCCCCCAAAGCCTCCCAGCATCAGTCTTTTCCAATGAGTCAACTCTTCGCATGAGGTGGCCAAAGTACTGGAGTTTCAGCTTTAGCATCATTCCTTCCAAAGAAATCCCAGGGCTGATCTCCTTCAGAATGGACTGGTTGGATCTCCTTGCAGTCCAAGGGACTCTCAAGAGTCTTCTCCAACACCACAGTTCACAAGCATCGATTCTTTGGTGCTCAGCCTTCTTCACAGTCCAACTCTCACATCCATACATGATTACCGGAAAAACTATAGCCTTGACCAGATGGACCTTTGTTGGCAAAGTAATGTCTCTGCTTTTGAATATGCTATCTAGGTTGGTCATAACTTTCCTTCCAAGGAGTAAGCATCTTTTAATTTCATGGCTGCAGTCACCGTCTGCAGTAATTTTGGAGCCCCCAAAATAAAGTCTGACACTGTTTCCACTGTTTCCCCATCTATTTCCCATGAAGTGGTGGGACCAGATGCCATGATCTTCGTTTTCTGAATGTTGAGCTTAAGCCAACTTTTTCACTCTCCTCTTTCACTTTCATCAAGAGGCTTTTGAGTTCCTCTTCATTTTCTGCCATAAGGGTGGTGTCATCTGCATATCTGAGGTTATTGATATTTCTCCTGCAATCCTGATTCCAGCTTGTGCTTCTTCCAGCCCAGCATTTCTCATGATGTACTCTGCATATAAGTTAAATAAGCAGGGTGACAATTTACAGCCTTGATGTACTCCTTTTCCTATTTGGAACCAATCTGTTGTTCCATGTCCAGTTCCAACTGTTGCTTCCTGACCTGCATATAGGTTTCTCAAGAGGCAGGTCAGGTGGTCTGGTATTCCCATCTCTTTCAGAATTTTCCACACTTTATTATGATCCACACAGTCAAAGGCTTTGGCATAGTCAATAAAGCAGAAATAGATGTTTTTCTGGAACTCTCTTGCTTTTTTGATGATCCAGTGGATGTTGGCAATTTGATCTCTGGTTCCTCTGCCTTTTCTAATACTAGCTTGAACATCTGGAAGTTCACTGTTCATGTATTGCTGAAGCCTGGCTTGGAGAATCTTGAGCATTACTTTACTAGTGTGTGAGATGAGTGCAATTTTATGGTAGTTTGAGCATTCTTTGGCATTGCCTTTCTTTGGGATTGGAATGAAAACTGACCTTTTCCAGTCCTGTGGCCACTGCTGAGTTTTCCAAATTTGCTGGCATATTGAGTGCAGCACTTTCACAGCATCATCTTTCAGGATTTGAAATAGCTCAACTGGAATTCCATCACCTCTACTAGGTATGTTCATAGTGATGCTTTCTAAGGCCCACTTGACTTCACATTCCAGGATGTCTGGCTCTAGGTGAGTGATCACACCATCGTGATTATCTGGGTCGTGAAGATCTTTTTTGTACAGTTCTTCTGTGTATTCTTGCCACCTCTTCTTAACATCTTCTGCTTCTGTTAGGTCCATACCATTTCTGTCCTTTATCGAGCCCATCTTTGCATGAAATGTTCCCTTGGTATCTCTAATTTTCTTGAAGAGATCTCTAGTCTTTCCCATTCTGTTGTTTTTGTCTATTTCTTTGCACTGATCGCTGAGGAAGGCTTTCTTATCTCTTCTTGCTATTCTTTGGAACTCTGCATTCAGATGCTTATATCTTTCCTTTTCTCCTTTGCTTTTCGCTTCTCTTGTTTTCACAGCTATTTGTAAGGCCTCCTCAGACAGCCATTTTGCTTTCTTGCATTTCTTTTCCATGGGGATGGTCTTGATCCCTGTCTCCTGTACAATGTCACGAACCTCCGTCCATAGTTCATCAGGCACTCTATCTATCAGATCTAGGCCCTTAAATCTATTTCTCACTTCCACTGTATAATCATAAGGGATTTAATTTAGGTCATACCTGAATGGTCTAGTGGTTTTCCCTACTTTCTTCAATTTAAGTCTGAATTTGGCAATAAGTTCATGATATGAGCCACAGTCAGCTGCTGGTCTTGTTTTTGTTGACTGTATAGAGCTTCTCCATCTTTGGTTGAAAGAATATAATCAATCTGATTTTGGTGTTGACCATCTGGTGATGTCCATGTGTAGAGTCTTATCTTGTGTTGTTGGAAGAGGGTGTTTGCTATGACCAGTGCATTCTCTTGGCAAAACTATTAGTCTTTGCCCTGCTTCATTCCACATTCCAAGGGCAAATTTGCCTGTTACTCCAGATGTTTCTTGACTTCCTACTTTTGCATTCCAGTCCCCTATAATGAAAAGGACATCTTTTTTGGGTGTTAGTTCTAAAAGGCTCAGTATACATGTATTTTTTACTGTAGTAAAACATACATAAAATTTACCATTTTAACTATTTTTAAGTGTACAGTTCAGTGGCACTAAATACACCTACCTTATTTTGCAACTATCTCCAGTACCCGTCTCTAGAATTTTCTCATCTTTCCATACGGAAACTGTATCCATTAGACACTAATTCCCCTTTCTCCCCTCACCCTAGTCTCTGGTAACAAGCATTCTACTTTCTGTCTCTATAAATCTGACTTTTCTAAGTACTCCATATAAACAGAATCATACAATATTTTTCCTTTTGTGTCCACCTTATGTCTTCAAAATTTGTTCATGTTGTAGTATGTGTCATCATTTCTTTCCCTTTTAAAGCTGAAAAACATTCATTACATATATGTGTGTGTGTATATATATATATATATATATATATACACATACCTACATACACACCACGTTTTGTTTATCCATTCACCTGTAATGGATTTGATGGATTTGGGAGCCGTTTCTAGCTTTTGGCTACTGTAAATAAGCACCTTTAAAAAAAAAAAAAGTACATACCTCATTGGAGAAGGAAATGGCAACCCACTCCAGTATTCTTGCCTGGAGAATCCCAGGGACGGGGGAGCCTGGTGGCTGCTGTCTATGGGGTCTCACAGAGTCGGACACGACTGAAGTGACTTAGCAGCAGCAGCAGCAGCACATACCTCATTTATCCCATCCCCAAGGTCCTTACCCAAAGTAACTAGATGCCATTTTTTGTTTTTGGTCCCAGAGTCAGCCTCTGAAATTGCAAGTATTTTAGATGCAAAGAGCAACTTTGTATACACACTGTTCTAAACCTTGTTGTTTTTTTAAATTGAAGTATAGTTGATTTACAATGTTGTTTCTGGGGTATGGCAAAGTGATTCAGATATTTTTATATATACATATATAGATATTCTTTTTTCAGATTCTTTTCTATTGTAGGTAATACAAGATATTAAATATAGTTCCCTGTGCTGAACCTTGTTTTTATCTCCATGGGACACTACATCTTGGAGGTTTTCCATATTAACACATCTTGATCTGCTTTGAATTTGTTTTTAAATATATATTTTTAATTTGAACTGGAGCCATCTCTCTGAGTGCTTTAACAACCTTTAACAGATATGCTGAGTTTTCATGTGAAGATGCCAAGCCTTGGTTAGAAGCAGGGTAGTGATACAAGAAAGACCCAAATCCTTTTCAACATCATGAAAAGGGGTCTGAAGACATGACATACAAACAGGAGACATATTGTTTCTTTTATATTGAATTAGACTGAGTGGTCTTCAAAGAAAATTAATACTGTCTCTGTCTTAGGTGCTTTTTCACAGGTGCCAACCTGAGGCCCTGTCTGATAGGGACCATGAGCAAGACTCCAAAGACCCTAAAACTCCAATTTGTATGACTAGAGCCCATCCTTCCAGTCCCTGATACTGAACAGAGAAGAACATCTGTGCTCATCTGGGTAGACTTCTAAGTACTTCAGAAAATGGGGAGGAACCAAGAGGGAAAAAAACTCCCCTTGAAAAAAGTTCAAAGGACTCATTTAAAAAGACCTTGACACTGGGGAAGATTGAAGACAGGAGGAAAAGGAGACGACAGAGGATGAGATGGTTGGATGGCATCACCAACTCAATGGACATGAGTTTGAGTAAACTCTGGGAGTTGGTGCTGGACGGGGAGGCCTGGCGTGCTGCAGTCCATGGGGTCGCAAAGAGTCAGACATGACTGAGCTACTGAACTGAACTAAAAAAAAAGAATGCTGTTTCCAGGAGGGAGGAATTGGTTTTTCAGGCTGAGACATGGAGACGGGAGTAGATAAAGGCAGAGAGCAAATCAAAGGTAGCAAAGCCAGGTATGGCGGAGGACAGATGCAGAGAAGAGAAGTGTCTACATTAGTTATACTGGTGCTGTCCAAAAGAAATAAAATGTAAGTTTTAAAATTGTCTTTAAGTGATAAATATGCTAACAACTTTTAAAATTTTCCGGCTGCTCTGGGTCTTCGTGGCTGTGCATGCGCGCTTTTTCTCTAGCTGTGGTGAGTGGGAGCCACTCTCTAGTTGGAATGAGCGGGCTTCTCGTGGTGGCTTCTCTGGGTGTGGAGCATAGTCTCTAGGGTGCATGGGCCTCAGCAGTTGTAGAACATGGCTCAGCAGCGGGCAGCTCCCAGGCTCTAGAGCACAGGTTCAATAGCTGTGGCACACAGGCAGAGTTGTTCCACGGCGTGTGGGATCTTCACAGATCAGGGATCCAACCTGTGTCTCCTGCACTGGCATGCAGATTTTTTACCACTGAGATACCAGGAAAACCCCACTAATAACTTTTTAACAATTTGGGGAGTGGGGGACTTCCCTGGTGGTCCAGTGGTTAAGACTCCATGCTTCCACTACAGGAGACACAGCAATCAGAGAAGAAAAAGAAATAAAAGGAATTTAGATTAGAAAGGAAGAAGTGAATGACATGATACTATACATAGAAAATCCTAAGGCAGCCACCAGAAAACTACTAGAACTCATCCATGAATTTGGTAAAGTTGCAGGATACAAAATTAACATACAGAAATCTGTTGTATTTCTATACGTTAACAATGAAATATCAAAAAGAGAAATTAAGGAAACAATCTCATTTACCATTGCATCAAAAAGAATAAAATACTTAAGAATAATCCTACCTAAGGAGGCAAAAGACTTCTCAAAATAGTGTGAGATGCTGATGAAAGAAATGGAAGAGGATACAAACAGATGAATTGAAGAGGATACAAACCATGTTCTTGGACTGGAAGAAGCAATACTGTTAAAATGACCATACTACCCAAGTCAATCTATAGATTCAATGCAATCACTATCAAACTACCAATGGCATTTTTCACAAAACTGGAACAAAAAAAATTTTTTTTTAATTTATATAGGAACACGAAAGACCCTGAAGAGCCAAAACGATCTTGAGAAAGAATGGAACTGGAGGAGTCACACACCCTCACCTCAGACTATACTGCAAAATGACAGTAATCAAAACAGTGTGGTACTGG
This sequence comes from Oryx dammah, assembly GCF_014754425.2. Taxonomy (NCBI): domain Eukaryota; kingdom Metazoa; phylum Chordata; class Mammalia; order Artiodactyla; family Bovidae; genus Oryx; species Oryx dammah. Next base: position 10,143,059 of record NW_024070209.1, on the reverse strand, counting down.
CACAAAAACAGAAATATAGATCAATGGAACAGGCCCAGAAATGAACCCACAAACTTATTGTCAATTAATTTACAACAAAGGAGGCAAGAATATACAAAGGAGAAAAGATAGTCTCTTCAGTAAGTGGTGCTGGGGAACCTGGACCACTACATGTAAAAGCATGAAATTAGAACATTCTCTGATAACATATATAAACTCAAAATGGATTAAAGACATAAACGTAGGGAGTTCCTTGGTAGCCTAGTGATTAGGATTTTGGGTTGTCATGGAACTGAGATCCTGCAAGAGATGTGACCAAACAGAAAGACCTAGATGCAAGACTGAATACTATAAAACTCCTAGAGGGAAACACAAGCAGAACACTCTTTGGCATAAATTGCAACAGATTTTTTTGGGATACATCTCCTAGTAATGGGTAATGAAAACAAAAGTAAAAGTAAACAAGTGGTACCTGATTAAAAGCTTTTACACAGCAAAGGAAAACATAAATAAAACAAAAAAGACAACCTACAGAATGGGAGACAATATTTGTAACCAACAAGAATTAATTTCCAAAATATATAAATAGCTTACATAGCTCAGGATCAAAAAACAACCCAATTAAAAAATGGCCAGAAGACCTAAATGGACATTTCTCCAAAGAAGATATAACCAACAGGCACATGATATCACTAATTATTAGAGAAATGCAAATCAAGACTGCAATGAGGTATCACTTCACACTAGTTAGAATGTCTGTCATCAAAAAGTCTGCAAATAATAAATGCTGGGGAGAATTTCCTGGTGGTCTAGTGGTTAGGCCTCAGTACTTACACTGCAGGGGGCACAGTTTCAATCCCTGGTCAAAGAACTAAGATCCTGCAAGCCAGGAAGTGTGCTAAAAATTTTTGACATATGCTAGGGAAGGTATGGAGAAAAGAGAGCCCCCTATACTGTTGGTGGGAGTGTAAATTGGTACAGCCAATTTATGGAACTATGGAAATTATGGAAAACAATATGGAAATTGTTTAAAAAACTGAAAATACATTTACCATATGATCCAGCAATCTCACTCCTGGACATATATCTGGAAAAAATAAAAACTCTAACTCAAAAAGATACATGCACACCAGTGTTCATTGCAGCACTGTTTATAATAGGCAAGACATGGAAGCAACCTAAATGTCTATTAACGATTCAACGATTAATGGATAAAGAATATATATATATATTATATATACACATCATGGAATATTAGTCAGCTATAAAAAGGATGAAATACTACCATTTGCAGCAACAGGAATGGCCCTTGAGATTATCATACTAAGTGAAGTAGGTCAGAAAGAGAAAAATAAATATCATATGGTATCACTTATATGTAGAATTTAAAATATATATATATAAATGAACCTGTTTACAAAACAGAAGCAAACTTCAAAAACAAATTTATGGTTACCGAAAGGGAAAAGTTGAGGGTAAGTATAAATTAAGAGTTTGGGATTAATATATGTATATTACTATATATAAAATAATCAACAAAGATCTACTGCACAGGGAACTCTGCTCAATATTCTGTAATAAACTTTATAGGAAAAGAATCTGAAAAAGAATGGATATATGTATATGTATAGCTGTATTACTTTGCTGAAACTAACATTGTAAATCAACTTTGTTCCAATGTAAAATTTAAAATTTTAATTAAATAAATAACAAGGACCTACTGTACATCATAGGAAACTATATTCAATATCTGTAATAACCTATAATTAAAAAGAATTTTTAAAATAATATTAAAATATATATGTAACTGAATCACTTTGTAGTATACCTAATTTTTTTAAAATCAACTATACTTCTCTTGAAGTTTAAAACAATGAAGGTAAAATAAATCTTCAAACAAAATAATTGAAGAAGTTTGTTATCACTAGATCCTGTATTAGTGGTCTATTGCTGCATAACGAATTATTACAAACTCAATGGCTTAAAAGAAAACACTTATTATCTCACATAGCTCTTCAGGCACTCTGTCTGTCAGATCTAATCTCTTGAATCTATTTGTCACCTCCACTACATAATCATAAGAGATTTGATTTACGTCACACCTGAATGACCTAGTGGTTTTCCCTACTTTCTTCAACTTAAGGCTGCATTTTGCAATAAAGAGCCGATGATCTGAGCCACAGTCAACTCCAGGTCTTGTTTTTGCTGCAAAGAGCTTCTCCATTTTCAGCTGCAAAGAATATAATCGATTTAATTTTGGTATTGACACTCTGGTGATGTCCCTGTGTGTAGTGTCATCTCTCATGTTGTTGGAAGATGGTGTTTGCTATGACCACTGTATTCTCTTGGCAAAACTCTGTTAGCATTTGCCCTCCTTCATTTTGTACTTCAAGGCAAACTTGCCTGTTACTCCAGGTATCTCTTGACTTCCTCCTTTTGCATTCCAATCCCCTATGATGCAAAGGACATCTTTTTATGGTGTTAGCTCTAGAAGGTCTTCTAGGTCTTCACAGAGCCATTTAACTTCAGCTTCTTTGGCATTCATGGTTGGGGCACAGACTTGGATTACTGTGATGTTGAAAGGCTTGCCTTGGAAATGAATTGAGATCATTCTGTCCTTTTTGAGATTGCACAAGTACTGCATTTTGGACTCTTTTGTTGACTATGAGGGCTACTCCATTTCTTCTAAAGGTTTCTTGCCCACAGTAGTAGGTATAATGGTCATCTGAATTAAATTCACCCCTTTCTGTCCATTTTAGTTCAGTGATTTCTAAAATGAATGTTCAAACTACCATATAATTGCACTCACTTCTCATGCTAGCAAGATAATGCTCAAAATCCTTCAAGCTAGGCTTCAACAGCATGTAAACCAAGAACTTCCGTATCTAAAAGCTGGATTTAGAAAAGGCAGAGGAACCAGAAATCAAATTGCCAGCATCTGCTAGATCATAGAAAAAGCAAGGGAAATCCAAAAATACATCTACTTCTGCTTCGTTAACTAGGCTAAAGCTTTTGACTGTGTGGATCACAACAAACTGGAAAATTCTTAAAGAGATGTGAATACCAGACCACCTTACCTGTCTCCTGAGAAGACTGTATGCATGTCAAGAAGCAAGAGTTGGAAACAGATATGGAACAATGGACTGGCTCAAAATTGGGAAAGGAGAGTACATCATGGGAAATGCTGGGCTGAATGAATCACAATCTGGAATCAAGATTGCCAGGAGAACTATCAGTAACCTCAGATACGCAGATGATACCACTCTAATGGCAGAAACCAAAGAGGAACTAAAAAGCCTTATTTTTTTTTTTAAAGAGCCTCTTGATTAAGGTGAAAGAGGAGAGTGGAAAAAGCTTGCTTAACAGTCAACATTCAAAAAACAAAGATCATGGCATCTGGCCCCATTCAGTTCAGTTCAGTCGCTCAGTCGTGTCCGACTCTTTGCGAGCCCATGAATTGCAGCACGCCAGGCCTCCCTGTCCATCACCATCTCCTGGAGTTCACTCAAATTACTGCATGGCAAATAAATGGGAAAAAATGGGAACATGGCAGATTTTATTCTCTTGGGCTCCAAAGTCACTGTGGATGGTGACTGCAGCCATGAAATTAAAAGAAACTTGCTCCCTGGAAGGAAAGCTATGACAAACCTAGATAGCACATTAAAAGCAGAGACATCAGTTTGCCAACACAGGTCCATATAGTCAAAGCTATGTTTTTTCCAGTAGTCATGTACAGAAGTGGGAGTTGGACCACAAAGAAGGCTAAGCACCAAAGAATTGATGCTTTTGAAATGTGGTACTAGAGAAGACTCTTGAAAGTCCCTTGGGCAGTAAGGAGGTCAAACCAGTCAATCCTAAAGGAAATCAACCCTGAAACTCCTTGGAAGGACTGATGCTGAAGCTGAAACTCCAATACTTTGGCCACCTGGTGCAAAGAGCTGACTCATTGGAAAAGACCCTGATGCTGGGAAAGATTGAGGGCAGGAGGAGAAGGGTGTGACAGCAGATGAGATGATTGGATGGCATCACCAGCTCAATGGACATGACTTTGAGCAAACTCCAGGAGACAGTGAGGGACAGAGAAGCCTGGTGTACTGCAGTCCATGGGGTCACAAAGAGTCAGACATGACTCGGGGACTGAACATTATCTCACAGTTTCTATGAGTCAGGAGTCTGGGTACAGGTTAGCTTGGTCCTCTGCTCAGGACCTCCCCAGGCTGAAATCAAGGTGCCATCCAGGGCTGCAATCTCATCTGGGGCCCAGGTCCTCTTCCAAGGCCACTGGTCACTGGCAAAATTCAGCTCCTTGTAACTATGGAACTGAAGCCTCAACTACTAGAGGCCATGTGGTTTTCGCCACAATGTGGCCGTTTATCTCTACATGGTTGTATTGCTGATCCTGTTCGTGATGCCAGTTGTCTTGCTGTTCACACTGTTTGCTGAACCCAGGGTGAGCAAGGCACAAGTTAAGAGGCTGGAAGATGACTCGAGGAACCATAGGCACTGCAGACACGCTTCTTCTTTCTTGATTGGCATGGCAGCCATAACACAGCCTCTCTCCTGGCTGATGCAGCAGCTGTAACAGCAGCCATAACGTAACCATAGTGTAGCCATGACACAGCCGTAACATAACCTCGTGTAACATCACCATGATGCCACTGCAGTGCGGTCTCAGGGCAGCAGCAGCCGGGGCTTCCACGCTGAAGCTCATATAGGTATAATGCACAAAGTAGCCCGTGACCCGGTGAGTGCCTCACGATGCTCATACACAGTGCTATAAGTGATCTCAGCTACATAACTGTGCAAGGTCTCTGTTTACAGAACATGGGGCCAGAGAGCATGAGAGGGTGGGGCAAGAGAGTCTGACCGGAGCCATCTTGTTAAAGGTCTCTGACTGCTAAGACTAAGCCCTTTTAAAGGGCTCACCTACTTAGGCTAGGCTTCCCTGGTGGCTAAGATTGTAAAGAATCTGCCTGCAATGCAAAGACCTGGGTTCAGTCCCTGGGTTGAGAAGATTCCCTAGAGAAGGAAATGGCAACCTACTCCAGTATTCTTGCCTGGAAAAATTCCATGGACAGAGGAGCCTGGCAGGCTACAGTCCATGGGGTTGCAAAGAGTCAGACATGACTGAGCAACTAACACACCCAAAATAAGGTCCCCTTTGATTATCTCAAAGTCAACAGGTTACTTGAATCTTTTTTACTGGCCAACCTATTTAAAATTTTTACCCAGGCCCTTTATCATGACACTCCTTTTCTTTCTTGCTTCACTTATGTCCATAGCACTCATTGCTGTTGCTTTTGTTCAGTCACCCAGTCGTGTCTAACTCTTTGCGTCCCCATGGACTGCAGCACACCAGGCCTCCCTGTCCATCACCATCTCCTGGAGTTTGCCCAAGTTCATGTCCATTGCATTGGTGATGCCATCCAGCCATCTCATTCTCTGTTGTCTTCTTCTCCTTCTGCCCTCAATCTTTCCCAGCATTACAGACTTTTCCAATGAGTTGGCTGTTCACATCAGATGACCAAAATACTGGAGCTTCAGCTTCAGCATCAGTCTTTCCAGTGAATATTCAGGGTTGATTTCCCTTAAGATTGACTGGTTTGATCTCCTTGCTGTCCAAGGGACTTTTAGGAGTCTTCTTCAGCACCACAGTTTGAAGGCATCAATACTTTGGTGCTCTGCCCTCTTTACGGTCCAGCTCTCACAACTGTACATCACCACTGGGAAGACCACAGCCTTGACTATGTGGACCTTTGTTGACAGAGTAATGTCTCCGCTTTTTAACTCACTGTCTAGCTTTATCATAGCTTTTCTACCAAGAAGCACTCATATCTATGTAATTTTACCACATATTTTTATTATCTCTCTTACTCCACTAGAATATATACTGCTTGAATTCATGAATGTTTATCTATTTTACTTCTTACTTCAGGACAATAACATATAGAATAATGCCTGGATCAGTTGACACTCCATTAATTCATTTAAAGAATAAATGACTGAATGACACAAACTATGGAAAGCTTTGAGGAACTCAAATGTAGAAAGATGTAAGAAAAACACAACAGACATGAATATTGTGCAGTCACACACGGCACATAAACAAAGCCAAATGGTTACAGACTTTAATTACCATTAACCTGATATACAACATAATCACAAGAGTAAAATTCCATCATGTTCATGAGATCTGCTCACACTCAGGGAGAAGTGATTATAGAGAATGTGTACACAGGGTAGGGTGCAGATCTTGGGAGCCATCTTAGAGTTCTGTTTACCACAAATCCTCACGAAAGGAACTTCTTCTAAAGGATGCATAAACTTCAGAGTAGAAGAAACATAATCCCGGATAGAGACACAAGAAAGAAGAATGAACTAAGAAAATACTAGGCATATGAGTAAATCCATATAAATGCCAACTACTTAAAATAACAAAATATCTGATTTGTGAAATTAATGAGATAACAATATAATTAAATATTGGATTATAAAAGCATATGAATCCAAAGAGAATGATTAATGTTAAAGAACGTTAAAGACCTCTAAGATCTATGTATTGTTTGAAAGAAGAATAAAGATATAGATTAAAGATAATGTTAAATGCAGGGATGGAACTTCCCTAGTGGTCCAGTGATTAAGAATCAGCCTTCCAATGCAGGGGATGTGGGTTTGATCCCTGGTCAGCGAACCAAGACCTCACATGCCTTAGGCAATTAAGCCTGTATGTGGAAAACTACAGACCCCAAAGGCCACAATTAGAAAGAAGCCCTCGCAAGGCAACTAACACTCCATGCAGCCAAAAAAAAAAAAAAAAAATTAATTTTAAAAACAGTTAAGATTTTAGGCTTTTAAAATGCAGGAACTTCCCTGGTAGTCCAGTGATTAAGATTCTATGCTCCCATTGGAGGGGGCACAGGTTTGACCCCTGGTGGGGGAACAAAGATCCTGCATTCAGCATGGTCAATAAAATAACATTTTTAGACTAACCACTAAAGAACAGAAATAGATTGTATACAAGAGGGACTTTTTAAAAGGAAAAACTGGGATTTTTCTGGTTGTCCACTGGTTAAGACTCTGTACTTCCACTGGCAGGGGCTGCGGGTTTGATCCCTGGTAAAGGGAGTAAGATCCCTCACGCAACATGGCCCAAAATAAGGGAAAAAGCATTCCATTGCACTCTTCCAACCAACCTTCTCTCTGAGTCAGACTTGTATCATGGTCTGATGGATCTCTTAGCTTTCTCTCCCCACTTTGCTCTCACAGGCACTTCCCCTAGCATGTTTCTTACACATTTAATCTTCAATTAATTGGCATCTGCTTTTTATATAAGAGCTTCCCTGGTAGCTCAGACAGTAAAGAGTTTGCCTGCATTATAGGAAACCTGTGTTCAATCCTTGGGTTGGGAAGATCCCCTGGATCTTCCCTTTAGTATTCTGAAGGGGGAATCTTCATATTCTTGCCTGGAGAATTCCATGGACAGAGAAGCCTGGTGGGCTACAGTCCATGGAATCGCAAAGAGGTTCAATCCCTGAGTTGGGAAGATCCCATGGAGAAGGGAATGGCAACCCACTCCAGTATTCTTGCCTGGAGAATTCCATGGACAGAGTGGCCTGGTGGGCTTAAGTCCACGGGGGTCTTAAAGAGTCAGACACAATTGAGGAATTAACACTTTCTTATATAACGTCCCTACACTAACATGAATTCCAAATTCATCCTATAAAATGAAACTATCCATGACAGCAAAGCTAGACAATGGCAATATAAGTAGGAAAAAGTACAGTACAGGTCAGTCTCATTTATGAATAAATAGTTCCAAATAAAAACATGAGTATACTAAATTTAGCCATGTATACCAAATTATATACTAGTGGCTTCCCTAGTGGACCAGTTGGTAAAGAATCTGCCTACAATAAAGGAGATCCAGGTTCAATTCCTGGGTTAGGAAGATCCCCTGGAGAAGGAAATGGCAACCCACTCCAGTAAACTTGCCTGAAGAATTCCATGGACAGAGTATCCAGGCAAGCTACAGTCCACGGGATCACAAAGAGTCAGACATGACTGTGCAATTAACTTCCACTTTCTTTCATACAAAATTAGCACTCTGACAAAGTTGGTTTAAATCCAAGTTTGGTTTAATAGTAGAAAATCAGTTAAGGTCTAGGAAAAGAAATAAAATTTATATTAATATGAAAGAGGAGAAATAAATGTTATTATTCCTAGATGGTATGATTGTCCATGTGCAAAAACCAAAAGAATGTATGGATGACTTATCACAATTAGATAACAGTAAACTTTGGCCACCTCATGCGAAGAGTTGACTCATTGGAAAAGACTCTGATGCTGGGAGGGATTGGGGGCAGGAGGAGAAGGGGACGACAGAGGATGAGATGGCTGGATGGCATCACAGACTCGATGGACATGAGTCTGAGTGAACTGCGGGAGTTGGTGATGGACAGGGAGGCCTGGCGTGCTGCGATTCATGGGGTCGCAAAGAGACACGACTGAGCGACTGAACTGAACTGAACTGAAAGTTGCTCAATGATATACAATTAATATACAAAATTTAAAATATCATTTGCAATAGCATAAAAAGTAAGTTATCTGAAATTAAATGTAGTAAAACTTGTGTAAGATCTTTATTCAAAAATTTATAAAGATATTTAAAAGGTTTAGATAAAAGTACACACTGTTCATGTTTAGAACAACTCATTGTCATAAAAACTTCAATCCTCCCAAGTAGATACATACACATACAAGCTTTGAATACGTGAAATTTGAAACGTTTAGTTCAAAATTCATTTAGATTTTGAAGGAAACAGTGGTCTCTCACTCTCTGAATTCGCTATCTTTATTGCAGGACTCAGCACTCAGGAGCAGCACTTGATAGACAGGTGGAAGGGTGACCTGTAGGCTCAGTTACGGTTCAGCTGGGAGATAGCACCCTGTGGAGTTAGAGTGCTGTCCGGCAGGATGAGGCACACACCTTGATCCAGAGGACGCAGTGTGGTGCCGCCTCTCCCAAGGCCAGGAACCAAGGGCTATAGGCAGAAGTTTCCCCTCTTATTGGCACGTCTAATACCCATTGAAAGGAGTCTCACTCCCCGTCCCTACAATGCGGGACTCAGTAGGTCTGGAGATCCCAGGGCCTAAGACATGAATACTTCTGTCAGACAACTAGCAATAAAGTAGAAGCTGAAACTTTCCCCTGGCTGATCTGAGGTCCCATGCCCCTGAACCAACAGAAAGAGGAAGTGGTCACTCTACTAGACAAAGAGATTGATCCCTGGACCTGGCAAACAGAAGGCATAATCAGAGTAAGGGCTGGGAGTCAGAGGGAGGGTGGCTGGTTAAGGCAGGGGTCACAGAAGATCAGTCCACCTTGTCTAGGTTTGTTAGTCGGACTGAGGTATTCCAGAGGCTTTGGGCCACGTGAGGATCCTGAGCAGCTTCAGGGGGTAGAGTTATTACACAGGAACTGCTAAAATGTTTCCCAGAAATGCCATCCAGCTCCTTTGCTAAGCTCAGGTAGAGGACTGGGACTGCACCTTGTTTGCTATCCTGTAGAGACACAGAGGAAGTGAAGAGTAAAGCCAGGCGAGCTCTAACTTACCGGGATGGGGAGCAGCAGAGCCCTGACCCACCCTCTTCAGGCAGCGCCAGCTTCTCCACTACCCACCTTAAAGAAGAAGCTGAGGAGCCAGAAGAGGAAGCGATATGACCAGGAGAAATGCTTCATGATTTTCGTGTACACGACACCTGGGTCCACAGAGTTCACAGTCACACCTGAGCAGTGTAGTGCAGTGAGGTGAGAGGAGGACGGTGGGAAGGAAGAGTTAAGTGTGGTTCTGCAGCGTGCAACTAGGGAAGGATCCTATCAGTCCTGTCGGGTAGACGAGACAGGAGACTTGGGGGTGGTGCCAGAGAAGTCCGTGTTTCGTAACTTACATGAGTGCCCATACCCAAGCCAGTAAGGAGATATAAGTATTAGAAAGCATGGGGTGATCTTGAGGGGGAATATGATGGATGGTGTTGGAGGACAGGGAAGTTGTAGATGATGAGAAAGTTGGAAAAGAATGAAAAGGAGGTAGGAAGATGGGGTTGAGAGAAATACTGGGTGCACAGGTGATAAATGGAGGAGATTAATAGCTGGCTTGGGGATATTGGGAGTATTTTAAGGCCAGAATATATTGGAATGAGATGGGAAGGGTTGGGAGGTAGTGTTGGGAGTGGAAGGGCAGGGAGTGTCAGAGGCAGTTACCTGTCCCTTGAAGTCTCTGGGCAAGCTTCCCAGTGAACGAGGCCAAAAGCAGTTTGCTGCAATCATAGTTCTGGTTGAAGGTCAAAGGTCTACCGGCCCCTATCAGATGATCCTCATCAATGTACCCATGTGATTGCCGGAAGGAAGATACATTCACCACCCGGGCTGACCCTGCCCGCTGAAGGGCCCCTAGGTGGAGAGAAGACCACACACCCTTAATCCAAGTCATGGAGTAAACCCCCATGCCCAGTCCCCAACCTGCTTCTCCATGAGACTACAGGAGAGCAGGGTCCATCTCAGGCTTTCAGAAGACAGTCAGTGGGCCCAGTGCACAGTGTAATGTGAACGGTGACTATTTTCATTAACTGCTTTCGGAAGGTTCTTCTTGTTTTATTCTAGTTTTTTTTTTTTTTTCGCCTAAAGTAAAAGTGGAATTTTCCCTTTTCTGCCACTTGCCAGCTGAAGCTGATTTAATTAATCCTTGTTTATATTTTTATTTTGCTGATGGCTAAGAATGGGGAGAAGAGGCTGGAAAGGCTGTGAAAATTGGCTTTCACACATTCATACACTCATTCATTCACTAATTCATCCCACAAATATTCACTGCGCCCCTGAATTATGGCAGACACCATGCTAGGCACTAAAGACATATGGGTCCTCAGTTTAGGGGGAAAGAAATATGTGCAGAGATTCTTGGGAAAGAGGTTTATTAAACATTTTTTTTTAATTAAAAAACATTTTTTTTGGAATTTATCTTCCAAAAGAATGAAAGTATAAATAAATAAATTAAAAAAAAAAGAAAAATAAACAATAGTAATATAAAAAAAAAAAAGAATGAAAGTAAAATTACTATCAATAGGAGAGGTACAAGCAAATCTTTGGGAAAGAAAAGAGCGTCCTAACTATTAAAAAAAAAAGTCTAGATTATATAAAGTATAAAAAATTATAGTTATCACATATGAGTTTACTTACTGTTTCAAAATACTAAAACTATTCTGAGCCCTCCATTTAGATGAAGAATCATAAATGAAAAATTGAGTGGAGGTATTCAGCCATAATTTGCTGAAGAGAAAATTATTCTTAAAGAGGACAGTGAACTCCAGACTTGCAAACATAGTGACATAAAGACCAAAGGGGCTCACAACCTAGTTGGAGGCTGATCTTCATGCAACAGCATCTGTACAGGAACAGAGCTGTTTACAGGGGCTCGGGTGGTGGTAGTGGTTTACTTGCTAAGTCGTGTCCAATTCTTTGTGACCACAGGGACGGCCTGCCAGGCTCCTCTGTCCATGAGATTCTCCAGGCAAAAATCCTGGAGTGGGTTGCCATCTTCTTCTCCAGGGGATCTTCCCAACCCAGGAATCAAACCCAGGTCTCCTGCTGTGTAGGCAGATTCTTTACCAACTGAGCTATGAGATAAATGGGGGCACCTGGTGGGAGGCAGAAGTGTCAGGACAGGATCCACAGTACAAATGGTATCTGTGCTGAGTGCTGGAAGCTGAATTAAGTTAGCCAGGCTGAAAGGATGGGAAAGGATATTTCACATAGAGGGAAACACATGTGCAAATTACAGCCAGGATTTAGAAGACAGAATGTGGCCTAAGAGAGAAGAAATTTTGGCTGAAGATGAGGGTGTGGGTTTGGGAAAGGTCAAGGCGAGGCTCTCAGTCTGCAGGAGGTTTTGTAAGTGGAGATAAACAGCTTAGTTATTGTATAAAGGTCAGAATACGTTCCAAGAATTGGAAGCAAGAAAGTGATGTGATGAAAGGTGATTTCTTAGAAGACACAGAAGGGAGAATAGACTAGACAGAGGAGACAGGAGAGAATGAAACAGAGCAGGACCATATGGTCCTTGCCCGCCCCCCGCCCCATGTCCTCTGCCTGCCTTTTTTCTATAGAAAACTTTAATCGAAGAATAAGTTTAATCAGAAAAGTGAAAAACGGCTGAAACAAAGGAAAACAGTCTAAAGTGACTAAATAATAGTAATTTAGTCATTAAGCATAGTCAAGGACCTTTAGTTCTTTCTCAAAGGTTATAGATAATATGTTGAGCTATATCCTGTGAGTTGTCCTACAGATACCAGAATATCAGGTGGAAAAGTTAACTCCATGGTGACCAGACTGCACCCAGGACAGGAGCTGCCACAATTCTGAAAACTGACTACAAAGAAATGGGAACAAATAGACCCTGGATCTGAAGATTAACTCTACCTAAAACAATGAAGATGATGCTAGTCAGACCACTGATGACCAATTGAAGATGACTGTTAGAGATAAATGTGCTGTTTCCACATGTAATCTCCCCCCTACACACACTCTGTCTATCAAAGCTCTCACCCCCTGCTTGTCAGGTGGTGGAGTTGGCCTTTGCACAGATGTCCGCCACCCTCCCTACCACTAGTTGCCAGAATCTGAAATAAAGCAAACTTTCCTCTCCATCAACTTGGCCTGTTTATTGGCTTTTGAGTGGCGAGCAGTCAGACCCCACACACACACACTTTTCAGTAACAAGAAGACAGTTCAAGAAATTATCACTAAGCAAGACACAGGGTATTATAGCATATTACAATTTTTGGAAAAGGGAAAAACATATATTAACACATTACAATCCCATAGAGCTTGGCCTTGCTCTTTGTTTACTTTCCAGTCAGGGCTAATTTAATTGCTCACTAAAGGGTACATGAGACCTGGCAATAGGAGTTGCCTCCCAGCAAGGGAATGGGCAGCTGATTTTCCAGGAGAGGAGGAGAGTTTTCCTTTTCTTTCTTTTTCTATATACCCTTTTGTACTTTGGACATATATTCATTACCTGACCAAAAAATTAATTTTCTTTTAAAGAGGCTATCAGAGAGCTTCCTAGATGGCTCAGTGGTAAAGAATCTGCCTGCCAATACAGGAGACATGAGTTCAATCCCTGATCCAGGAGAATCCCACGTGCTGCAGAGCTGCTGGGCCCGTGCACCACGACCACTGAGCCCCAGCACAGCTGAGCTGCAACTACTGAGCCTGCAGGCTGGAACTACTGAACCCCGCGCACCCTAGAGCCTGTGTTCCACAAAAAGAGAGGCCACTGCAATGAGAAGCCTATGCAGGGCAGCTAGAGAAAGCCCATGCAGCAAAAGACCCCAGCACAGCCAAAAATCAATCAATCAATAAACAAAATTATAAAGAGGCTATTAGACAATCCAGAGAAAAGGTTAGGGAGAATGTGCCTGCTGCTTAACCCCTCCCTTCCCTAGAAGAACACAGCCTCCTTAAACCTAGTAGCCTAATGCCACCCTCAAGAAGCTTTTGTTGAGATGACTGACTCTACCGGTCTGGCTAGAACTCAGACCTGAGATGCTTGACTCTGCTGGTCTGGCTAGAACTCAGACCTGAGGGAAAGAGAGGTGTGGTGTAGATCTTATATCCTCTTGCTGGATGTATTGATATTTGGGGGCTAACTGATTCCATTACCAGTCTCCTAATCTTGACTGAGGCCAGGTATGGAAAGTAACAATGTATTGGGTCATTACTCAGCATGCATCTGGGTGCCAAGGGAAAGGAGATGACCATGATAGACGGTAAGCCATGAAAATGCTAGAGGGATGGAAAACCAGGGGTCACACAGAAGGTAAGTACCCATCCTTCCTTACCTTGGAGCAGATTTGTGAGCAGAAAGGGTCCAGTGTAGTTGGTTGCAAAGGTGAGATCAAGGCCCTCTGGAGTAAGTGTGGTAGGGAACCCTGTGAGAGATGAAAACATAGGTGGTGGGTAATGGAGTGAGAATCCTTAGGGAGACAAAGTCTGGGGAGGATATATTGGGTTCAATAGAAATGCCCTGGTGGCTCAGACAGTCAAGAATCTACCTGCAAGGCGGGAGACCTGGGTTGGATCCCTTAGTTGGGAAGATCCCCTGGAGGAGGGCGCGGTAACCACTCCAGTATGCCTACAGAATTCTACAGGCAAAGGAGCCAGGTGGGGTCACAAAGAGTTGGACATGACTGAGTGACTAAACCCAGCACAAAAACACCAAAGGAGCATGGATGTGTTGAGATGGGGGCAATGATGTTTGAGACTATAATTTTAGGTTTTTCAGGATAGTGTCTGAATTAGAGTTTCCATGGTATGTACAGGTTAGGCTTGAAAGATGCCTGTTTTGAGGTCCCTGAGCTAGAAATGAAACTCTGGGAATGTGTTTAGGGGAAGTAAGTCAAGGCACATACCACAGACTGCAGCATTGTTAACCAACAGATGAATCTCAGGACACTCCTGCAGCAGCCGCTGAGCAAAGCTCCGGATGGAGGCCATAGAGCTCAGGTCCACCTCACCAAGTAGGAGGCGGTTGCTCTTAGATGTTGCTTGTATCTCAGCCAGGGCTTGCTGTCCACGCTCTCGGCTACGGCAGGCCAGGATCACACGGGCCCCGCGGCGGGCCAGCTCCTGGGACACAGCCTTCCCAATGCCTGTGGGAGGGCAGCTTCAGAGTATGCTAGTTTGGGGAGTGACTAGAGGGCAATGAAGCAAGTAGGGTGAGAAACAAGGGTTCTGACAGTGGGAGCTGGTCCTCCTCTCTGCCCTCCCTGTTGGGGCAGTTGGAAGCTGTGGTTGTGGCAGGTCAGGAGGAACACTCACCACTGTTGGCCCCAGTCACCACTGCTGTCTTCCCAGTCAAATCCGTGGAGCAGTGCTGGAGGTCCCAGAGATAAAACTTATGCCAGATCTGCACACTTAGTCTAAGCAGGAGGACCAGAATGAGGACAGAGCCAGGACCCCATACTGGGCTGCTAAGTATAGACCACAGCGACATGG
This sequence comes from Oryx dammah, assembly GCF_014754425.2. Classification (NCBI taxonomy): domain Eukaryota; kingdom Metazoa; phylum Chordata; class Mammalia; order Artiodactyla; family Bovidae; genus Oryx; species Oryx dammah. The sequence continues at coordinate 10,128,028 of NW_024070209.1, read as the reverse complement.
CAGAGAAGACTGGCCCGCCACCGGGAATTGCTGCCCACAGGAGGGGGGCAGGGAAGGACTAGTGAAGGCTGAGTAGCACCAGCCAACAGGTTGATGTGGAGCATAAAGCACAAAATTTAAGGAGGCACTCACTCTTCGATGTGTTCGAGTATTCCATTTGGACCTGACAGTGAGTTCCTCCTTAAATTATTTTCACTAGCTATCTGATTGCCTCATTCCAATGCTGGTCGAAGTCAAAGATCAAAAGAGTCAGAGTTTCCTTAAATCCTGCAGAGCCTCAAATTTGTCTCCAAAGAAAACTTGGATATGCACTCTAAGGTGAATTGATAGAGCTCCAGCGGCTGAAAATCAAATTCCTCATGTCTTGAATCACTCTGTACTTAAACAGAGCTACCCCCTTCTTCCCCTACTGGAAGGAGACTAAGTTCTCCCAACTGAGGCAGATCCCTCTTGCAACATTTGTGTGCTCCTTTGTGGAAATGGGGATGGTTCTCCAGAATGCCTCTCCTGGAGAGCCACCTTGACCCTAAAGCAGGGTCTCCTAAGGGTGTAATGTAATTATGTTCTGTGTTCTTATAGACCTCTCCAGTTCAATGAGAGCACACACTTGGAAGGAACTGATGGACATCAGGCCAATTTTTAAGGAAACTCAGCTGTTTATTTCTGGCAAGCAGACAGAAGGAAGGTAGAATTCCCACTGCCTAGGGCTTAGAATGGGGCAGGCGCTTGGAGGGGAGTGACCACATTTTGAGGGCTGAGTTCATTAGTTGTGCCACAGTCACCTGTGGCTTCGGGGCGCCTGTATGGATGGGAGGAGAGGCGCTGCCTTCTCTGTCGTCCCGTTGAGGCTCAGCGGAGCTAAGCAGCACCTGCGTACTTGGGTTCCACATGCTCACACCAGGAGCCAGCTTCAGTGCTCCTGGCAGCAACACGGGCCTCCACGTCACCTGGGACGTGGCCTCCAGAACTTGAGGCACGGGATGAAGACACTGGTGAGGATCCTGGCTCTCCTGGTCCCCAGGGCCCAGGCCCTGCGGAGGTACACGGGTGCGGCCGGCCCAGAGCTCACCCAGCAGTTCGGCCTCCCCCTCCCAGCCGCTGGGCCACTTAGCACTCGGCCATAGCTTGGGGCTGGGGCTGCGTGCCATGTCCGGGCGCGCCCGATGTGTGGCGAGAAAACGGAGCCCGGGACTGGGGAAGGGAAGCTTTGAACCAAAGCCTGGTGACGGTAGGCCTAAGCTTAGAGTAGGGAACTGGAGGCTGAGACGGGGGCCCAAAGCTCGGACAGGAACGCCATGTGGGAAAGGGAAGAACTCTGACCCGGAGACGCGGAAGCTGGGGAGGGAGGCTTGCGGGCCGGCTGGGGCTTCGGTCTTCTCGCCCCGCTGGCGCCCCCGGTAGGCCTCCAGGGGGCGGCCCTCCGAGTCTGGGACCAGGACCTCCGACAGCGGGCGCACCCAGGGGCGAGGCAGCCGCGCGGGGTCCAGACGCGTCATTGCCCCCTTACGGCCAGTTCTGGAGTGAAGCGCGCTGGGCCGCTCGTCAGCCAGCCACGGCGGCTGAGGCTGGAATCCCGCCGAGGGGTTGAGCGTGGTCGGGCCGCCCTCGGAAGGATCGGACACCAACACCTGCGAGGGGATGAGGGGCACCCTCTCCTTCCTGAGTTCCAGCCGGTCTCCAGCCGCGTGCGGCTGGGGCGTGCAACTGTAGAGGTCCTCGAGAGAGAACTGAGAGCTGATGGGCTGTGCCCGCTCGACAGAGGCCTGAGGGCTGGCTACCAAGGACAGCTCCAGAGAAGCGTGGGTACTGCCTGCCGGCACCATCTCCATCAACAGTTGGCTGCTCGAGTTCGAGGATCCGACTGCAAACAGGTCAGTCTGGTCGCTCCTCGACTGGTCACCCAGTTTCTCCAGAGGACCCCGGGACCCTGTCTCCTGAAGCAACTCGGACGTGGGTGGAGAGCCCGGGGTGACTGTTAGCTCCCAAGATTCCATCCGCTCCTGAGAGCCTGAATCCGTCCACGATCCTCCTAAAGGAATCTGGTCCACGCTCTCTTGGTCCTGGGGAGATGCACAGGGGTGGAGGTTAGGGGTGAGTAATGGATCGGGGGCGGCGGTGAGAGGTGGGCGGCAGCTGGAGGCTGGGCTTACTTCGCCTTGAGACGTCTCCTCCAGCCCCACCGAGGCCCGGGCGTGCAGCACTGGCACGGATCCCTGAGCCCAGGCATCCGTCGTGCAAGCCAAGGGCTCGTCATCCTCGCCCCATGTGGGGTCCTCTGCCACTGCAGATTCTCCCTCGTCCCGAGCCAAAAAGCGCCACTCGGTGATCTGCAGCATGGCCTCGCGTGCCTGACTGATGGTGAATGGAATGCACTGCGAAGGCGAGAAAGGCTCTCAGTCCAGCAGGGAGGGGTCAGGGAGAGCGGAGATGTGTCTGAAGGACAAGGATCCAGGCCTACCTGCTGGGTCAGATAGACTTTAAAGGCGGAGTCCATGACTCGGGCCACCAGATCAGCCAAGATGTCGCCCACCACGTCCTCGCCCTCTTCGAGAGCCGTGAACGCTATCCATTCGGCCTCAGTGAGCCGTCCAGGCACGATGTCCACCTGCGGCACGGGAACCGTAGGTGGCCGCACCTTTTCCGCCTTGGATCGGGTCACCCCGCGGTCTCGGACCTGTCTCTGTGGGAAAGGAACAGGGCACTCAGGGCGGGAAACCGAGGAGTGGAGCAGCAATTATGGGTTAGGAGGAAGCTTCCTTAGGTTGTCTAAGACGAAGGAAAGGCCTTTAGAAAGAGACACTTCACTACTAAAAGCTACTATGTGACAGATGCTTTTCAGGTGACCTAGACGATTTAAGTTTTCAAACAGCTCACTCAGTCTCTTTCACAGACAAAGGAACTGAAGTCTGACAGCAGTTCACCTCCACTTGCTTGGGATTACACAGTGAACCCAGGCTATATTTATATATAGCTCTAACTGCACAGTCCTTACTATTTGCGCTAGTTCAAAGTATTCAAAATTCTTCAGAGTTCAGGAATTTGAAAAAGTCAATAAACAGTACAGGAATTATTGGTGTGTTTCCAATCTCCTCCCACTCCCCAAATCAACTTAGATCCTCATTTCACAATATACATCTAAATAAATTCCAGATGAATTAAAGCATGCACACAAACAAAACAAAATTAAAACAAAAGATAAAATGTAGGGAAAATAGTTTAAATTGTCATATAATCTCTGGGTGAGAAACAGCTGCCTAAGCATAAAAGTAATGTAAAAAATAATACAGAAATGGGTAGGTAACTGTATATATATATGTCAAATTTTCCTGTGCTTTTTTTAAAATTCCTAATTACAAGCTGATAATAATAGTTATCATTTACTGGCACTTAAAGTATATCAGTCACATACATGGATTCAGTTCCTACATTTTTTAGACTACATACTATTTGTATCCCCATTTCACAGAATTTGCCCAAGATCACAGAGTAAGGAAGTCGTAGAGTCATAATTCATATGCAGGTCTGTTTGACTCCAGAGCTCGGCTTTATCCTGCTTCCTAAACAAAAAATACATGCAACAAATTTTTTAAAAAGATATTCCCAAATACATTAAAAATGCATATAAAATTTTATAACCATAAGATCTCCAAGGATAATAAGCAAAGAACATAATATTTCACAAAAGTGGAACTATTGATGACTAATAAACATCTGAAAAGATGTCCAATCTTCAAAAGTACCAATTCCAGTTTTATAAATACACAAAGGCATACTCTGAAATGAAAATATATTCTCTAAAATATTCCCTGTGATGTCATTTATAATAGCAGAATATTGAAAACATACATCTAACAAAGAAATAGGTGGCTAATTGTGTGCTACCTATATGATGAAATATTATGTGATGATTAAAGGCAGTCTTACAATAGCATAAGAAAATACTTATGATGTAATGTTAAATGAAAGAAATGATATAAAATTACATATCAAGTATGATCTCAGGTATGTAAACCAATATGTGTTGAAGGAAAGGAAAGCACCGTGTATATGTTTCTTTCCTACACTCTTCTCCAGTTTATAAGTTCTCTACAATTACTTTATGTCCTTTTATAATCAAGAAAAATCCACTGAAAAAGAAAAGTCTAGTCTCCCAAAAACCCATTTTAAGGACATACAAATTTACTAGTAAATTATTGGGAGCCTCTTAATTTCCCCACGACAGTTTCCCTCAAGCTGATTCCTTCCCAACACAATTTCCCTAACTTTTGTCTCCCCACCCCAAACATTATTGCTTCATACATGGTGTTCCCCAAAATTCATTCTCCCCCAACTCTAGTGTTTCCTAAACCTCACACTGAACTCAAAATCCCTTAAGTTTCGTTTCCCATCTCTGCTAGTGAGAACAGTTCTGTTGGCAAGCCCAAGGAATGGTCCACAGCCCCGTTCAGGCTTGGCCAGAGCACGGGTAGGTAGGGCTGGGAGAGGAGAGTTGATTCCTTAGTCAACCCCGCCCAGGCTCTCATTACACCCGCGCTAATGGCTGGCTACACCTAGAAATGGCCTGACCAGAGGGGTTGGAGACATTACTGCATAAATGCTCTTCAGTATTTTAGAGTTTCTTGGCTTTTAAACAATTGACTTTAAGTGCAGCCTCAGAATTGTTGTTTAATCCATTTCTTCTTCCTGAAATTGTCCAAATGAATCCTATCTAGCAACACCCTCTCCCCAGTGCCTGACCAATTCTGGTTTATCCATTTAAATGAGTACCTCAATATAAGAGACTCATTAAACGCATTAACTGCTGTCAAAGTCACTTCTTGTTCTTGGGCTCTTCATCACCCATTTAACCCCCTTCCCTCAGGCTCCAAGTGTGACAATGCTTGTGAGTGCGGGTGGTGCAGGTGTAGGTTTTCTGTCCTGGTGCACCGACAGGGATTCTTCGGTCATCTTGAACGCCCGCGTGAAGGGCGGATGCCGGGTGGCACAGAGCTGGCCCACGGGTTCCGGACACTGGTCTTAACCCCGCTCTGGGCCACCCTCAGCTGAGCTAAAGCTCACCGGGCCTTCGTGCGCCATCGCCTCAACTGTAGCTTCAACCCCCAGGCTCCAGCAGCTTTCCTGTCCAGCCGCAGCAGCTGCTGCGGCCTAACGGTCTCCTCGGCAACCGCGCCGCCGGGAGGCTCGCCCCGCCCACAGTTGCCCCGGCAGCCGCGCCGGGCGCGCGTCGCACGTTAGGGTAGTTCACCCCACCCAACGGCCGTGCGTCCGTGCGTCGTCTCTATGGTGGCGGCGGATTCGGAGAGACCGAACGCTTCTGGAGTCTCGGAGCTGCTGGTGTGAACTCTGACCTGGTCCGGGGGCTTCGGGGAGCCAGGCTGAGGGAGGAAGAGCCTAGGGGCTACCCTGCTTCATCCTACCTTGACTCGGGCTCTTGGGGCCACTGGGTCCTGGGCCATCACCATTCCTCCTCTGGGGTTCCCCCCATCGCCTCATGACTCAGCCCTAGCGTTCCCCTCGCCAGCTCCGCGTTACCCTTCCCACACTATGTGACCACCAACCCCCATCACCATCCCCGAGGCCCTCGTTCATTCACATCGCGACCCAGTCACCGGGGGTTTTCCCAGTGCCTCCTGTCAGCACCACCCCACCCCCCAAGCCCCCTTAGGAATCTCGGGGGTCTTCTGCTTTCCGCGCGCCTGGGATCGACCGTCTCTCCCCAAGAATGTTCCGCCGGGAGCGCTCCATCCCGCTTCGAGGCTCGGCGGCCGCCCTGTGCAACAACCTCAGTGTGCTGCAGCTGCCCGCCCGCAACCTCACTCATTTTGGAGTAGTCCATGGACCCAGCGCCCAGCTACTCAGCGCTGCTCCTGAGGGTGTGCCCTTGGCCCAGCGCCAACTCCACGCTAAGGAGGGCGCTGGAGTGAGCCCCCCACTTATCACCCAGGTGAGGCGTGGAGTTGGGAGTGGTGTTGCTGAACCCCGCCCTACCTAGAACCCGGTACTTCCTCTCCAAACCTCAAGGAATAGGCCTTCCCTGACCATCTGAATTTCCACATTTCCGAGTCCTCATTCATGTCCTCTGCTCTGACTACTTTTTACTCTGATTCATCTCCCTCTAGATCCACTGGTGTGTCCTCCCTTTCCGAGTATTGCTGGTACTCACCTCTCATCGAGGAATACAAGTAAGAAGAGGACCTTCCTATCCTCCCCCGCTAGAGTCTTAACTTCTCTCCAAGGCCCCTAGTGTGTGTGCTGTGCTTAGTCGCTCAGTCGTGTCCGACTCTTTGCGACCCCATGGACTGTAGCCTGCCAGGCTCCTCCTCCGTCCATGGGATTCTCCAGGCAAGAATACTGGAGTGGGTTGCCATTTCCTCCTCCAGGGGATCTTCCCAACCCAGCGATCTTACTTCTAAACATTTCCAAGCTGTTCTCATGCTTAGCCCCCTCATCTCTCATCTTCATACCTTCCTTGTTTTCCAGTTCTTAAGTGCCATCTCCAATATCTGCCCTTTTATTAGTTGTGTGACCCTGGGCAATTTAGTGAACTTCTCTCAGAGCCTCAGTGTCTTCTGTTAAATGCAGATAAAAGTAGCGCCTCCCTCCCCAGGTAATTTTGAGGATTAAACAGGCTAAGGTTAACATGAGTCTGTGGAGTAGCTGGTACAGAGCTCAGCAAAGGTCAGCTGGGTTATGACCCATCCTTGCCCTGGTCTTCCAGATGTACGAGTCTGACGGCTCCGTCATGGTCTACTGGCATGCACTGGATGCTGGAGATGCCTCTCTAGGTACGTGCAGGACTGGGTTGGGGGTAGGAGTGTTCACTGGGGCTGGGGGGTTAATACTTCTAATCATTTTCCCCTCTCATACTCAGTGCAGGCTGTGTTTGCCCGAGGAATTGCTGCCAGTGGCCACTACGTCTGTGTGGGTGAGGGGGCCAAAGGCAGGGCATTGGAGAGTGCTGAGGTATAGGGGTGTGGGCTTTGACCAGGATGCTGCAGGTCTGAGGAAATTGTGGAGTGTTAGAGGGGTGGGAGTGAAGGAGGGTCTGAGAAACTCCAAAAAGCCATGGACGGGTTCAGAGGGGCAGGATGGTATAGGAAAAGGGCAGTGAATGTTGGGAGTGGGGCTGTTGAAGCAGTGAGAGGTGGGTTTGTTACTAAGGTTTCTGGGATGGAGGGAGGGCTGAGCATGGTGGCTGGAGGCCTGGGAGCATCAGGAGGCCGTCAGTGGAGCGCTGGTTCTGCAGGAACATGGTCGGGCCGGGTACTGGTGTTTGACATCCCCACCAAGGGTCCCAACATTGTACTGAGTGAAGAGCTGGCAAGGCACCAGACGCCAATCTCAGACATTGCCACTGAGCCTGCCCAGGGACAGGTGAGTCGATCCCCCCTACCTGTTCCAGTGAATCTGAGGGCCTTCCCCACCTTGGGGAAGCAGGGGACCTGGGTTCAAGCCTTGGCTTTGTCATTAAGCAGCTGAATGACTATGGGCAAATTAGTGTACTTTGCTGAGTTTTAGCAATCTCAGGTCCAGTGACGAGTCCAGAAATACTTTATATTTACGTGGTACTTAATAGTTCACTCATACTTTATGATCCTGGTGTGAATGGAGGAGTTGGGACTGATGGTTTCTGGCATGTGTGGCTTCCTTCTCCAAACTTGGGCAAGTGCCCCCTATTGAGGCCCACCTCCAGTGCTATCCTCTCCTGGAAGCCTTCCCCCTCTTCCAGCCCCGACTCATCTCCCTTAGCTGAACCCTGAATTGACACTGCCCACAAAGACAACTCTTATCTCCCTGATTAGGTTGTAAACCTCTTGAAAACAGGGTATGTATCTTATAATTCCTATGCCACACCACACCTGGCACACAGTTGGGCCTGTGGGCTCTGTTGGCTGCCTGAGTTGAGGGGCTGTCAAGAGTCCCAGAGTCTAGTCATGACTGTGACTGGCTCAGTGCAAGAACTCCAGAAGGTCCTAACACTGTGGCCTTAGTTTTATCATTCATCCAATGAGGACAGTTATATACCCTTACATATAGGATGTGTGCTGGGGTTGGGGTAGGGAGTCAGAGTCTATAAGGAATACAATGAAAGCATTTAATGCTTCCAAGAGACCCTTCCAGCTAGTGGTGGGTCCACATCTTCCCCTTTCCCTGGAGAGGCAAAGATGCAAATACTGCCTCCCTTCCCCTCCTGCCTTGTATATAGGACCCAGCAGGGAGAAAAAAAGGCTAATCCTGCCTTTCCCCTCAGGACTGCATGGCTGACACTGTGACAGCAGATGACTCGGGCTTGCTGTGTGTCTGGAGATCAGGGCCCAAATTCAAATTACTGACCCAGATTCCAGGATTCGGGTAGGTGAGGCAGAAGGGGGCGGAGGCAGCTTCACGGTGGGGAGTGGGCTTAGGTCTGGGAAATCCGAGTGTGATGTCACCCTTGCAGGGTGCCGTGCTCTTCTGTGCAGCTGTGGCAGGGGACCGTAGCAGCAGGCTACGGGGATGGGCAAGTGCGTCTGTATGAAGCCAGTACAGGAACTATACACGTCCAGATCGACGCCCATGCCCGGGCCATCTGTGCCCTGGACCTGGCTCCTGAGGTGGGCAAGGTCAGTCTCCCACTCTGTCCTTGCATACCCTTGTTTCCTGGTGCTGGGATGTTGAGAGGCACTTCACAGACTTATCTCTGCCTCTCAGGGTACCCCCTCCCCAGGCACCTGGACTGGGCTTTACAGCCTATACCAGCCCTCGGTTAGCACATCTGACTCCCACTGGTCCTCCTTGCCTTTCTTTAAAATAGCTACTCTCTGCGGCTGAAGACACCTTCATACACATCTGGAAGTTGAGCAGAAGCCCAGAGGGTGGCTGCATTGAGGTATGTGTCATGAGAAGAGTGGAATGAGGGCCCAAGGATGAGGCCACAGGCCCTGAACAGCTGTCTTCTCTCCCAGGTGGAACACTGTCACGGTGAGTGTGTGCCTGACACCCAGCTGTGTGGTGCCCGATTCTGTGACCCCTCAGGCAGCTCCTTTGCTGTGACTGGCTATGACCTCGCTGAGATCCTGAGATTCAGCAGCATGTGAGAGAAGAGCAGCCCTCTATTTCCCTGTGGTATTTATAAAGTACCCCCCTCCACCCAGCTGTTGTCTGATTACTCAATCTCATGGTCACACTTCACAACTAGTGAACTAAGCTCCAGGGATAAGGGGCTATGGCGGGTCCTGACCAAGTCAAGAGGCAATCTGTCCTCAACAACCAGGTGAAGGGTGATGTTAAATAACTTTAATGGTCAATGTAAAAGTCACAAGGGAGGGGTGTTCCCTCCCAGGGCTCTTCAGTGCCATTCTCAAAGCTGGTTAATGCAGGGAGGTAGGGCAGGGTTGGTTCCAGTTTTCTCCCAGGAAGGGTTTACGGGGTCCCAGCCAGCCCTGGGAACGAGTCCCTCAGCACCGTGGCAACCGCAGCTTAAAGGGGCTTCTGCTACCCCTTCTCAGCCTACCCTGACTCCAGCAGAGGAAGGGGAGGCCAAGCTGGTCAGCCTGATACAAACAGTGCTGAATCCAAGCCCAGCTGCACACAGATCTTCCCCTCTTCTGGCCAGATCCTGTTGCCAGCACCTTTTTCTCTCACACTGGTGACTGGAGCCAAGTGTGGGGTGGGCCTTTGCTGCAGAGGCCTCTGGATCGTGGGGATCGCTGCAGGGGGAGAGGGGCAACTAAGCGAGAAGCCCCAGGGGAATGGTCTGGGGGGACAGCATCCAGAGAGAATGTTCGGGGTCTCCCCCAGGGCAAGGAATGGATCCGGGCTGGAGCTGGGGCCACTGAAGCAGGTGAGCAGGGGCCAGGCAAGGCAGGCTGGTCTGTAAACACTGCTAGCCAGGGTGGGGGCGTCTCCAGCCTCGAGCCCTCCCGCTGGGCCAGGATGTCTGTCACCGCTGCGATGTCATCCAGTGGCTCAATAGCTGTGGTATCAGGAAGGGATTGAGGGGAGGGGAGTCAGAGCTTGGGCCCCAGAGCTACTCAGCCCTGAGCATCACCTGTCACTGTAAGCGGAGGAAAGCAGAGCCCGGATCTCAGCTGAGACTGCATTATCCTGCAGGAGCAGCCCCTCACATGGGCCCCCAGGAGCCACAGGCTCTGATAAGACTGTGGCACATGGGGGCAGTGGATGGACAGCAAGAGGGGAGTAGGCAGAAGTAGGTGAAGAAACCAAGAAAGAGGGGGAAAATTAAAGCATTGCCAGGCAAGTGAAGGGTCAGAGGAAGAGACAGGAATCCACATACAGAAAGGGAAACAGGAAAGAAAAAATTAGGGGAAAAAATCCATGAAATGAGTCTGGTTCTACAGGGTTTTGTTTGAACTTTGGTGGAGGTGATTTTAAGAAGAGTTGGAGAAGGGAAAGGAATCCTGGGTGGGACTTGGGTCCCCAGAGCTCTGCCTTAGCCCACAGTGTGCTTTCTCTCTGTCTCTGTTATCTGGGTTCCCCTGAAGCCCCCAACGCAACTTCCCACGAGGATCCCACAATGCATTTTCACTCACCCATTTCATGGTACAAGGACCCCTGCTTGGCCAGCACTTGGGGTGGTTTCCGAGGAGCAGGTGTTTCAATTTTCATTATTTCATCACAGCACTGCTTCCACTGACCTGAGGGGAGAGCATTGATGGGGGTGGGTTGCCTTCTCCCCTGCTACATTCCCTTCCACACATTCCTGAAATAAGCTCATTTCAAAAAGTATTGTATTATTATAAGAATTATTATAATAATTTAATATTGTGTTAATTATATAATTTTGAATTATAAGGATTATCAAATTATTTTGGTAAAAATAACAAGCCCCAATCCAGACCCCTCCTCTTACTCATGTCAAAGAAAAGCTGCCACAGAGCCTCCATCCAGCTCTGCAGGGCTCCCCGACTCTCTGCCTGAAGAGTGTGTGTCACCTCTTCCTCCCCATACCGGTTACTGATGCTCAGGGTGAAGGGCCAGCCGGCTGCCTGGTCCAGCTCCCCTGCCCGGACTTGAGTCTCCTATAGGAGAAATCCAAGATCTGCTTCCACCTTCACCTTGGTCACAGAAGTCAGCTATGACATCAGGCAGGCTTGGTCATCCCTACCCTTAGAAGGAGGAGCTTGTGGAGCTTTCACCAAGCCCTCTCATTTGCCTCCTACTGATCAGAGTGGGAAGAAATGGCAAGGAAGGACTGGAATGAGACAAGTCATTCTTAGTCAGGAAGAGGAGCAGATGGAGACAGGAAAGGAGAGATTGAGCAAGGCAGGGAAGGTGAGGAGGCAGGCAGGAACAGGAACACTAAGGCCCCTCAATACTTGTATAAAAGTCGGCAGGAATGCCAGCAAAAGGGCTAGGAAACAAAGACGGTCCTTGGACTTGGGCTGGGAGAGAAAACCGGGAAAGGGTAAACGAGATGCAGACCGGAGTCTGAAGGAAGATGGGAGGGGGATGAAAAGCCCTAAACTGGCAATAGAGCCCTCTGTGACACTTGGCAAGGGCTGAGGCTGGTGAGTAGAAGGGACTCGTTTTCCGTGATGCTGGTGGGGAGAACATGGCCCCTCGGCATCCCTGGCCCTGAAGCTGGGTGTGGTGCTGTTGGGAGCAGGAAGCTAGCTTTGATCTCTCCTGGGGCCCACCCTCCTGGGGCCTGATGGAGAGCTTCCCAAACCCTGGCACCTGGTGGCTTCACCACCAGAGACTCATCACCTTGTTGATTGCGATAGTAAACAGCGGCTCGTCCCCAGTGTCTGTGTCTTCAGGTTGCCGGTAACAGAAGAGGTTTGTGCCTTTCAGGACTCCATGTACTTGCACCCAGTCCCGCGGCTCCCCAGCTTGCTGCATAAATGACTCAAGGTTTCCTAGGGGAATCACACCCCCAACACCCTTCTTCCCAGCCCCCCACAGAAAAATTACTCCTTTCTGCCCACCCTCCTATCTTACCCTCCTTTCATCTTACCATGCCCCTCCTTCCTCCACCCAGATCTTACGTTTTCAATAGTTCTTTGATCTCTAGGTGATCTGGCTCTCCTTTGTCTTCTCCCACTTCCCTTCCAGTCCTCAGGGCCCCTCACCTGCACCCTGAGGGTACCACTTGCAGTAGGCTGAGTCATGCAGAGAGGCTGAGCCACCAGGCGGCAACACACGCTACCATAAAGGGGCAGCCAGGCAGGGTTCTCCTCTGGGGGAGAAAGAAGTGGAGGGTGAGGGTGGGAAATGTGAAGGGGAAGGGACCATCTAACAGCCCCTCTTCTCATCATCCAGCATCCCCCACATAGACACATACTCACCAGGAGTGGCAAGGGTGAGGTCATGTGTGCGGAACCCATCTTGCACAGCTGCTAGGGTGAGCGTGGTATGAGCCAAGAGGTGGTAACGAGGACCACTGCAGGACAGAGAAGTGGACAGCAGCCAAGTGGGGGCATGCTGGGTGGCAAGAGCAATAAGAGCTGAGCCGGTCTGTCTGCCCCACTGTTTAGGCTGCCCCACAGAAAACTAGCTTGCCTCCCCCACAGGGGATAAAACAGACATTTACTGTACTCCCAATAAGTGCTGGGGCCTGTGCTTTAAATACGTTATCCCACTGTATTCCCACAACAGCCCTGAAGTTGGTGGCATTCTTTAGTTAATAGACGAGGCAGCTTGAGGCTTAAAGAGGTTAAGAAGTCTGCCCGAAAATAAAACTGAGGTGGCGATACTTGAATTTGAATCTGCATCTATCTCCAAAATAAGCAATCTGTTCATTACCTGCAAGGTTCTCAAACTGCTCCTCAGAGACCCAGTGAGTCTACTAGGTGCCTCCAGGTGCCTGTAGGCAACACCACAGCACCCAGGTATTCTGCTGTAGCCAGGGGCACTCTGTTATATCTACATAAGGTGTATCTTGGTGCAAAAGCAGTGAAGACCCCAGAACCTAGCTCTTCCTGCATTCCTGTTGGTCTTCTCAGTTGGCTGTTAGAAGTACCTGAGGTATGGGCCAGAGTGCCTCCCAGTATGTGACCACTGCTCATTCATATCTGTCTGCATGTCCTGGCAACAGTAGAAAATAGGCTCTGCATGCTCAACACAGCTCAGAGATCACCGGTCGCCAGCTGAGGGCTGGGGAGGAATATAGGTGCTTACCCCACAGCCGGGCTGGGAAGCAAGATGGGACTGCTGCCTGAGCCCCCAGCAGTCTCCAGCGATGCTCGGACACGCCTCCCTGAGGAGCGGCCCAAGGAGCTGCTGAGTTTGGTGGCAAGCCTCTTGGGGGCTCCAGCCAGGGCCCCATCCTCTTCCACACAAGCCCCATACAGCTCCAGCCGCAGTTCAAAGTCTGGCCCTGCCTCGGCACTGTAGGAATACGGGAGGAAGCAAGGAGAGGAGGATAGTCTGGGCCAGTCCAGGGAGTGGCGCTGGGGTTAGGATGGATGTCATGCAAGTACAAGACAGCTCCACAGGGAAGGCCCAGCTCCCTCCCTCCTCCTCTTCCTCCCCTCCTCTAAAGCTACATGATTAGAGCCTAGTAGAGGAAGCTGGGAGCCACAGGGATGAGGTACCCACAAGAGCACGTTGTTCTGAAAGGAGATGTCTGTGAGGGTCCTGTCCACCAGGATCATCTCTGTGTCCTGAATGTGTTCCCCTATCTGCAGCAGCAGGAACACAGCCCAGCGGTGCAGGTCTGGGGGCCGAGAGCAAAATCGGTAATGATGTGCCCCCAAGGGGACCTCCAGTCTCAGGGCCACTCCCTTAAGTCTGTCCCACGTGAGTGGAACTCACCGCCTTTGTTCTTGAAATATTCTGTGTCCTTCCACATGAGTGGAATCCGAAGATCTAAGGGGCAGAGGGATAGGAATAGAAGTCAAGACGGGACAGGAGATCTTATCACTGGGCAAAGAATGCCAGCAGCTGGGGTAGTTGTGCTTCTTACCAGAAATGCAGATCTGGCCACGGCAGGGGGAGCGTTCAGTGGGTGGCCCACTGTCCGAAGGCCTGTGGGCAAATCACAACATCCTAGCCTGGCCTCTTGACACTATTCTCCCTGGCTCTGGTTCCCAAAGGCTCTAGGACCCCCCCGGCCCAGAGCTCAGCTGCCAGATCCCTGCCAGGCTGACATTAGCAGAGCTGAAGGACTGTTAGGGAGAGTTGTCCATTGAACCCAGGAGGTTGCTGGGCTTGGGAATACTAGAGGCACTTAGCTTACACACACAGTACAAGCTCAGGCCACCCCCAACGAGCACCCTTCCTGACCACCTCCCTAGACTCCTGCCAGGAAGAAGTGGGGCTTGAGGAGACAGGTTGCCCAGAGAGAGACCACCTTTCAAGGATTCTCCTCAGGCTTGGAGGAGTTTGCAGGCTTTCTTTTTAACAACAAAGGAGGCTGTTTGTCTCCACCATCTCATTACTTCAATAAAGGAAGGTACTCGGTCAGTCAGAGAATCAAGAACCCAAATAGGGGACATTTGTGTCCCATTTATCACAAATCTCTCTCCATCTTCCCCTCCAGCTTTGATTTCTCCTCTACCCTTCTGGCCAGATTGGCTAAACCTTCCCAGTGCCCCAAGTTCCCCAGTTCCTCCACTGCGGGAGGAACATCAGATCTTCCTCCCCTCCCTGCCTATCATCAGAACTCACTGAGCATGTGTCCCTTTCCTAAGGCGGTGGCCAGCTTCTCCATACTAATTTACAGTTCATCATAATGAAACTAGTGGCTTGGAACAGCCTGAAACTAAACGCTGTGGCACTGATGGCAGTGTGTTCAGCTGCCAGGGCCTAGGGTGTACCACAGATCACACTGTATGGGACGTGCGGGGACCTGGGCAAGGCAGAGCTTGTCAAAGGCCACCTCTCAAGAGACGGCAGACTCTCAGTAGAAGCTGTCCCTGTGCCTGCTTGCTCTTCCTTTAACTTTATGCAGCGGCCGTTGAGGGGTTCCTGCCTTCCCCTGGTGTCTTCACGGGTGAACTCTAGAGGCCTCCTGGCAACCTCTCCTTGTGTGTGAGCTGGAATGGACACTATGCCTGTAAGGGGCCTGTACCTTCTCCCCACTCAGCCTTGTGGGGTCAAACAGGTTACTTTGCCAGAAGCCAATTTTCCAAGTGACCAATTTACAAAAAAATGGTCAGTTCTCAGAATGATCAATTTGCCAAATATTTTCTCCCACATTTTAGTTTTACCAGAGCATCACCTCAACCATTTCACTACAGTTTTGTCAGATTGAGTCCTTTTAGTACACATTCTAATTTATATGAATGGGTAGGCTTTTACTTAAAATTTTTTTATTATTATTTCTCCCAGTTTCTGCCTCAGATGAGGCAAACCCCAGGTACAATTAGCTACTGTCTGTTACAGTAAATGACTAATTGGTCATTTAGCAAATTGACCATTTGGTGAACTGGCTTTGAGAAAATTAGCTTTCCAGAAGCCAGACAAACAGGATCATCAGATCACAGGCACGGCTTAGCAAATTAGCACTTCCGCATTACTATCCTCAGACTGCCGGCCTTTCACCAGACACACTGGCTTTACTGGGCCCTAGCAACTCACTAGTGTGCCTCTGGGCAGCACACTGTGGTGATAAAACACCAAAGTGTCTTCTAGGTCCCTGGGAAGTCTTCATCAGGAAGTCGTCTTCGAGGTGCCCCGCACTCCATGCTTCATATATATATCCAGTGCACCACTATCCCCATAAAGCCTCGCCTCCTCCTTGCTTACCGCCGGCCTGTCTTCTTCAGCACCTGTGCCTCCTTGCGCCGCTGCAGCTCGCCCATGTAGTTCAGGATGCGGCTGTTGCACACCAGCAGGCTCTTGGTGGCCTCCAGAGCCTGCTCTCGCTGGGAGCAGGCCGCCAGCAGCTTGCAGGCCCCTTCCCTCATCCGGATCTCATGGTCCAACTTTCTTTGCAACTCTGTGTCCTAGCCAGAGTGGGGATAAGGAAGAGAAGGAAATATCAATCGGGGGGCAGGCTGATGCACCCTTGAGTCCCTAAGTGGGCTGTGGTCAACAAGAAACTGATGAGCTTAGGTCTCAGGCAACTAGAGGGCAGGGACTGAGTCTCAATTTCAACTGCCCAGGAACAACCAGAGAAGCTTTGTAAAAATACAGATACCCTTGGGAGTGTAAATTTTTTCAGCCTCTTTGGAGCACAATTTGGAAAAATCTGTAAAAACTACAAATTCACATCCTTTTATCCAGCTATGCATCATCTAGGATTTTATTCTACAAATACAGTAACACTTGTGGGCAGAGCCATATTCATTGCAGCCTCAATTTAAAACACCAAGGTTAAAAGTCCTTCAATAGGGCATTGGTTAAATATGTTATAGTACATCTATGCCACGGGATATGGAATATTGCAGACATTAAGGTAGACATGTATGCAAAAATGAAACTATTCAAAATACAGAAATGAGAAAAGACAGTAGAACAGTATTACAGCATGCTCCTATTTGGAGCATGTTTATATTTATACATATCCATAGATACACATAAAATAGTAGTGGTTGTGGGGCTGGGAGCCAGGAATGGAAAGTCAACTTATGATAGTTTATAAATCTACCATACTATTGGAAATTGTGTTACCTTTTAAAAAAATTAAATCTTCTGATTTTTTAAAAAAAGGTCACCAGGCCCCACCTCAGATTAGCAGAATAAGAATCTCTTAAGAGGTGGGGCATGTGCATTTTTGGGAAAATTCCCCAAGTGACCTTGAGGTGTAGCCCAGGCTGAGAACCACCACCTAAAGGGAATGGCCACAGATGGTAGATCCTGGGTTACCCCAAAGACTCAAGTGATGAGAGACTCTAGTTGGCAAGGGGTCAGTGGAGAAGAAGCATACTACCTACAGTGTTCACCCATGCTGTACAGAATGCACTACACAGTCCAGATTCTGGAGCGTGCCACCTGCTGGCCTGCTGAGTAAGGGAGGTGAAGACAGACAGGAAGGCAGGTGAAACAGAAGGTCAAGAGCGAGTTGCTGAGCAGGCACTTAGCAAAATGCCCAACATATGGTGTACTTGGAAGGAGGTGGGGGCGGGGAGGAAGTAGTGTATACTTATTGTAACGATGCCACCGCAGCCCCAGTAACATTCACCCAATAATAACACTAAAGCATCCCTGTGCTGTCGAAGGCTTCACATTTGAAATCCAGCTGGGAGGTGAGAGATACAGACATTAATGGCTGTTCTGTAAGTGCCAGGTCATGGCACAAATGCACTCAGGAAACAGACCCTATTTGTTTCTGGCTGAGGTGATGGGGAAGGCTTCAGAGAGCAACTGGAAGACTAACCCTATTACAGTGTATACAAATCAGAAGCAAGCCAAGTGGAGTCACAGGGTTGGAAGAGGAGGGTGAATGTGACTGCCCAACATCAAAACCTGTCTTCTCCCTCCCACCAGCTCTCTTTCACACTCTGTGCCCTTGCTTCTGTCCCTGATGACTCTAGCCTTCAAGTCTCTAAGACCTGAACACCCTAAATTACTGCTTCCAGGAACTGCCTTGTCTGACCTACCTGCGGATTCTTCCTTCCCTACTTGGGCTAGGCCAGACTCTCATCACCTCTCACCTCATCTCATCACCCTCACTATCCACGTTTTCCTTCCTGACTATAAATAGGCCAATGTGTACAGTGCCCCCTCCACCAGAAAGCCCTCTCAGACTACACAGTTGTCCCCACCTCCACCATGCCTGCCTGCACCAGGATCCCATCTTTGCTAAGGTTTGTTGCTTGCCCATCCCCATCTCATTCTCCATCCAGCTTCTACCACAAATACCCCAAACAAGTGAGGAGGGTAGGGCTGAGCAACATCCTCAGGCCCCCTCCTGACTTGCCTTTTGGTCCCAGCCCCAGCACTCACGGATTCTTCCCTAGCCCTGTCCATTGCACATGCAGCACGATGCAGGCAGTATGGCTGGTCCTCCAGGGAACCTCACCACCAGGTACCTGGGGAGCTGCCATGGCTCCAGTGAGCGCCGATGACATCAGCTCCCAGCTGTCACAATAGTGAGCCGCAGGCAGCCCCTCGGTTCCTCTGTGCGCCTGACCCCATTAGGCTCCAGCGGCAGCGTTAACCAGAGAGACCTAGTGGCAGAGGGGCGGTACCTCCAGGAGCACTGCCCTCACCCTGGAAAGGGCTCCAGGCTCTTCAGCTGCTGGAGATCAAGAGACCCCTCCATGTTACAAGTGCTCCCCAGGGTGACTCCTGGCCTGGGAGCTTGCCAGAGGGAGGATGGTATATACATTGGAATACATTGGTATAATGGGCTGCAGAGAAGTCACGGTATTCAGCCCAGATGAGCTGGCGTAGGGGCCCAGACACCCTGTCTGCCACTGCCCCCACAGCCCTCTGGTTTGAATCCACTCTCCCACGGCCCCACAGTGGAGAATGCCCTAAAAACCTCCCATCCTTTGGAGAGACCATTTTGGGAATCCTGACACAGGGTCTGGATCCCAGACCTTCACCCCCTCTCCCTACCTCAGGGATAGCTCCATGTCCCCTCCTCCCCACCCATATGCCCTCTCTTCCCAAGTGGCGGTACTTTCACCAGGCTCTCCTGGGAAAGAGCCCTCAGTTGGATGTCAGCTGGACTGGGTCAGGACCCAAGGGGCTGAAGAAGGATGAGTCATGGCCTGAAACCCCAGCACATACTAGGCCCTCTGTGGACATCCTTTCCAGTTCCTCCCACTCTCTTCTGGCTCTAACTTCCTGCTCTGCTTCTCATCGCCTTATGATCCTTTTAGAAACTCCACCAGGACTAAATTCAAATCCTGGCTTAGGAACTTGACTAGCTGTGAGAACTTAACCTCTGGGGGTAGGGGTAGGGGGTGGGAGTTGGGTATTCCACCTGCTCCATAGCACTATTTGAAGATTAAATGGGAAAATCTAACTTCTGCCTGGGCCCAGCACTCCCACCTCCTCCTTACTTGCACCTTAAGTTGCCTTCTCCAGAAAAATCTTGAATTTACACTTTCACAACTACCCCTCTTGCTAATCCCTGAAACATCAATGAGTTGGGGGTTGGAGAACTGCTGAGCCTCCTGGAGAAAGGACACAGCACCCTCAACCAACCAATGGCTGAATAAGAGATGATTAAAGTGAAATCTAAGCCCCCTTTCCTGTCCCAGAACTTGGGCAGGGCTCCTATGAAGAACAATTACCTGGAGGGGGAGGGATGCAGAATTTGAATACTTAAATACCTAGACCAGCCATGTCCAATAAGATCATTCTATCATCCTACAATGATGGAAATGCTCAATAGCCATGGACCACATGAAATATGGCTAAAGTAATTAAGGAACTGAAAATTATTTTATTTCATTTTAATTAAAATTTAAATGTAAATAGCCACATAGTAACATGAACAGCGCAGAGGACTAAGGATGGCAAATAGATTTTAATCTCATGTGCCAACCCAAGACAATAGGTAGTGTCAGAGTCCCATTGAAAACCTTGGGCAACTTTGTGCATATTAGAAAAAGATGACCCTCACTAGGCAAATAACTTAGATAAAGGAGTTTCCTCTTCACACAGCCTGAAACTAGGCCAGGACTCTTGCCACTATGCAATGCCCTTGTGAAGGACACAATCTGCATAATTTATGCCAAGATTGTGCTGAGAAAGATTGTGAGGCCATGCATGGATTTGTTGGTGAAGAGTGCCATGATTGACTAGTAATGTCTGTTATTATCTAGGGAGTGGGGACCAGGTTGAGGGTGCAAAAACATGTGATAAATCCCCCTTCTGAGCTAGACTCTTTACTGTCCGGCCTCTGACCTCCCTCAGCAGCAACCCTCTGCCTGGTCCAGGCAGTCACTGCCACAGCTTCCTCTATCTTTCCCGTCTCTGTAAATGACCACACTGCCCAGGTGCTTAGCCACACACCTGAGAATCATCCGGGAGCCCTCTCTTTGCCTCAGCCTCACGTCCAATCCATCAGCAAGCCCTGTCAGATCTACCACCATCATTTCAAATCTGCCCTTTTCTCCCTGTCTTCACCATGAGCATTTAATCCTCACCATCAGGTTCATTCCCCAAAGGCTGTAATGACCTCCTAGCTGGTGGTCACGCCCCTCCCCACCCCCCACCTAGCCTGTTCCTTTCAAACACAACAGCTATCATATTAAAACATTGGGTGAGTTGTCCCACATGCTTAAAACCCTCCATGGGCCAATATCACACTTATAGTAAAATCTAAATGACCTGTCATGGCCTTCAAAGCCCTGCATAATCTGGTCCCCGCCCATCAGTTTGACCCCAACCAGTATGTTTTAGCCACACTGGCTCTCTTTCTTCCCCAAACATATCATCATCATCCTCATTTAAGGTCCTTACTCTGCCCTCTGTCTGGAAAGTTCTTCCTCCCATCTTTACCTGTCTTCATCCTTCTGGCCACAGCTCAAAGAGCTCACAAAGGCCTTCCCTGACTCCTACATTTAATGCCGCCTGTCCTACCTGATGTTTATGATACCCCTGTTTTTATCATAATTTCATTGTGAGATTATTTATGTGTTTGCATGTTTCTAGGTCCCCTAGAGTGGAGCCTTCCCTGTTCACTGAGGTGTCCCAAGATCTAGAAAGCAGCTGGCATATAGTAGGTGCTCGATAAATGTGATTAAGAATAAATAAATGAATAAACAGCTCCCTGCCATCTTCAGGGCCACAGAATCCTTACATCCTGCTCTAGAATCCTCTTCCCCTTCTCTGGTAAGGCCATCTCCTTCTTGAAGATCACACTCACAGTGTACTCTCTTCTTCCCACACCTAAAAGGGGCCCTCAGCCCCAGAACACACAGCCACACCAACCCACAGAGCTTCCAGAAATAAGGGTGAAGACCCTGTTGCCAACACAATACTCTAACTGGCAGAACTGAACCTGGGTCCATAAGTAGCACCCAAAGAAGGGCACACAGAACCACCTAATCCCTCTCCCCACTGGGAGCAGGCCCAGCGTGAAAGGGCAGCGCAGAACCGGGGCTGGGATGCTGTGGAGGAGGTGCACTCCAGGGGTGGGGGCGTTACCTCCAGGCTGAGCGCCATCTGCCGGATGTAGAGCATATTCAGGTCCTCCAGGATGTGCAATCTGTCCTGCATCTCTGTGCCCCCTGGGCTCCCCTTCCCTTGCTGATCCCTCAGAGGGGTGGGGCAAGCAAGCCCCACGCTGCCCCACAATTCCTCTCCCGCTGCTCTCCTCGTCTTGAAAGAGGTGGGCAGTTCTTGGTCAGAGGGCAGAGGCAGCCCCTGTCCCTCTCGTGCTCCAGTTAGACCCCTCTGGCTGCTGTGACAAAGTCTCCTTGCCTACCGCTGTTCCCGGCCCTGATGGAGCCAGGCATGGGAGGAAAGGAAAGCGAGGTGAGGATGAGCAGGGTACCCGGAGAGGAGGCCAGCTGCAGAAGGGGCTCTGGGCACAGAGTGTCCAGTCTTGCTTTGGTGGCAGCTGTTCTCCCAGCTGTGGAAGAAAAAGGCTCTTTCATTCCGACTCTGGCCCCTCCCCAGCCCCCGCCCACAACCCTGGCCTGGTGGACAGAGAATCTGTGTGCTGTAGGGTGTGAGGGGCAGGCACAACTGGAAGGGGGCCGGGAAGGGACACTTCATGCAGGTTCTGTGGAGTCGTGGGGATTGTCAGGAGGTTGCTTTCTGAAAGGGTTCGGGCTTAGTTTGAGGAAGAAGAGGGATAGAGGTGGGGACTTGATTGAGTGAGCCTAGGAAGTGGGACAGAGGGGTAATTGCGGCCCAACCCCCAGGGCCACCTCTTCCAACTTGGGACCTTCATCCAGCCCGCCCCACCCTGGGTTCACAATTACCTTGCTTTTCCAGCAGAAGGGAGGAGAGGGAGGGAGAAAGGCAGGGGTGTGCCTGGCTGCGCTGCCCCCGCTCCCCTCTGCGGGCCCCTTCCCTTCCAGACAGGAAACCAGCCCCGATTCCCAGCCAGCTGCAGCTTTGCCACCACCGCCCCCTCAACCCTAGGCCCACGGAGTCACACTCCGCTCCGGGGCCCAGCGGCTCCACCCCGGTTCCTCCGCGATGGCCCCCAAAAAGGCCGGGCTTATCCCGGGGGCGGCACCAGCTCACAGGCCCCTCCTCCTGGTCCCTGGGCCTCGCCCCTCACTCCCCCACGCTGGCCCCACGCGGCGTTGCTTATGCGGGACTCGACAGAGGCCCTGTCTCCCAGGCCCACTAGCTTCTGAGTCAGAGAAGGCCTGCGACTGTGGGACAGGAGTGTGAAAGAGCCTTTGTTCTGGGCAGGCTGTGGGGTAACAGTGCAGAAGCCAGGACTGGAATCCGGGAGGAGTGAGGAAGGCCCCCTCACTTAACCCTTTCCAGGACCAGCAGCGAAGGAGAACTGACCTGGGGGGACAGCCTCTGCTGTCGCTACTGGCCCTCTCAGTCCTGGCTCGGTCCTCACATCTTTCAGCCTCTCCTGAGCCTCTTTACGGAATTACAAGTAGGGCTCAGACCTGGGCAAAGTAGTGGGCCAGGGAGGGAACTGTAAAGGCTGGACCGTTCTTAGGCCACAGAAAAGGAGGCTGAAAGCTTGAGTGTGGGAAATAATCCCAAATCGTTGATCGGGAGCCCCTCACTTCCGATTCCCCCAGCCACAGAGGAGCAGTTGCGGAGAGTTTCAGCGAAGGAGGCCGAGAAGTCAGGCCTGACGACGGAGGCTGTCCCAGACGGTAGAGACGGGCTGTGGGATGCGGCTGGAGGCCAGGGAAGGAGCGGGCACCCGGGCCAGGAGTCTTGTTCGACCCCGGCTAGTTGCACATGTCCAGGATGCCCGGAAGGGCTGCCGTAAGGCACATCTTAGGAATCGAGCCTAGCGCTCCCTAAACTGAAGTTTTTCCAGGCGGAGGCAAATCATCCCACTGGGCCAGAGAATGTCTGGGGTGACACGGTTGGATTAACGTGCAGACGGTCCGCGCCTGACTTTTTAAGTCAACAACCTCTGTTCTGTACCCGACCCACCGCGTCTCCGCCCCTCGGCGCGCGCGGGCGGGGCGGGAGGCCCGGGCGGCCCGAACTGCGGGAGCCGGGGGAGGGGAAGGCAGGGACGCGGGTCTCTCACCTCCGGCGGGTCGCATAAGAGGCTGAGTCGGAAGCGGCCGCGTTTGAACTCCATCTCCAGGGCAGAGCCCCTGGCCACGGTGACCCGGCTCCGGTGGTTTCGGGAGAACATACTGGCGGTCCCGCGCCGTTGCCTGCCTTCTGCACTCCCCGCGCCGCCCGGCTCTGCTTTGTCCCTTAGGCTTCTTTCCCTTGTTGCCCTTCAGCTAGTCCGGCTGGGAATCTCCCGCAGCCGGATTCCCAAACTCCGCCTCCGGAGACGACACCTGGGCCGGGCAGGGCGCGGCACTCTCTCCCTCCACCCCCCCGCCCCCGCCCCCGCCAAAGGCCCGGGCGGCCGGGCCAGTCCCGGGCTACAAGCGGGCCTACAACCTCGGGAGCACTGGGGTGGTTCGCCGCCGCTCGGGGCGGGGGTTGCGGGCGCCACACCTGGGCGAGGGGCGGGCCTAGAGAAGCCCCGCCCCAAAGGCTGCGCCCCCTCGGCGAGCCGGACTACCTGCACGCGGAAAACCCCAAGGCCCAGGGATCACGGCGAGTCACACCGCGCCGCCCTGGGACCGAGCCCGATCTCACCCCTGAGCAGCTTCTCAGGGATTCAACTTCCTACGGCCCCCAATGTCCCTTCTTCGTCCCCCTCCCCACTTTAAGCTCCCCTTCGTCCCTAGTGGTCACAGTTCACCGAGCAGTGCTTAAGCGGGTCTGGTAACTCTGCTCTATTCGTTACTAACCGTGGATCCTTGACTGTCAGAGAACTTCTTGGCTTCAGCTTTCTCACTCGTGCAGTGAGGATACAGTAATTACCGCACTCCTCAGGTCGCTACGAGGATTACATACGAGCATGAGCGCCTGGCACGAGACAAGCGCCCCCTAAGCCGAGTTATGAAGAAAAAGGGTAGGAGGCAGCACCTTTGTGCCCTTGGATGGGGCACCAGCGACCTTCAGTTCCCTGGACCCAGACCTTGACTCCCTTAGAGGGTGAGGATATGTTACCTAAAGATGGGCTCTCTGCTGCTTTGCTGTGTAGCTGAGGCAGGGTTAGGATTCTCATCTTCTGCAGAAAAAGGGACCCCTCACCACCACCCCCAGCTCTGTGGGACAGAAGGAAATGGCAGAGGATTAGTTTGCTGACCACAGATGAGGAATTCCGGGGACTTAGGAATTTACTGGGGAGAACGAGAGAGACAGAGAGAGAGAATGGTCCCTTCAAAGCTAGAGCCAGAGAAATACCAGGCTATAGCTTTAGAGAGCCCAGGTTAGAACTGCTGGGCTATGAAAAATTACTCAACATTCTTTTAGAAAACTTGACTCAATTTACTTTGGCAAAAGGGGAAATTTATGGCTTAAGGAATGATGATATCTAGGGCTCAGGCTTTCGTTGTGGCTTGACCCAGGTATTCAGCACCCACAAGGATCCTGTCTTTCTCCTTCATCTCGATCTACTTTTCTCTCCAAGGGCTTCATTCTCCACAGTATTATAAAATGGTTGTCAAAAATTCTGGGTCTGTGTACTTTCAGGCTTAAATGCAGCAGAAAAGAGAGCTGTTTCTTGAAGCTCCTGTGCATGTCTGGGATTCACTATGGGCCATTTCAGATCGTTTATCCATCACAAACCGATTTTTATAGGCAGAGGGGTGGCCAGACCTGAACCAATCGCTATGGCCAGATCGGATTCCATGTGCCAGTTGGCCAGGCCTAGGTCACTTCCCAGTTCTGGAAACCAAATGGAACCCAATGAGCTGGGAGAGAGGGAAGGGAGACATGGTTTCTGAAAAGCGGTTACAGGTACTACCACCAGAAAGTGAAAGAATGGATGCTGGACAGAAAAAAACAACAAACATCTTTGTTGTTTACAGAAGTTTACATGAAGAAGGGAGTTCTTCTGTCACTAGGAAAGGCAGATCAAAAGATTATGAAAAATCTGTGGCCTCTGAGATAAATCTCAAAGGAAGAGTGAAGGGGGAAGGAAGGCATTGTTTCTAAATTTCTTCAAATATCTATCATCACTCTTCTAAACTGTAAGCTCCCTAAGGAGAGACAGTCTATCTTATCCACTGCTTTATGCCCAGTGCCTGGCACATACAGAGTTCTCAATAAATTACTGGTTGAACTAAATGAACAAATGAGATGCCCAAAGGAAACATACAGATTTGAGAGTGCTTGACTGGGATGAGCCATGCTATGGGACTAAAATGGTTCATTTCAAATGTTTAACTTTTAGCAGCAGAATGCTTTTTTCCCCAAATGAAAATGTCACCTGAAATATATGAAATATGATCACAGCTGCTGTAATAGAAGCAGGGGCTGGAGCCCCAAATCTTGTCCTCTCCAGAGGCCCCCTCAGCTGCATGCAGGGACACACACACACACACACACACACACACACACACACACACACACATACACACACCCCTGTGGAACAGAGGCTATACAGAAGGTTTTGAAAACCCCTAACAAGAGCTGGAGGAATGGAAAGCATTTGGAAAGGAAATAGAGCTCAAATCCTGCCTGAGAATTTGTACTTGATGTGACTTCAGATTTTGGGAAAGGAGTGACACAACCAGAGTTATATTTTAGGGATCATAATCTGATGCGCATTTGCATAAATCTGCTGGACGAGGTTGTGTCTGGGGTTTGGGAAGCCAGCTGACACTGTCCTCAACTGAAGGTGGAGAGACAAGGGCCAACATTTCTGAGGAGTTATTATTTTTTAATTAAATTCTTTTTTTGAAAGTACTCATTCCGTTTTTGAAACATTTTTTTTTCTACCACTTAAAAAATAATACAAAGTAAAAAATACATGAACAAACCACACTTTCCCCATAATCACAGAAAAACACTGAGACAGTTTGGTGCCAGAGAATGCTGAAGCCTCATACTAGCTCATAAGAGAAAATTGCTGAATTTTCTGGAATTGTGCATTCCAGTTGTTAAATACAACTTTGTTGTCACGCAGTCGTGTTTGACTCTTTGCGACCCCATGGACTGGGCTTCCCAGGCAGCACTAGTGATAATGAACCCTCCTACCAATGCAAGAGACGTAAGATACGCTGGTTCAATCCCTGGGTCAGGAAGATCCCCTGGAGAAGGGAATGGTAACCCACTCCAGTATTCTTGCCTGGAGAAGCCCATGGACAGAGGAGCCTGGCAGCCTACAGTCCATGGGGTCACAAAGAGTCGGACACAACTGAAGCTACTTAGCACACACGCACATGGACTGCAGCATGCCAGGCTTCCCTGTCCTTCACCATCTTCCAGAGTTTGCCCAGACTCATGTCCAATGAGTCAATAATGCCATCCAACCATCTCATCATCTGTTGCCACCTTCTCTTCCTGCACTCAATCTTTCCCAGAATCAGGGTCTTTTCCAAGGAGTTGGCTCTTCATCAAGAGGTTCTTTAATTCCTCTTCACTTTCTGCCATTAGGCTAGTATCATCTGCATATCTGAGGTTGTTGATATTTTCCCCCACAATCTTGATTCCAGCTTGTGAGTCATCCAGACTGATATTTCGCATGATGTACTCTACATGTAAGTTAAATAAGCAGGGTAACAACATACAGCCCTGAAGTACTCCTTTCCCAATTAGGAACCAGTTTGTTTTTCCATGTCTGGTTCTAACTGTTGCTTCTTGTCCTACATACAGGTTTCTCAGGAGACAGGTAAGGTGGCCTGGTATTCCCAGCTCTTTAAGAATTTTCCATAGTTTGTTGTGATCCACACAGTTAAAGGCTTTAGTGTAGTCAGTGAAGGAGAAGTAGATTTTTTTTTTTTATTTCTTTGCTTTTTCTATGATCCAACAGACGTTGGCAATTTGATCTCTGGTTCCTCTGCTTTTCTAAATCCAGCTTGTACATCTGCAAGTTCTTGGTTCATGTACTGTTGAAGGCTAGCTTGAAGGATTTTGAGCATAATCTTCCTAGCAAGTGAAGTGAGCACAATTGTATGGTAATTTGAACATTCTTTGGCATTACCTTTCTTTGGGATTGGAATGAAAACTGACCTTTTTCAGTCCTATGCCCACTGTTGAGTTTTCCAAATTTGCTGGCATATTGAGTGTAGCTCTTTAAAAGTATCATCTTTTAGGATTTGAAATAGCTCAACTGGAATTCCATCATGTCCACTAGCTTTGTTCGTAGTAATGCTTCCTAAGGCCCACTTGACTTCACACTCCAGGATATGTGGCTTTAGGTGAGTAACATCATGGTTATCTGAGCCATTAAGACCTTTTTTTGTACAGTTCTGTGTATTCTTTCCGCCTCTTCTTAATCTCTTCTGCTTCTGTTAGGTCCTAGCTGTTTCTGTCCTTTATTGTGCCCATCTTTGCATGACATGCTCCCTTGATATCTCCAATTTTCTTGAAGAGATCTCTAGTCTTTCCCATTTTATTGTTTCCCTCTATTTCTTTGTATTTTTTACTTAAGCAGTCTTTCTTATCTCTCCTTGCTATTCTCTGGAACTCTGCATTCAGATGGGTATATCTTTCTTTCTCTATCTCCTTTGCCTTTTGTTTCTCTTCTTTCCTCAGCTATTTGTAAGGCCTCCTCATACAATCATTTTGCCATCTTGCATTTCTTTTTCTTGGGGATGGTTTTGGTCACCATATCCTATACAATGTTACAAAACTCCATCCATAGTTCTTCAAACACTCTACCAGATCTAATCCCTTGAATCTATTTGTCACTTCTCCTGCATAATAATAAGGCATTTGATTTAGATCATACCTCACTGACCTAGTGGCTTTCCCTACTTTGTTCAATTTAAGCCTGAATTTTGCAATAAGGAGCTGATGATCTGAGCCACAGTCAGCTCCAGGTCTTGTTTTTGCTGACTGTATCAAGCTTCTCCATCTTTGGCTGCAAAGAATATAATCGATTTGATTTCAGTATTTACCATCTGGTGATGTCCATGTGTAGACTCATCTCTTGTATTGTTGGAAAAAAAGTGTTTGCTATGACCAGTACATTCTCTTGCCAAAACTCTGTTAGCCTTTGCCCTGCTTCATTTTGTACTGCAAGGCCAAACTTGCCTGTTACTCCAGGTATCTCTTGACTTACTATTTTGCATTCCAGTCCTCTATGATGTAGGTCTTCATAGAACCATTCAGCTTCAGCTTCTTTGGCATTAGTGCCTGGGGCATAGACTTGGATTACTGTGACATTGAATGGTTTGCCTTGGAGATGAATGGAGATCATTCTGTTGTTTTTAAGACTGCGCCCAAGTACTGCATTCTGGACTCTTTTGTTGACTATGGGGGCTACTCCATTCCTTCTAAAGGATTCTTCCCCACAGTAGTAGATATAATGGTCATCTGAATTAAATTCACCCATTCTCATCCATTTTAGTTAGTTCACTGATTCCTAAAATGTCAGTGTTCACTCTTGCATCTCCTGCTTGACCATGTCCAATTTACCTTGATTCATGGACCTAACATTTCGGGTTCCTATGCAATATTGTTGTTTATAGCAATGGACTTTACTTTCACCACCAGATACATCCACAATTGAGTGACATTTCCACTTTAGGCCAGCCTCTTCATTTTTTATCGAACTGTTTCTCCACTCTTCCCCAGTAGCATATTGGACACCTACCCACCTGGGGGAGCTCATCTTCCAGTGTCATATCTTTTTGCCTTTTCATTGTGTTCATGCAATTCTCAAGGCAAGAATACTAAAGTGGTTTTCCATTTCTTTTTCCAGTGGACCACATTTTGTCAGGCCCTGACTCGCAGGGACATGCCCTTCAACCACTCCATGTAGCTGAAGGACATGCCCAGCGCCCTGGTTGACCTACTGCTGGTCCTCACTGAGCATGTAAACCTTTGCCAGGGGCCAGGGCAAAGGTCCTACTAGAGTTGCCAGGAAGGGGGTCCAAGGAAGGCTGGAGCCAAGGTTGGAGGGTGCCCGGGAGCATAGGGCTCCCCAGCCTCACTGCCGCTGCCAGGTGCCCCGGGGCTGATCTGCCACCTGCGTGGCGCGCCGCCAGCTCATCTCTGGTCCCTGCCTTTCCTCTCTGGCCCCTTGTCATTACTGTCCAAGCCTCTCGAGACTAGCCTAACTGAGTGGGGCGCGCAGTGCTTCCTGACTTCACACCCTGTCGTGCTAGGAACTCAGGGGCTCCAGTCACTACCCTGCTCTGCCTCCATGGGGATCTCTGCAAACCCACGGCCCACGACACTGCCACCTCTCTAGGGCACCACTGCCTCTTCAGTCTACTGCTGCCATGTTATCCAGCTGCCATCTTGAACCAACTGGGCTCAGCATAACCTCAGCCATATATTCCCAACGCCTGGCCTCCCAAGAGTTCCCACCCCTTATCCAGGGAGAGTACAAGATGAGACCAAAATATTTTGTAGTGCTGGGAAGTAAAAAGTGCTCAGGGAATGATGAAGATATGGGATAAGAATATAGAAACCATCTTAAATAAATGTCCACTGACAAAATCTGGGACAAATTTAAGCATCAAAACGGATTACAACTCATTGACTGAAATGAGAATCCATACTGATATAATAAACACTAATGTAACTGAATGTAAGGAGAAGAGAAAACTGCACTTCACTATAGAACACCAACTAACAAATGTAGATGGAATAATGGAAGTAGAATACCTCTTGGCAATTATTTCCGTAGAATTGATTCATACAGTATTCATCAATGGATATTACACCGCGTGGGTGGAAGTTTGATGGAGGATAGTATATCAGAGTAGTTCCAGAGTAGTTCCCCAGAAAACATTCAGTAACATGTTGAAAATGGTGAGTTTGGGAATTCTCTGGCATCCCAGTGGTTAGGATTTGACACTTTCACTGCTGGAGCCCAAGTTTAATCCCTGGTTGGGGATCTAAGATTCTGAAAGCCACACAGCATGGTCAAATTTAAAATAAATTTAAAATAAATAATAAAAAAAAAGAAAATGGTGACTTTACAGTGGAAAAAACTGACAGACACCACCTTGAACAGGTGATTAAGGTTAGCATCATCAGTGGAATAAGCTGATGTCCTATACTTCCTGATGTGATACACTGAGAAGAACACAGCAAAATATATTTTGAGTAGCACTCCTGCCAAAAACTTATGTCTTGACTTGAGGAAGCACCAGATGGTCCAGGTTGAGGGACATACTACAGAATCAAAGGCTTGTACTGTTTAAAACTGTCAAGGTCACAAAAGATAAGGAAGGAGTATGGAAATGGTTTAGCAGATTAAAGCAGATCAAAGACAATATGACAAGGAATTGTAATGTAGGACTGTGGATTTGAATTCCAACCTAGAAAGGAAAAGGAGACATTGGGCAGTAGGTAAAATTTGAATGGGATCCATGGAAAGGATGGTAGTACTGTATCAGTGTTAGTTTCCTGATTGGGAGGGTTGCAAAAAGGTTATAGAATCATGTACTCGTATTTGAGGAAAATACACAATGAAATATTTAGAGGTGAAATGGCATCATGTCTGCAACTTGCTCTCAGAATGATCGGAAGAGGAGTAATGATAATGGAGAGGAAGGGGAAGAAATGGTAAATGTTAATGATGGTAGAATCTGATTTAAGAAGCTAAGAGAGTTCTTTGTAGTCTTCTTGGAACTTTTCTGTAAGTTTTGAAATTATGTCCCCCCAAAATATCTAAAAAATTAAAGCTAAGAAGTTTTTCAGAAGGACAAAGTTCTTCCTTTCAGCCTACAAACCTGTTCAAATCTCTCTGACACTAAACAAAGCAAAACTAAAAACAAAGCAAAATAATGAAGCCCATAGCTATTTACTGTCACCACTTCCTCCCTCCTGGGCATCAGGATGTTGAGGAAACTCCACTGGGCCTAGTGTCAGGAAGTCTTTGATGCTGGTTCTGCTGCTCCTTAACTATGTGACTCTGGCCACATCATTTAACCCTTCTAAGCCTCAGTTTCCTCATGAGGGAACAACAGCATCTCCCTGATAGAGCTGCCATGGGCTCAAGGGAGGGAAGGAATATGAAAGCAGGTTATAAACTCTAACATGTTTGACAAATACTAACTACACTTTAACTCCTGGTGATACAGGACTATCGTCTTCACACATTGCTACAGTGCATCCTCTTCTTGGAGCCCAACCTAAGTGAAGTGAAGTTGCTCAGTCGTGTCCGACTCTTTGCAACCCCATAGACTGTAGCCTACCAGGCTCCTCTGTCCATGGGATTTTCCAGGCAATAGTACTGGAGTGGATTGCCATCAACCTAGGCTCTGCAAAACTGTGCAGAGCTCATCATAGACTTTGTCTGCTGATAATCTCTGTTCTTGGTGCCTTTATTGCCCCTTTGACCTCTTCTCAACCCTGCCTTCCCCCTCTGCCAGTCTGCTCAAGACTGATGCCCACTTGGGTTTGTTCCTGGTCCTTTCCTCTGCATCTGCTCATTCGGGAATGTCTCATCTATTCCCATCTCTTGAGGAGGACCTTCATCAGCATTTCCAGTGCTGATGACACCCCAGCTCACACTTCTGTGAAGAGAAGAAGACTTCTCTTCTCAGTATTCCATCTCCACGTGGGCATTCCCACATGCCCTTTGTTTTATTTTTATTAATTTTTGTTAAGAGCATAGTTGCTTTACAATGTTGTGTTCGTTTCTGCTGTGCAGCAAAGTGAATCAGTTATACCTATACACATATCCATTCTTTTTTAGGTTTCCTTCTCATTGAGGTCACCACACAGCACTGAGTAGAATTCCCTGTGCTATACAGTAGGTTTTCATTAGTTATCTATTTTCTACATAGTAGTGTATATATATGTCAATCCCAATCTCCCAATTCATCCTCCTTCTCCGCTTAGCAACTGTACGTTTGTTCTCTACATCCATTACTATTTCTGCTTTGCAAGTAGTTCATCTGTACCATTTTTCTAGATTCCACATATAAGAAATATTATACAGTATTTGTTTTTCTCTTTTTGAATTACTTGACTCTCCAGGTCCATCCACATCTCTGCAAATGGCACTGTGTTGTTCCTTTTTCATATCTTGAATAATATTCCATTGAATATAGGTACCACATCTTCCTTCTCCATTCCTCTGTCGATGGATATTTAGTTTGCTTCCAAGTCCTGGCTATTGTAAATAGAGCTGCAATGAACATCAGGGAGCATGCATCCATTAGAATTCTGGTATTCTCTGGACATATGCCTAGGAGTGGAATTGCTGAGTCATATAGTAGCTCTATTTTAGGTTTTTAAGTAACTTCCATACTGTTCTCCATAGTGGTTGTACCAGTTTACATTCATACCAACAGTGTAGGAGGGTTCCCTTTTCTCCACACCCTCTCCAGCAATTATTGTTTGTAGATTTTTTGATGATGGTCATTCTGATGGGTGTGAGGTGATATCTCATTATAGTTTTGACTTTCCACATGCACTTTAAATTCACCTTAGGTGACACTAAATGGTTTTCTTTTATACTTACTTCTCTTATGTTCTCTTCTGTATTTAAAATATTATTTCCCTCTAATACTTGGGCTAGAAATGTAGAAGTCATTTATTATTGTGGTTGTATGCATACTGAATATCTACTATGTGCAAGATACTACCCTACATACTTTGCATTCTCCATTGGCTTCATTCTTTGAAAGAGTCCTTTTGACGTAGGAAATAGATGGGCTTCAGGCTAGATATTTACAACTGGCCTCCTGTTTGCATTTCGTGGGGCACAAATAAGTGGGGTTCAGGTTGGATACTTAAAACTGTTAGCGTTTTCTGAGATAAGAGATAGGTGGGCTCCAGTTAAGCATTTATAATCAACCTCCTGTTTGCTCTCCGAAATGGAAGTAACAACACAAACAGGATAAATAGCCAGTGTTTGTCTCTTGTAAACATCTTAAGGTAATAGTCATGGCAATAATCAAGGTAATAGTCATGCAAGGACAAAGAGGGGCAAAATCCTGTTTGAGTCAAGGATTAAGGGATCTCTGCTCCCCCCATTTTGGGGACACATAGGCAGAAAGGCTCCTTGTGGGTCAAAAGTCAAGGTATAACTCCAGGCCATAATGAGCCTTGCTCCTCTCAGAAGCCTTCACTTTGAGAGCCATCTTGGCTGAGGGGTGCGTGAGCACCCAGGAGAGGGTCCCAGGGTAGCTCAGGTGTGGAAAAAGAAACCAGATAATTGGTCAAAGGAAGACAAAGGCCCAGCAGAACTGACCTATATAAATGACTTAACCTCTTTACTGCGCTCCTCCTCCTCTCTAGGGAGGATGTCCACACCCTTTCTCTGTTTTGCTAGCTCTTCTAAACACATTGTTTCTCTGTTTTCTCTCCTACTTGTTGTTGTACTATGTCTCTAATAATAAACTTTGGACCTTCATTTACAGTTTCTGCCTCTGTGATAAATGCATTTTTTCACTGGGGGCAAAGATCCAGGGAAAAATAGCTTTTAGTCTCTGGCCCTTGCTGGTCCAGTGGCTAGGATTCCTGGTTCTCATCCAGGCTACCCAAGTGCAGTTCCTGGGCAGGAAATTAAGAACGTACTTCATGCCACCAGTCACTGCTACCTTACTGAGATCACTATGAACTAGATCCTGCTGCTGCTGCTGCTAAGTCACTTCAGTCGTGTCCAACTCTGTGCAACCCCATAGACGGCAGCCCACCAGGCTCCCCCGTCCCTGGGATTCTCCAGGCAAGAATGCTGGAGTGGGTTGCCATTTCCTTCTCCAATGCATGAAAGTGAAAAGTGAAGTGAAGTCGCTCAGTTGTGTCTGACTCTTAGCGACCCCATGGACTACAGCCCATCAGTCTCCTCTGTCCATGGGATTTTCCAGGCAAGAGTACTGGAGTGGGGTGTCGTTGCCTTCTCCGAACTAGATCCTACTTCATTCCATTTTACAAAGCTGAAATATGAGGTTCAGAGAACTTAAATAACTGTGAACCCAAGGTTACATAGCCAATAAACTGGAATTTGATAATAGGCTTGTCTGACTCCAAAGTTCATTCTCAATCACTATATTACATTGATTTCTTCCTGAATTCTCATATACAATTGTTTATCAGTTCCTTTAAATTTCATTAATGAAATATTTCTTGGGTCAGTTCTTCCCTTACTTTGTTCACTATTGCTACTCTGTTCAGACATGTATCCCATGTATATATCTATACACTACATGTATAGTGCTTTTTTCTAATTATAAATGTGATATATATTGGCTGTCAGAAAATTCATTACACAGAATAATAAGGAATATTTTAAAAGAAAAAAAAGAAAGCTCACTACAGATCTAGATAGTGAAAGTTCCCCAACTCTAAATTTCAAAGATAATCACCATTAACCATTTAGTATACATTCCTTAGTTTTTTCTATGAATGTAATAGCATATTATGCCTTTTAAAAATGGAATATCAGGTGCTTCATGAGGGCAGTAGGTAGCGCGTCAGTCTCATAAAATGGAATCACCTCATCTTGAAATTTGCTTTTCTTATTCCGTATGTCAGCACATATAAATCTACCTTTTTCCTTTTTTTAAAATTAGTAAAACACGTTTTATGCGCGTGCACTTGCATGCTCAGTCCTTGTCCGACTCTTTGTGACTTCATGGACTCCAGCCCATCAGGTTCCTCTGTCGGTGGAATTTTCCAGGCAAGAATACTGGAGTGGGTTGCTATTTCCTCCTCCAGGGGATCTTCCCAACCCAGGGATGGAACCCAAGTCTCCTGCGTCTCCTGCACTAGCTGGTGAATTCTTTACCACTAAGACATGAGTTATCTTACACACATTAAATACAAAGTTCAATAGGCACAAAAGGGTATATTAGGAAGAATAAGTCTCCCTTCACCCTTGTTCTCCCAACCATCCATTGGAACTGCTGTCACCAAATTCTTGGGTAACCTTCTGGGGCCCCATTTCTTTTAATAGCACCACAGCTTCCCACTATGGTGTATCAAATCCCTGTACCAATTTTGGTTTTTCTTTAGATTGTTTCCAATACTATTACCCACCAGGATCTACGTCTATCTTATCAATTACCGATCAACTCTTAGCTTGTACCATAATTCATCTATCCACTTCTCTGCTGATAAAGAATTGAGGCTTAAATACCATCTGGCACCTTGTAGGGCACTTGTGATGTTAAGCCCTCCTTCATTCTGTGGGCAAATAGTTTGTTTCGTGCTCCTCCACCAAACTGTAAGCTCCTCAAAGGCCGAGAGGAGTATTCATATTTATCTTTGTATTATCATTGCCTAGCCCCGAATTTGGTCCGGAACATATAGATACATTCATCACGCTTGCGTGTAATAATTGAATCTCCGGCGCTGAGCTCTGATCTCAATTGTGGGGCTGCGGGGCGAGCCGAAAATCCTCCCGGCCCCAGAGTCCGGAACTATTGTTGGAAGGACCCTTGTTTCTCCTGGAGCATTTTTGTCGCAAAGCGTACCCCGCACAAGCATGGTTCCTACGCACCGGAAGTATCCGGCTATTTGCTGGGATAAGTTCTTCCGCGGGGCGGAAAAGGTATGTCTGAATGTGTTTCGACTATTTACAGCCCCCTTTCTTTGCAGGGCCCCATGAGTAAGCTGTGGCGGCGCGGGAGCACCTCTGGGGCTATGGAGGCCCCTGAGCCTGGTAAGCGTGGGTCCATAAGGCAAATTTGGCCTTCGCATAAAAGCAGTCTCTTTCGTGCTCCTTCGAGCTTCCCCTGGGTACTTCGCCACAGGTGGGAAGCAAAAAGGCGGGGCTGTTATGGTAATACCAGAATACCGCGGGAACAATAGGACCCTTCGGAGTACTGGGCTTTTCTTGCCCCTCCCATACATGTTTGACAGGCTCTCCTTCTGCAGGGGAAGCCCTGGAGTTGAGTCTTGCGGGTGCCCACGGCCACGGAGTGCACAAGAAAAAGCACAAGAAACACAAGAAGAAACACAAGAAAAAACACTACCAGGAAGAGGAGGCTGGGCCAACGCAGCAGTCTCCTGCCAAGCCCCAGCTCAAACTCAAAATCAAGTTGGGCGGGCAGGTCTTGGGCACCAAGAGGTGAGGCCAAGAGAGCCAAGGTTTTACTTGGGGGACTTTAGAAGCAGGCAGAGACAAAAGGAGAAACTGGCTGCAGTTTTCATAAGACAGAGAATGGATGCTGTGGCTCCAGGGCCCAGGTTAATGTAGCAAGAACCCAAGAGGGCGTAGGGAAGACTAGATGTACTGAGCAGGAGGAGACAGTTGCTCACCTTACAGAGTGGTTGCTTCTCTGCAGTGTTCCCACCTTCACTGTGATCCCTGAAGGTCCTCGCTCACCCTCTCCCCTTATGGTTGTGGACAATGAAGAGGAGCCTGTGGAAGGAGTCCCCCTTGAGCAGTACCGTGCCTGGCTGGGTGAGAAGGATCTAGAGGTGGGGAGACTGGGTTTCTCATTATACCTGGTTAAGGGAGGAGGGTTCGTTCTGAGGAAGGTGAAAATTTTGTGTTTCCCAGTATTAACTTGGCCAAATCAAGGTTCCCAATCTGAACAATTCTACTTTTAGCTCTCCAACTTTACTTTCCAGATGAAGACAGTAATCTGTCCCCCTCCCCACTGCGGGACCTGTCCGGGGGGTTAGGAGGTCAGGAGGAAGAGGAAGAACAGAGGTGGCTGGATGCCTTGGAGAAGGGGGAGCTGGATGACAATGGAGATCTCAAGAAGGAGATCAATGAACGGCTGCTTACCGCTCGGCAGGTAAGTAGGTTCATTCTTTATTCGTTTGCCAAATTGATATGGAGAGCTTTCCACATCTGGAGAGCTTTGCAAGGCAGCAGGGATATCAGCAGTGGAGAAAAGACAAGGTTTCTGTTCTCATGGAGCTAGTATTCTTGTGTAGTAAATAATTTTGAAAAACTGGAATGTTTATAACAAAAATAGGGTGATGAAATGGAAAGTAGAAAACAAACAACATTAGATAGGGTAATCTGGAAAGACCTCTCTAAAAATATAATGTTTCCAATACTAGAGAAGCTTTCCAGGCAGAGAGACCAGCAGGGGCAAAGACCCTGAGAGTGGAACATGCCTAATTATGGCCAAGGAGAAGAATAAATGTGACTGTGACGAAAAGGTGGTATGCAGAGAAGTGATATGTTTGGTTTATATTTCAGTAGATTACTTTGGTTTCTTAGTGGTGGTAAACGATAGAAGCAAGACCAGTTAGGAAGCTATTGAAGTAGTCAGGTAAGAGATGGTGGTGGCTTGAACCAAGGTGAAATGAGTTGGAGAAACCAGATAGATTCTGGATATATTTAGGAAACAGACACTTGTTGGGGGAAGGAAGGAATCAAGGATAACCCTGAGTTTTTGACTTGAGCAATTATCCAGTTGATGCTATCCACTGGGATTCAAAGACTGAAAACAACAATAAAGCCTCCAGAGAACTAGTACAGAGTTTTGGGACTCAGGGCAGGAAGGTAATGTTACTAAAGCATTTGTCCTTGAGGATCAAGGATCTAAAGCTGAAAGTCTGGAGATCTGAGAGGAGGCAGTATGAAAGGCTCCTGGAGACTGTTCTCATTGGACTCTTTTTCTCAAGGCCTGCTCCTCAAGACCCTGCTTTCCGTGTCCGCACTTCCCCCTCCCTCGTTCTGGCAGAACTCCCTTCTCTATTTGATGACATCTCCATATCTCCCTAGCGAGCTCTGCTGCAGAAGGCTCGAAGTCAGCCTTCCCCGATGCTGTCACTACCTGTGGCTGGGGGCTGCCCGGCCCCCGCTCTCACCGAAGAAATGCTGCTGAAGCGAGAGGAGCGGGCACGGAAGAGGCGGCTGCAGGCAGCTCGGCGGGCCGAGGAGCACAAGAACCAGACTATCGAGCGCCTCACCAAGACTGCGGCGCCCAGTGGGCGGGGAGGCCGAGGAGCCTCCCGGGGCGAGCGGCGGGGAGGGCGGGCGGCGGCCCCAGCCCCCATGGTGCGCTACAGCAGCGGGGCACAGGGTTCCACCCTCTCCTTCCCGCCTGGCGTCCCTGCCCCCGCGCCTGTGTCTCAGCGGCCACCCCCATCTGGCCCGCCTCCTCGATGCTCTGTCCCCGGCTGTCCCCATCCGCGCCGCTATGCCTGCTCGCGCACGGGCCAGGCACTCTGCAGCCTTCAGTGCTATCGCATCAATTTGCAGATGCGGCTAGGTGGGCCTGAGGGCCCCGGATCCCCACTTCTAGCTACTTAAGCCCCACCCCCACCCCCCACCTGGACTCTGCCTTCTCCTCTGCCCCTTGTTTTCAGTGCCCTTCCCACTTTATTAAATTTCATCCAGTGCCTTGACTTGTACAGAATTGGGGGGATGGAGTATGGGTAGGCCTATTCCCCATACACACAGCTTGCCCCCTTCCCCCCGCCTGCTGCTTGCATTGGTGCCAGGAAACGTCCACCAGGCCCCAGAATAGCCGGTCCGCGCCCACCCAGACTCCAGCAGGCTCTCGGGACTCCGCGGCTCCTAGTGGGATTACCTGGCGTGGTCAAGCGCTTGGCGTCATCCAGAAAATAGGGCTCAAGCCAGTCAGCGGGAACTTTGCTGTCCCGGGCGGCCGTTCATTGGTTGATAACTCGAACCCTGTTCTGTTGTCCGTATTGGCTGTTGTCGCTGTCAGTCACAGCCATGGGTCGAACCTTCCCCACTCTTTGTCTGTGCAAGCTCCTGTTGTCTGGGAGAGTCGCGGAGGTGCTTTTGTAGATTGGTCGCAGGGAGAAGCCTGTGATCTTTCCTATTGGCCCATCTGTCCGAGAGTGATGCGGATTGGTGGGACGGAACAACCTGGGTGCTAGTTGGCAGAGCTCTCGCTGGATGGAAGGTCCGGTCGCAGAGTGATGGTGGCGGCAGCGAAGATGGGCCGGGCAGGGACCATGGCGGTGGAGGCAGAGGTGGCAGGGGCGGGGCAGCTGGCGGTAGAGGAGACTGTGGTCTTCAGGGAGCTGTAGGTGGAGGCATGGCTCGGGCTACCGGCGGGAACGGCAGCGAGGAGGCCTGGGGGGCACTTCGAGTGCGGCAACAGCAGGTATCCCAACACCTCCAAAAGCCTATCACGACAGCCATTTATTTCTCCTTCCCCATTCCTTGCCCCTGCCTTTTGGCGGGTGGCGGAGGAACTCTCGGAGCCAAAGGTACTGTGAAATTCCTAGATATGGCCCTTCTACTCTGTGTAAACTTTGTAATGTAGGTGCTGTTGACTTTTGCCTGCAGCTTCATAGATCCCATCCCTTAGCTGCAGTGGAAGCTTGCAGTGGCTCTCCAGTGACCAGAGGCATAGTGAGGCCCCAGGGAGGTTCCTTCTGTCTTGCAACAGTTATTTGTGATGTTTTTCTATGTGCCTATTGTCATAACAGAGTCTGGCAGCGTCTTCTCTTGAGGGAGCAATTTGGAGAAGAGATGGAACCCAGAATCACACCCTGGATGCCATCCATTATCATCCACAGCAATCCCATCTGGTTGGGAACCCTGCTCTGGGTCTCTTATTGCTCCTCCTCTACCCTAGGAAGCCTGAGACCCAGGGGTGGAAAGATCCAGCTTAGGAGTGGGGATTGGCAGACCACAGGGAATGATAATGAAAACAGCTTTGGAAATTACCTAAACCCCTTACCCATCGTCTGAGACTTTGAGATAGCCCAGTCTTCGGACTTCTGGCAAAACACTCCCTTAACATTAAACACCCTAGGGAGCCAGGCTTGAATATGAGAGGTCTCCTATATGCAGAGCTGCAATCTGCCTCTTTGTATGCCCACACCTTGCATCTTAAGTCTCTAGACTGATTCTTGCTATTCCAAATCCTCTTCCATGCTGGCAGCCCTTCAGATATTTGAACACTCCTCTCAACATCACTTTTTCCTCTCCCCATAGATTTCTGAGCTAAACTTGGCTCACAGGATGGGATTGTGTACGTGTATGCAGGGGGTGGGGGTGGACAGTGTCTTGGGCTGGAATCTCCCTTTGTTTTAAGTGCTTCCTTGCTCCCAGCTTCGAGAGCTGTGCCCAGGAGTGAACAACCAGCCCTACCTCTGTGAGAGTGGTCACTGCTGTGGGGAGACTGGCTGCTGCACGTACTACTATGAGCTCTGGTGTGAGTCTTCAAGGGGGCTCTTTTGTTCTGCCCACCCGCCTTTGGACTTCAGCCTTCAAGGACCCTTCTCTGCATAGGAGGTATCTAAGTCTCTTCCTCCTCGCCTCCTGCAGGGTTCTGGCTGCTCTGGACTGTCCTCATTCTCTTTAGCTGCTGTTGCGCCTTCCGCCATCGACGGGCTAAACTCCGGCTGCAGCAGCAGCAGCGGCAGCGGGAGATCAACTTGTTGGCCTACCATGGGGCGTGCCATGGGGCTGGCCCTGTCCCTACTGGCTCACTGCTTGACCTTCGTGAGTGACTTGAGGCTCTGGCCTCTCAGTGGTCCCTCCCAAACCAGGACCCTGGCTCATTCCACACTCCCTTTTCAGAGATTTTAAGGCACACTTTTCCCTCATAGGAAAGACACCACCATTCCACCCCTGGTTGCCTTCTATCAACCATACCATTCTTTCCTGCAGGCCTCCTCAGCGCCTTCAAACCCCCAGCCTATGAGGATGTGGTTCACCGCCCAGGCACTCCGCCGCCTCCTTACACTGCAGCCGCAGGCTGCCCCTCGACTGCTTCCAGCCAGTGTACCTGCTGCTCCTCTGCTTCCAGCTGTCCTGCCCGCCACGAGGGAACAAACGTGGAAGACGTTTCCTCCCACCAGAGTGCCCCTCCTCATCAGGAGGGTGAGCTTGGGGCAGGAGTGAGCCCTGCCCCCACACCCCCCTCCTGCCGCTATCGCCGCCTGACTGGTGACTCAGGTATTGAGCTCTGCCCTTGTCCTGACTCCAGCGAGGGTGAGCCAGTCAAGGAGGCTAGGGTTAGTGCCACCTCACGAGAGGTGGAGGACCAGTCCCCTTGTGCACGGCCCCTAAATCCTGCACCCCAAGTCTCTCCTGTGGGGCTGGCTTCCAGCGAAGGGGACATCCCATAAGCAATTTTGGGAGGCAGGGGGTGGGTTACTTGCCCACCAGAAACAGCCCTGCTCCCAGCTCCCTGGGTTCTTGGCCTCTCTCTGCCCTCCTAGAATCTGAAAAGGCTGGAGTCCTGAGAAGGGCAGTGTCTGGGGGACTGTGCGAGCTCTATCCCCCAGGATCTACACAGGAGCCTTTGATCTCATTAAAGAGATGTGAACCAGCTGCTTGTGGATTTGGGTAGACTAGTGCTCGACTGACTGCACTGCACTTGACCTGACTAGGTTTGGAAGGGACAGTCAGTGGCCACTTTTCCCACCTTCTCTGAAGGAGAACAGGCAGCCCTAAGGCCTGTACTGAGTTAAGACCTCTTGGTGAGGCAAAGCTGGCAAAAGCAATAGAGTCTGGCATGGTTTTCCCATTTATTTAGAAAAATAGACTCTGAATTCACATTCACCCCAGGGCTATGTGGGATGTCAGTTAGGAGACACCTGAGATGAGCTGAGGAGGGTTTGAAGCACTGGTATCTGACAGCTAGGGGCAGAAGTGAGAGACCTGTCCCTTTAGTCCAGAATGGAATAAGGGGGCTGGCTTCCCCTCCCACGCTCCCCTTCAGTAGTCTTCAGCCATGGCCAGTAGGACAAGGCTGGTCCAGCCCTGGAAAGGGCGGCAGCCCATGCCTCGCCCATCCTGGTCACTGTACTGCTCCCACAGGAAGCCTGTGGCCTGGTACTGCCGCCTCACATTGCCCACCAGATTGGCACGGAGCTCTCTGTGGAGCCTGGCAGCACGGGCCTGGTGGGGACCCTCCAGATGCCCATAGTAGTGCAGAGCCCCCAGTGCCAGGTAGTTCACATTGAGCCACACAGCACCTCGCCAGTAGGGAGGATCATGCTCTGAATTGCGCTGGCTGTAAAAGGGGCTGGATGCTGCAAGAGAGCGCAAACCAAAGGGGCTCCAGAGTTGACGCCGATCAGCTAGAACATCCAGCATGGGTCCAAGGCGAGGTGAACTGGGGTCCAGCAGCCGCAGCAGAAAGGGGAAAAGACTGACGTAGCCCAAGGCATCCACATACTGCAAGTGAGGGTGGGGCCGGCCCACCACCCGCATCAGCCCCTGAGGGGGCCGAGGCTTCAGCTGCACTGCTTTTGTATGGTTCCCAAAGTCTGCAAAGACTCCTAGCTCTGGGGCCCAGTGCAGCTCATCCAGGCTCTCCTCTGCTTCCAGGGAGGCAGCCAGTGGGCCCAGCTCTGCAGCTGCCTCAGCCTCTCCCAACTGCTTTGCTAGCCGCATCAGCACACGCGAACCCAGGGCCACCCAGCACCGCAGATCCAGGTGCCGCTCACTGGCTGAGGGGTGCGAAGCCCGGGGATAGTCATCCAGCCCTGAAGGCAGTGTCTTGGGGTTTAGTAGGGTTGGCAAGGCTGGGTCCCGGCCGCGCCAGCGGTAAGATAGTGGCACTGGCCCTGCCTGGCTGTGATGAAGCCAGGAGAACCAGGCGCGCAGGCGAGGGAAGGCCCTGCGGAGGAAGGCCAAGTCGGCAGGGTCACGACCGTCTAGCATGTGGGCTACAGGCAAAAGCAGAGTTGGAGGGTTGGCATGGGCTGTCCTTTGCACCAGGAACTCTGAGGGTACCCGGGCTCGGGCCTCATCCCCCAGCACCTGCTCCCGCCCAATCCAGCCGTCGGCATTAAGCAGCCCCAGCCAGTGGCCTATGGCTTCCCGGGTGAGCCGGGGATCCCACCGTTGGATCACCAGCTGGTGAAAGCCCTCATCCCAAAGGAATCCTCTTGGGAAGAATGACCGAGAGGGCACTGCTGTGAAAAGAGGGACAGATGGAAAGAGGACTGGGTCCACCTTCTGCTCAGACCCCTCAACCTCCATGTCTGGCAACACCAGACTCTGTCCGTAGAAGTAGCCAATCCCACCAAGAAGGCCACTGAGGGCACCCTGACCCAAAGCCTGTTCCTCAGGGCTCAGGCCCTTCTCCTTTAGCCGGAAAGTCTTCTCAAAGCGCTCTCTAAAGGCTTCAGCATGGCTTTCAAGGGCGTGGGTCAGCAGGCTGCCTGCCAGCTGCTCTAAGGCTTGGCTGCCTCCTGTCCGGGCACTGCCTGATTCAAACACCAACTCCACAGAAAAGGGGACTTTCAGTGTCACCTGTTGTATCAAAAATTGCCCTTGTCCCTGTCCTTGCCCACTTGGGCCTCTGTCGTCCCACTTCAGAGATCCTGGCAAGCCGAGGTAGCGTTCAGGGGAAGCCCCCGGGGGCCGATGCTGAAACCAGTTATTTAGGCGACTCTTCACCATCTCTGTCAGCAAGGGAAGTCCTGGATTGGAGGACCAGAAGACATTGTAGCTTGAAAGGAAAAAAATAAACAGGATATATTATGCAGGAGGAAGCGGTGAGGATTATAAAGAGAAAGGAGGTGATGAGGAGTCAGGATGGGAGGGTCTTGGCAATGCAGGGAACATGGAGCCTAGTGAGAAGGGAAGTGCCTGATGAAAAGAGGGTAGGGTTAAGGAGATGGAAATCAGACTAAGTCAGCATCCATGCCACCCCTCGCACCATCCCACACTCTTCCTCCAGTTACCTGCCATACTTGGGGGTGGTATCTCCTGGACTGGTTGGTGCCAGAAGTGTAAAGCGGAAGTCACCAAGTTCACTGGTGTGCCCACTGATGAACTTCAACTGCCCCTTAGCCCCAACCTCTGGCACAAGGACTTCTTTGCCATCTGTTACCACATAGAAGAACAGGGACACCAAAGGGAGGGCAGAAGTACCTGAGACCTGGGTGACCAATGGGGAGAGAAAAACAGCATTAGGTTAGCAGGCCTTCCCCTGAGAGTCAGCCTTAGGGAAGGGGACAGCAGGTGAAAACATACATCTAGCAGTGTCAAGGGTCACTGACAGGAAGCACCAGTGGGACGGGATAAAGAGCTATGCTCAGCTCTGGGAAATAAACAGTACTTTTGTGCCATGTACTGTGTGAAGAACTCTACATATTACTGGTATTTCCTTTAATCCTTAACAATTCTGTGAATTAGGTGCTATTTTTATTTACAGTTTACAGACGAGAAAACCAGGCTCAGAAGATAGTAAAAAGAGATAGTCATACAGGCAAGTGTTTAAGTCAAGCAGCAAACTCAGAGCCCCTTCTGTTTACCCCCACTTTATCCTGCATTTGCAGGCAGCAAAGAAAGGGTGGAGGAAGTCTGGACTGGGGGAGGGGTGTCCTGAGGGCCCTGACCTGAGGCTCTACAGTCACTCTCCAGCTCCAGTCCCCTCCGTGCTGACCCCCAGGCCTCTTGACGAACTCAGTGGTGAGCCTTAAGGCTCCATCCTGGATGTGTTGCCGCCCGAAGGAGACACCGTCGTGGAACTCCCAGCCATAGGGACCCACGCCGTCCCCCTGCTCACACGTATGCCTGAGCTTAGGGATCTCTGGGGTGGTGCCTTGCTGCGCCCACATCAGTCCTGGGGGTAGAATGGCCACGTAAGTCAAAGAGAGAGCTCTTGTCCCTCTGGGTCGCCGATTACTTCAGGGTCATCCCTCCTCCTAACTCTCCTGATCCACTCCTCACCACCCTTGATCTGGCGCGAAGCTGGGGCGCCCAGATTAAATGCCCGCCTGCCTGCCCGCCCCGGGTCCAGATTACCGGTGAGGAGAGGCTGCGGGCTTCGGGTCTTCATGCCGAAGTAGACGTGAGGGCGGTAGGTGCCCCAGAAGAGGTCCGGAGCCACTGTGGGGCTGGAAGAGTCGGGAGGCAGCGCCGGCGGCGCGGGGTGCAGCATGACA
Organism: Oryx dammah; assembly: GCF_014754425.2. Classification (NCBI taxonomy): domain Eukaryota; kingdom Metazoa; phylum Chordata; class Mammalia; order Artiodactyla; family Bovidae; genus Oryx; species Oryx dammah. The sequence goes on along the minus strand of NW_024070209.1, from coordinate 10,083,292 downwards.
GCCCGCCGCGAACGGTACCACACCAGAAGCCAGCGGCTGGACAGGCCCAGGGCCAGAGACAGGATCACCATGGCCAGAGCCGCGCCCCCAGCCGCGCCCCGGGCCCTGCCGCCCCGGCCATCCCGCCGTACGGGGCCTCCCCGAGCCACCCTATCTGCCGTCCGCGCTCCGTCTGCCGGCGCTCCGCGGCGCCGCCGCTCGCCCCGAGCCATCCTTGCATAGAAATCGTCGTCGCGGGGACCGGGAAGATGGCAACAGAGCCCGGTCCTGCTTTGCCTCGTAGCCTTGCGCGGCGCCGGGGGCGACCACCGATGTGTCAGCCGCACCTGCCCGCCGGTGCCTGCAGCTCGGCTTCCGCCTCCTCCCGGAAGTCCCGCCCCGCCACGTCAGGTTAAGCTCCACGACCGGGAAAAGCTGTCGCCCTCGTGGCGTAAGGTTGATCTCGTGGATGGCCCTTCTGAGCTGTGTCCACTGGCTCAGCGTTTATTTGGCCTTCTCACAGAGTTCACCGGAGAAGGCAATGGCACCCCACTCCAGTGTTCTTGCCAGGAGAATCCCAGGGACGGGGGAGCCTGGTGGGCTGCCGTCTATGGGGTCGCACAGAGTTGGACACGACTGAAGCGACTTGGCAGCAGCAGAATTCACAGGCTAGTAAGAGAAACCAATCTCACATTTGTCTTTTTTTCCCTTTTAGTAACTTCTATATATAAGAGCCTGAGACGCCATCCTGTTTTACTTTTAACGTCTCCCCACAGCGCCCCAATCTGGTGGCTGAAAACCGTGGCCTAGAAAGTTCAGTAAGCTGGCCTGGCCACAGAGCTAAGTGGCTAGCTTGGAACCTAGGTGTATCTGAATCAGACTGCACCCTATTGTCCACATACCTATGCCTTCTTTTCTAGTGAAATGGAGTGGATACAAGAGCATCTTTTCCAGCAGTGTCTTTAAGCCTCCTTCTGACTTTAGCTGTGGCATCTCCAGTCTAGGGTTCCTAATTTAGATGAACCCTAAAAGGACCATAATGGTGCTGCGTATACTTTTTTTTTTTTTAGCCTTTTCTACAACCCAGGAAGCAAAGGTGCGTAGGGGAAAGATTGCTTATGTCCAGGTCAGGGAAGGCTGTAGCAAAGAGGTGGCATCTGCACCTGGTGTTGACAGAGAGTCAAGGCTACATTAAAAAAAAAAATTATTTTTGGTTGTAGTGGGTCTTGCTTGCTGCACACGGGTTTTCTCCAGTTGTCGTGAGTAGGGGCTACTCTTCATTGTGATGCATGGGTTCTCACTGCTCTGGCTTCTCTCATTGTGCAGCTGGGGCTCTAAAGTGCAGGCTCAGTAATTGCAGCTCAAGGGCTTAGTTGGCTGGGGCATGTGAGATCTTCCCAGACCAAGGACTGAATCCGAGTCCCTTGCATTGCAAGGTGGATCCTTAACCACTGGACCATGAGGGAAGCCCTACTCGTTTTTATGTTTTTTGTTGAGGGCTTTAGAAAAAAATTTTATTTGGTTGTACCAGGTCTTAGTTGCAGCGTGCAAACTCTTAGTCGCTGCATGTAGTATCTAGTTCCTTGACCAGGGATCGAACCCAGGCCCCCTGCCTCAAGAGCAAGGAGTCAACCACTGGACCACTAAGTAAATCCCAAGGTTACATTTGATAATGGTTCAGAAATGCAACTTAAGATTCATAGTTACTTCTCACCAACAGCTCAGCATAAAAGGTGTTTTCATAAAGTACAAATTTCTATCATCCTCTAAAAAAACCCCTGACTTCCCTGGTGGCTCAGAATGTAAAGCATCTGCCTACAATGCGGGAGACCCAGGTTCAAGCTCTGGGTCAGGAAGATCTCCTGGAGAAGGGAATGGCAACCCACTCCAGTATTCTTGCCCCTCCCCCCCCAAAAAAAAAGCGGCTCAAAGAAATATTTTGGAGAAGGAAATGGCAACCCACTCCAGTACTCTTGCCTAGAAAATTCCATGGATGGAGGAGCCTGGTGGGCTACAGTCCATGGGGTCACAAAGAGTCGGACAGACTGAACAACTTCACGACGAAAAATACCCTAATCCACATGTTATTCTAGCTATTTACATACCTCCCATCCAAATTTTAATTATATAAAACTAACACTTTATGTTGCATGCTCACTTATTTCACTTCTGGCCCTACCCTCCAGTGCTAGACTTTTTACTCATTTATCACCTTCTGACTAAATCAAATGGTCAGTCCTTTCTTGCTACCATTACACCTGGTCCACTTCTATATTTTAGCACTTAGTACACACCTGAATTTCACCATTCATCCTTGAATCTCAGTAATAATAATCAGTTCAAGTCACAAGGTTAATGCTAAATATCTGTAAATTCAACACGTTTATTGTACACTGCATATCAGCCACTAAGCAAAATGTTGGGCACACAGAGAAAACAATCCCAACCTCAAGTTCACAATCTAGAAGCAGAGTGCCAGCATTCAATCCATGTTTACAGCAATGTTAGAACCATCTGTGTTTTTACAATCAGAGTGGTTAATCTAGTCAAAGATAAGAGGTTAACCATGGGGGTGGATAACTCAAATCTAGGTAGTCAGTATCCTTTCATCACTATACAGAGGGCTATAGCATAAGGCCTCTTACATGCTTGTTATGCTCACTCAATATTCTAGGCAGTTTACAGACATCTATTTACTTATTTGTATGTGGGGATCTTAGTTCTCAGACCAGGGACTGAACCAGTGCCCTCTGTAGTGGAAGCACAGAGTCTTAATCACTGGACTATTAGGGAAGTCCCAGATATCAATTCACTTAATCCTCTCAACAGTTCTATGAGGTAGGTACTATTATCCCCATTTTACAAATGAGGAAACAGGCACTGAGACTAAGTAATGTGTCCAAAGTTACATAGCTACTTAAGGGAAAAGCTTAGGATTTCAATCCCAGGCATTCTGGTTTTTACTACACTTGATTGTCTCCTGATAGTTCTTCTTTAAAGGGAGAGAGGAGAATACCAGTCCTTTGAAAATATCACTGTTTTAAGCAGAGAAGTACTATAGTAATGTGGTAGGAGGATATATTTGGCAAAGTACATAGCAGCCAGTGTCCAGAGATTCTTGAATGCCTGGCTGAACATTCTTAAGTTTTTCTCTAAACCAGGGGCTATCAAGCATTGTTTCTTACAACCTATGGTAAGAAATAATTCTATACTGCAACCAAATACATGCAAATAAAAACACATCCACACACTTTATAACTATATTCATGATTATATGCTTAAAACTTACGTTTCTTAAAGAATACTTCCCACTCCATGTGCCATGCACTCTGATACTTTTTATTCTATTTTACTTTTTTTAAGGCTGATTTAAACCCCTAAATTAACTTCATGATCCACAGCCGTAACCTAGTATGAAAAACACTTTAGGCACTGTTCTCTGAAACAAGTAGTGAAAGTCACTCAGTCGTGTCTGACTCTTTGTAACCCCATGGACTGTAGCCCACCAGGCTCTTCTGTCCATGGAATTCTCCAGGCAAGAATACTGGAGTGGGTTGCCACTTCCTTTTCCAGAAACAAGTAGTAGTAAGACATAAAACCAATGCTTTGGAAAGATAAAATTAAGGAATGAAAATGGTTAGAAAAAAAGGAGACCAGGTGAGAGAATACAGCAATAATACAAGAGCATGAATGGGAATGGAGAGAACATTTCAGGAGATTTTAAGACAAAATATTCTGAACTTACTGATTGGATATGCAGGGAAAGGGAGAGGGCAGAACCAGAGATAAAACTGTGGTTTCCAGCTCAAGAGGCTAAGCAGATGAAGTGCCTTTTAAAGGAAGAAGGAAGTCAGAAGAGGCAAGTACAGTTGACTCTAAAAAAAGGGGGCTGGGGAAGGGAGTTAGGGGCTCCACTCCTTCAGCGTTGAGAAGTGGGGGATAACTTTACAGTCAGCATCCATGATTCCACAACTGCAAATTCAAACAACCACAGATCATGTAGTATTTATTTTAAAAATAAGCATATAGGAGCACCCCTGCAGTTCAAACCTGCCGTTGTTCAAGGATCACTATAGACAGCATGCAAAGATTATCAGTTTTATTTTGGACAAAAAGTGTTGCTGGAATTTGGAGAAAATTGGTAGTAGGTACCCTGAGTATATAGCACAGAACTTAAGATTAGAGCTAAACAGAAATATAGGATTTTACCCAAGAGGATAGTTCAAGTCATGACAGAAGACAAGATGCCTCAAAAATAAGAGGAAGGAGAGCAGTACACCTTTATGGTTAAGAGAAGACAAAGGGCCCGAGAGGAAGAAAAGTCCCACAAGGAGTGAATTAAGAGCGGCAAATGCGACTGGAATGGAAAGATGAGGACTGGGAAAACAGCATTTCTAATAAGAGAAAGAGGTACCTTGAGTAGTGGAAGGAGAAGCCAAATTCAAAAGGGTTAAGCAGTGAGTGATAGTAAGAAACTGAAATAAATTCAAATTTGTCCGCACCCCTCCCGTCTTTCCTCGTCCCAGAAACACCGGTTAGGTTTGTAGTCACAGGCCTCTTTTCTTTTTTTGGCGTTCTGTGGCCCTCCAGATAGTGATATGAGTAATTAAGTTCTTAAATAAGTGTCCTTAGCAGTCTTGGGTTAAAATCCGTTGAGTGGTCTCTTCTGTGCTGTCAGCGCCCGGTACTGGCGCTCGGCTTGTCCCCGCTCGCCGCCGCGCCCCTAGCCTGGATGTGGGAGGCGAAAGCACTGAGCATTTCCTGGGCGGTCAGGTGAGCGCCGCGCATAATCAAGCGATGCCCATCTCCTGGAGGGAAAAAACGAGTCAGGCACCAGGACGGCGGGGCCAGGGCCGAGGGCGCGCGACTCCCGCCCGACTCCCAACGAAACCCACCGAACAGCACGTCCACGCAAGGCTCGGAGCCGTCGTGCCTCACGTCCGCAATCACTGAGCAGTTGAGGTTCGTGCAGCGAACCTTCTCGCTGCTCACCGCCTGGAGGAAGGTCCTGCAGTGAGAAAACGGCGTGAGCGCCGGCCGGAAGGGACTAGATCCCCAGCGGGAGGGAGGCGTGCCCCTTCGCCCCGCACCACTGCCCCTCGTACCTCGTCGATTCCACGTTCTTCTCGAAGGGGCAGAACTGAACGCGAACCTGCTTGACCGAGCGGAGTCCGAGCCGAGCCAAGGCCGCCGCCATGGTGACCCCCGCCCCGGAAGGACTCGTGGCTGGCGGAAGTGTCTCTAGTGCGAGAGTCTGTGAGCCGCGGCGCACTTCCGCAGTCACGGACCTCCGCTCGGTGCGGAGCCTCCGCCGGTGGCGGCGGTGCTGGTCCCCAAGCCGCCGCCCTGGGCTCCCCAACCGAGAAGAGGAGGAACGCCAGGAAGGAGAGAGACGGTTTCGGCACAGGGTATGGAGGGCCCAAAGTACGCCCTCAATAAACACTACGTGACATCAATAGCCCTCTTGTACCACGGTGAAGACAGTGAATAATGCGAAAGCCATTTGCTCCTGGCTCGGATGACACGCCTTCTGCAGCCTCTCCCTCTCTGCACCCTGCTGATCTAGGTTAACACCGTCTTAACTGCTGGTCTCTTCCAAGGGGAGGGCACTACCACCGCAGGGATTATAAACCTACCAGAGGGTGAACCCCACTCAGGTAATTTCAGATGAAATGTGTGGACTCTGGAGTAGCTAACGCTTACCCGTGAAGGTGCTACAGCCCACTATTCTTAAATGACTGAAAATAGTAAGGAGAGGAGTACACGGTACTGTAACAGGCCGTGGGGACTGACTTGGGTGCAGAAATTCCACCTCTGTGGTTCCTGAGGAATTACTTTGTAGTAGTGTCCCAACCTGTCTTGTGTTTAGCCTGGCTCCTGGGATTTAAGAGGAAGTGACATTAAGGCTCCCTGCTTTCTATTGGTTTTCCCCTTTCTCCTGGGATCCAACCCTAAAGTCTTACTCCCAGGATTTAGCTGCTAGTGTCTAGCGCTGAGATGTCTTTACTGATGGGGAACTGTGCCTGAGCCTCCCAAGGATGCTGACCTCCAGGTTTCAAGCTGTAATTATGCCCTTTACTCTGGATTCCAGGCAACTGGAGTAGTGATCTTGGATTAGCTTTTCAAGTCCAGGCTCTGTGTAGCTTGTGGTTCTCAGATACGCTTTCTTCCAAGCTCCCAATTAAGCTTTTAAAATATGCATTTCTAAATGTCTGGGCTTTTTCAGACAGAGATGGGGAGCTCTGACTAGCTTCTGATGAGGATCCTTAGGATTCAGAACTGGTCCCCAGGCAGGAAAGAAAAGATAAGTGCCAGCGAGGATGCTGGTGCTGCCTCAGAGCAAGCCAGGCCTGCTGGTTTCCTACCAGGTAAGCATCAGGGCTAGGTCCTCCTCCCCACAGTGTGCTTAGCAGCTGAGCTGTCTGGGTTGGAAATACTCCAGGCCGAAGAGGGGGCTCCAAGCTCTCCAGGCTGTTGAGGCTGCTACTGGGCAATTCCATGGTCTGAACCTCATTACATGCACCTGGTAAGGCAGGAGAGGAAGGCACGTAGCTAGCAAGGGGGACACTAAAGCCAGATTGAGGACGGGAATGGGTTACGAATAATGAGCTAGGGGCAAAGAGAGCCTGGAGTTGGGGAGGGAGAGTGACTCACAGCAACAGGGAAGCCCCCTGTGGACTTGAGTCTTGGGTAGGGGCTGCTGCAACAGACACAACAGGGCCCCATCCAGCCGCTGGAAGATGCTGAGCATGAACAGAGTCTGGCGAAGTTCTGGGGACAGGCCCCACTGCTCCTCCTCCAGCAAGTCCCTGACCACTCCAAAGTCTTGTCTGAGCTGCAGCGCCCCCTGCAGGCTGAAGGCCAAGGTACAGTGTGGCCACCTGACCCTCCTGCCTCTCCAAACTGCTCTTCCCCACCATCCCCCTCCCTTTTTTCAGTTCTGTTCATCGCCCGGCCACTTCCTTCTTTTCTTCTCACCTGAACCGGATCCCATGAGAGAGGATGTGGTCAAGCCAGGCACCCAGGATGGCGTTCAGCGCCTGGCTCAGGGCAGGGGCCTGGGCTTGGGGTGGCAGTCCGCGCAGTCCTTGCAACACAGGCTCCAGTATCCTGCGGACCACCAACCCAGCATACTCACTAGGAATGCTGGGAAGTTCTGGAGGGAGAGAGGAGAAAGGACAGGATATGAGGTTAGGGAGATCCCTCCTGCCCCTAATGGAGCATTTGGGGGAAGAAGGTAGGATTTCAGGGTGTGGGGACAAAGAAGGTGAGGACAAGGATGGAGGCAGAGAGGTGGAGCCCCTCAAGGATGCGGAGGGGCTTGGACACTGTTACCCTGGGAAGCCTGGGAGGGAGTGCCGAGATGAGTTACCAGGACACAGATGATGCCGCCAGTACCGACCCCGTGGCATGTGGAGTTCGAAGTCCTGTGTGGCTTGTTTATGACATTCTTGAAAAAAGAGACTCAGTGACTCTTCAGGCAGGAGCTGTGGGGATAAGGAAAAAGTAAAAGGGCTTGCGTATCTGTGAGGGATTTGTCAAGTCATATGCTCTTCTAAATCTGAGGTGTTTATTAACTTGGCATCCATAAAGCCCCAGAACAGAATTGTATGCATAATTGTATGGGCTTGAGCATTTTCTGAGGAGAGATGCTATAGCCTTTACTGAGTTTTCCAAAGGCCTGGACTGAGAAAAGATTATGGACAATTGACCTAAGATTACCCTGCTCTCCTCAGCTTGGTTTAGAAAATGGATATCCTCCAGGTTAATTTTATTCTGTAGGAACATTAATAGGAAAAAAAAGATGGAGACACCCTCACTACCACCAGTGTTCAAAAACAAATGCTACAGAGAGGGGTCTGCATGATCTGCAGACAGGCAGTGGCTGAAAAGAGAAGTGAATTGTATGATCTTCTGTCATCTGTGAAAGGAAGGCAAGGACTGCTTGTAGATCAAGAGCAATCAATATAACTTTCTGAGATTCAAGAACTTTTGGAATGTCCTCACACTGAACATTCTTTATAGCCACTTCCATTTCCCCAAAGCATTATAACCCACAAAGCAAGAAAAAGTCCATGTGCTGGTTTGGTTTCTCTGGTTTGATAGGTTTTGTTTTTGGATGGGGGAGAAGACAGCAAAAAGAGAGAGGTGTCTACAGCCCATCTTGGAGAAGAACCCCAAGAACTGGTGTGTGTAGTGGCTGGTCTAAAGAAAAGGTGACTGTATGCCTGAAGCCTGAAGAGGATGGGACTGGGTTGGGGGGCAGGGGTGGGCAGACTTGGTGGGGGAGGGCCCCTGTGGCTCCTGATACATATCCTGACAACAGACTATCTAAATCCAAACTCTTCTCTTAGCCCAAACATCAGAACCCCTTTCTCCCTTATGTATGATAAAGAAGTTACCCTTTTGTCAACTGACATTTGTTAGGAAATTCTGTACTCAACGCTCAGGAAATACAAGGTCACACTATGAGATAGTTTTTTCTTTGAGACATTACAATCCAGCTGAGGAGAAAATTCACATCTGATTCTTCTTTTTCGTCCCAGTGCTGTATGTAGTTGAAAGCCCAGAACAGACCCAGCAGTAGAGCAAGGCACGAAACTAGACGGCGTTTTGTTCACATGGTGAGCACACTGTCCCTGCCCCTTTTGCTCTGTTCTCACTGCAACTACCAAGAGTTGGACCCTTCTCATATTATGTCTCCCCACTTCCCTTCTATCCTGACTGCTATAGCTAGATCAAACTCTATCACTTACAACTTAGAATGGCTCCCTGTCACTTATGAGATAAAGTCTAAAATATGTGGGCTGGTGTTCATTGCCCTCCATGTCTTGATGACAACCTACTCCTCCACAGTCCTCTGCCCCTGCCCTTGACATGTGCACAAGTATATGCCCATGTACATGCACACACACACAAAGGGAGCTTTTGCTTTGGTCAGGCCATCTCCCCACTATTCCCCCAAGGAACTATGAACTCCCCACCTCCAGTAACCCCTGCTGCTCCTCTGAGGCTGCCCATCCACCAGCTTGAGCCACAGGCCCTGTACGGAGCTTCGGTTACCACCTGCCCACCAAAGCCTCCCCTCCCCAGAGCTCCCACAATCATCACTGCCCAACCCTGCTCATGAAGAGCCTGTTCTGGGACATGTTGAATTGAAAGAGGACATGGGAGTAGAAATGCCCAACAGGCAGTGCAGATGGTGGGTTAGGGCTAAACTGTGAGGGTTCACAGCACCTTGGTACAGCAAGAGGAGCAGAGGGACAGGGACTACACTCCACAACCATGCCCCTATATTCAGGGCAAAGAGGAGACATCTAGGCAGGAAGAGAAAACAAAAAGCAGAGGGACATCATCCACAATAGGAACAGACAGAGTGAAGATGGAGAAAAAAAATAGAAGAGTTTAATTCATAAATGTAGAGGAAAATAATAAAATATTAGAAGAAACAGCCAAGAATGAATGAGAATCACCACTGTAGAACAGGGATTAGAAGTTGTGGAGGCAATTAAAGTGCTATTTTTTTCATTACAAGCCTTCTAGAATAATATTTTGAGTTTTAATAAAAATACAAGTTGTACTTTAAAAAAAAAAAGAAACATTCTATCAAAAACTAGTAAAGTCAATCATTTATCTTGCTTATTCTCTACAAAATATACCTCAAGGTGGTCTAGTGGTTGAATCCAGTTTCCAATGCAGGGGACCCAGGTTCAGTTCATGGTCAGGGAACTTAGATCCCACATGCAGGGGGCACCTGAGCCCCCACACTGGTGCTCATGCACAATGAAAGATCTCACATACAAAGGATTGCACATGCCACAGCTAAGACTCAGCCAAATAAGTAAATTAAAAATTTTAAAGTTTCACTTCGTAAGAGTAATCTGATTAACAATGAAGAAAGGATGACAGAATGTCACCACCTTGCACCCTCTAATGAAATAATGGTTATAGACAGTGATCATCAGTGGCTGTTAAAGTCACAACAGGAGAGCCTGACATAGGAGCTGGGGGTTGGGATATACAAATGAAAGAAATTGACCATGAGTTGATTGTTATTAAAGCCTCAGGGGTAGGAATATGGAGGTCCATTATATTCTTCTACTTATGTATTTTTAAAAAAATTTTCCATAATGAGAGGACAAAAAATGGATTTAGTGGCAGTCCACACAAGCAAAGATACATTCAGTGGCAATTCCAAGGCACTTAGTTGTTCTACCACCATCACAACCAACCCCCAAGCTGGTGCCTCTCCTTACCTGGATCTGCACAGTCAGCTTCCGGATCTCCAGGCCCAGCTGCTGCTCCACATCCAGAGCCAAGGTTTCCTCTGAGGCCAGGTGAGACAAAGCTTCTGCCTCCTGCAGTAGAGGCTTTGATAGGAACAGAGTGAGCTCTGAGCCCAACGCAGGATGCTCCCCTCCTGTTCCCTAGCCACTCACAGGTAAGTCCTTCTGGATCAGGAGCAGGAAGGAACCTGGGGCCCATGCTGCCAGATGCTGCTGAGTTCTGCTCCAAAACCACAGCAAGGTAGTCTGCAGGGTACAGAGCCCCAGGGCAAGGGGTGCAGGACCTGCGCAGAGGAGGGACAGAATATCTGAAGGGATATGGAGCACCTTTGGGAAGAGGCAGGTTTCAGAACAGAATAAGGAATGAAGGGGGTATCCTCAGTGTTCTATCCCCCCCATCCCCATCACCTTGTCTCACCTGGCGGCCCGCAGAGGGGCAGTCCTGACCTGGGCTCCCGGAGGGCATCCAAGAGAGGAGGGAAGAGCTGTTGTAAAAGTTTGCTGGTACAAGAGGATGAAGGAAGGCTGCTCTCATTTCCACTAGCAGATCCCAAGACCTGGCAGAAGCCTGAAGATGAGGGGTATGGTTTGATAAGGAAGGGGCAATCTGGGGCTTGTGTCACTGCCATTACCCCTTCCTCCTCACCTTGATCCCAGCTCCAAATAAGAGACTGATGAATTAAGTTGCGACACAAAGAAGCCAGCTCCTTCTCACACTCCTGAGGCAGTGATGCTAGTGGAAGAAATGACTGGAGCCTGAAAACAAGGTCTCTTTTCCACAGCCACTGCCCCCACTCAGTGATGGGGGAAGTTTCCCCCAATACTGAGGCTGGCATGGAAAGCAAGACCTTGCCTTGAAAGCTAAGAAGCTTATAACCCTGAACCCCCAGGGGTTGGGTGGGGTGGGGGATGTTCCTTCTAAAGGGCCTGCTTTTGTAGTCTTGTGGCAGGTGAGTGAGGTGTATACGGAAGTAAGATTCCAGCCTTCCCAAACACCCACCCAGGCCCATCACTCACCCTGACCCAGTGCCTGACTCAGTTGCTGTGCCGCTGCCCTGGGGTCCCTCCAGGGTCCTAGACTTAGGCTCTGGGCACAGGCTGCCCACAGCAGGGTCCAGTACTGGCTCCACAAGGCTCCGGCCCCTCCAAGCCCCAGTTCACTGCTGGCTGAACCCGTCACGCCCCCCAACAGGCCCAGTAGCCCTGGCAATAGCTCCTGCTCCTCTTGGCACCGTCTGAGGAGCTGGTCCCTCAAGCCAGATCCCCTGAGCGCCTCATCCAGCCAACCTGCCACCTGGCAACCCCGCTCCCCTGTCAGGAGGCGGAGCACACGGCCGAGGGGATACGGGCGCGCTGATGCTGGGACTTGGCTGAAGGCTTTCCCCAGCAGCTGGTGGTACGCCGAAAGTGCCGGCAGCAGGTCGGCGAGTTGGGACGACAGGGCTGGGGTGGCGGGAGCCCGGCCCAGAGCTCGAAGCCGCATCTCGACAGTAGCATCCAAGCGCTGGGCTGCTAGTCCGATGGGGCGTGCCAGGAGTCGCGGGTGGGGCGTCTCCAGAAGCCTGCTTCGCAGGACCGCTCCTCCGGAAAGGTGCTGTTGCAGGTCGCGACACAGCTGAAGCAAGGGGCCATGGCTGGGAGATGGAGCGCCGGGACTCAGGATCCTCAGGAAGCGCACGGCCGCCTGTAGGTGGAGGGCGCAATCCCGCGCTTGGAGGAGCTGCTCCCGCTCGCGCTGCAGTCGCAGCAACACAGCCCTGAGACGCCGTAGCGCGGGAGGAATCAGGCCGCCAGGTGCCAGCTCCCGCCCACAGTCTACAGCGCCAGCCTCACTGTGCTCTCCTGCGTCCGCCGGCGCCACCCACCACGGCTGCTCTTTCGGAGCCCCGGCTGGCCGAGGGTCCTGGCAGAGGATGCTCCGGGCAACCGGCAGCGCCGGCCAGCCACGAACGTCCCCGCGGAGAGCGCCTGCCCGCTTTCTCTGCCACTGCTCCTCCTCGGCGCCCCCGGGCTGCGCCCGTAACGGCGGCACGGTAGCCAGCGGAGGCAGAAGGCCACCAGAGCGAGACGCTTGGGCCATGGGGCACCGTGTCCGGAGCCAGCCTAACGATTCCCACCACCCCGCACTGCCCAACGCCCGCCACAGCGGCGGCTCCGCCCTATCCCCGGAGCCTTCAACTCTTGCCAGGGTGCCGCCGGGACCGTCATGGACTCTCTGGCGCTCCGTCAGCGCATGCTTCCGCCCTCGACAAAGATGGCAGCATACGCGGTCTCACTTGGCCCTTGGCCGGTATCAAATACCCTACCGTCCTTCATTCTCGCGTCACTGTTGACGGGGATGGCGCCGATTCCGAAGACTGTGGGGCTAGTCAAGTTAGGTAAACAGGTGAGACCAGACCAGAGCGGGTCCGGGAGGGCTCCACTTGGATCTGTTTTCAGTGGGATTTTGTGCTTCGCGAGGCGAGCAGAGGGCTCCGACTCGTCTACCTCGAAGCCAGCCGGCGCGCTGCCGCTTTAGTTTCCTGTAAGGCTTTCCTCTGCGGCCTGGCTGCCCGCTGGGGGTCGCTGCTGTCTCCAAACACTGCAGGGTATTCGGTCCTGAGGACTGAGGCGCCGCCGAGGTAAAAAGGACTTTGTGGGAAATCCTTGGCTGTCCTGTGGTGCTCTCCCGGGTCTTTGGAAAGGAATGACTGCGGGGCTTACTGTCAAGCAGCGCGATGCAAGTGGAGGGAGGGTGGGGAGCCAGGGACAACTCGGCGGTGATAAATGGGCAGCATTGGGCAGAGGAGGGTTGAGGATTGGGGAGTGGGTAGTTGAGGATTGGGGATGGCTCAGTGATAAAAAACCAACCTGCCAACTCAGGAGACGTGGGTTCAGTCCCTGGATGGGGAAGATCCCCCGGAGAAGGAAATGGCAATACGCTCCAGTATTCTTGTCTGGGAAATCCCATGGACAGAGGAGCCTGGTGGGCTACAGTCCATGGGGTCACAAAGGAGTCAGCCACTACTTCGTGACTAAACAAGGAGTTGCTTGGGGAAAGATATTATGAACAGAGGGAACAAAGACGCTAAAGCAAAAAAAAAAAAAACAAAAAACAAAACACCTTAAAGAGAACTTCACTGAAGTGAGACCTTAGTTATGGGTTTGAGAGAAGAGGCGAGAAAGAGGACAGCAAGTGGCTTGAAAGAGTGGCGCGTGGGTTTGGATGTCCTGAAGTAGGTGGGAGGGTTATTGAGGGAGGGACAGGATCAGATTTGGGAGCATTGAGAAGCTATACTTCCAGCTGCTTCCTGGTTATCTCAAAAAAACAAGTCCAGAAGTTAATTCATCATCTTTGCAGACTCATTGCATTTCCTCTAATCTTGATTAACCACACAAACGTCCTTCCAGTTGCTTTATTCAGAAATCTGAGAACCAGTCTCCATATTCCTCTCTTTTCCTTTACCTCATTTGTGTTGTCAGTCACAAAATCTACTTCTGAAGTGTCTTTTGGATCAAACCCATTATTTCCAGTCCTGCTTCTGAACCCACTGCCCTAGTTCAAGAATTCATTATTTCTGACTTAAACAGCTGTAATGACCTGCTTACTAAACATTTCACGCCTGGATTCATCTCTTTCCCCAGTACTCTTTCATTTGAGCATTTCACTCCCTAGATCAGATCCACTGGCATCACTAACAAGACAAAATCCAAACTCACTAGATCACACAGGGTTCTTCAGGCCCAGCTCTTGGCTGAATCTCAATTACAGTAGCTGCCTCACCCATCTTTGGGCATTCAGCATACACTTACTGAGCACCAACTATGTACTGCACACTGTTTTAGGCAGTGGGAAGAAAGCATTAAGCCAAACAGACAAAAATCCCTCTATTCATTGAATCAGGAGTGTCTAGTGGAGGCAGCCAGTCAACAAATAAACAATATGTCAAATATAAGAAGTATAAAGGAAGATAAAGCAAAAAGGAAGTTAGGGAACACTGAGAAGAATTGAGAGGTTTCACTTTTTAAATGGAGTGGTCAGAGAAGTCCTCCCCCGGAAGATTTAAATAGGGATCTGAAGAGGGTGAAGGACTGAGCCATTCACTGGGGAAAGAGCATTCAAGGCAGAGGAAATAACACATACAGAAGCTCTGAAATGGGAGCACACTTGGCGCATTGTAGAAACTTCAAAGGAGACTGCTGCAGTTGGAAGAGGATGAAAGGGTAGGAGATGATTTCCTGAAGAGATTGGGTGGCCAGATCATGTGTGGCCAGGTCATGAATTAAGAGAGTAGTGTAGACTGTGTTTTGGGGAGAAATAGAAGGTCAAGGTAGGCCTTTTTCTGTTTGGTTTTAAAGATGGCTTACACTTACTAAATTACTGCACAATTGCACTCATCTCACACGCTAGTAAAGTAATGTTCAAAATTTTCCAAGCCAGGCTTCAGCAGTATGTGAACCATGAACTTCCAGATGTTCAAGCTGGTTTTAGAAAAGGCAGAGGAACGAGAGATCAAATTGCCAACATCTGCTGGGTCATCGAAAAAGCAAGAGAGTTCCAGAAAAACATCTATTTCTGCTTTATTGACTATGCCAAAGCCTTTGACTGTGTGGATCACAATAAACTGAGGAAAATTCTGAAAGAGATGGGAGTAGCAGACCACCTGACCTGCCTCTTGAGAAATCTGTATGCAGGTCAGGAAGCAACAGTTAGAACTGGACATGGAACAACAGACTGGTTCTAAATAGGAAAAGGAGTACGTCAAGGCTGTATATTGTCACCCTGATTATTTAACTTCTATGCAGAGTACATCATGAGAAACGCTGGGCTGGAAGAAGCACAGGCTGGAATCAAGATTGCCGGAAGAAATATCAATAATTTCAGATATGCAGATGACACCACCCTTATGGCAGAAAGTGAAGAGGAACTCAAAAGCCTCTTGATGAAAGTGAAAGAGGAGAGTGAAAAATTTGGCTTAAAGCTCAACATTCAGAAAATGAAGATCATGGCATCCGGTCCCATCACTTCATGGGAAATAGATGGGGAAACAGTGGAAACAGTGTCAGACTTTATTTTTTGGGCTCCAAAATCACTGCAGATGGTGACTGCAGCCATGAAATTACAAAACACTTTCTCCTTGGAAGAAAAGCTATGACCAACCTAGATAGCATATTCAAAAGCAGAGACATTACTTTGCCAACAAAGGTCCATTTGGTCAAGGCTATGGTTTTTCCAGTAATCATGTATGGATGTGAGAGTTGGACTGTGAAGAAAGCTGAGCACTGAAGAATTGATGCTTTTGAACTGTGATGTTGGAGAAGACTCTTGAGAGTCCCTTGGACTGCAAGGAGATCCAACCAGTCCACTATAAAGGAGATCAGCCTTGGGTGTTCATTGGAAGGACTGATGCTAAAGCTGAAACTCCAGTACTTTGGCCACCTCATGTGAAGAGTTGACTCATTGGAAAAGACTCGATGCTGGAAGGGATTGGGGGCAAGAGGAGAAGGGGACAACAGAGGATGAGATGGCTGGATGGCATCACCGACTCGATGGACATGAGTTTGGGTGAAGTCCGGGAGTTAGTGGTGGACAGGGAGGCCTGGCGTGCTGCGATTCATGGGGTTGCAAAGAGTCGGACACAACTGAGTGACTGAACTGAACTGAACTGAACACTTACTAAGGAAACAATCCTCATTATAACCACAGAGTGTCCAGGCCAAGCCTTGAAGGCACTTGCCTTATTTTGTGAATGAGTAAGCTGAGGTCCAGAGAGGTTAAATGACTTGTCCAAAATCAAACAGCCAGGCAGTGGCAGAGGTGGAACTAAGGTGCAAGCAGCTCTGCTCCAGTACAGTGTTCTCTCCAGCTCTGTGCTACCCGGCTAGTTAAGAGCAATAAAAACCAATGAATAACAAGGTTTTAAATTATATAACACAGGCTATGTTAGTGCCGCTTTTTTGAGTGAGGGCAGAGAGAACTGGAGGGGTTTCCCTGGTGGCTCAGATGGGTGAAGAATCTGCCTGCAATGTGGGAGATTAGGTGCGAACCCTGGGTTGGGAAGATCCCCTGGAGGAGGAAATGGCAACCCACTCCAGTATTCTTGCCTAGAGAATTCCACAGACAGAGGAGCCTGGGGGGCTACAGTCCATGGGGTTGCACAGAGTCAGACACGACTGAGTGACTTAACGTGCGCGCGCGCGCACACACACACACACACACACACACACACACACACTGGAGATGAAAGAGTCTGGAAAGGCTTTAGGCAGAAATGGGATTTGAACTTGAACTTCATCTTGAAGGTAAGGCAAAGTGTGGTGAGAAAGAAGCTCAGAGCCAGAAAGGATTCAAGGACAGCTGGGGGAAGACCTCAAGGCTGGAAGAAGCCTGGTAGCAGAGGGAGGGCAGCAGCTAAGTAAGGGAAGACTGCAAAGCTTAGCCAGGGGGCTTTTTGGAAGGGTCCAAGTCCCAGGGTAGACTCAATCCTGCCTGTGGCCCTGGCACTGGGGGACTACTGGAAAATTTTGAGACCGTGCATAATTGCTGAGAACTTGGTTTTGGGAAGAAACAGATAAAGTGCAGGGGAGAGGCCAGCCAGGAACTGTGGCACTCATTTAGGCATTGAGCTAGCCCCAGGGTGGATTATATGGGGATGTTCATATTCAAGGATATGACAAGGGACACAGCTGGAAAAGCAGGTAAGAGGGCTCCATCTCAGGGACATCATTGTGGCTGAGTAGGGACAGGATGGTGAAGAAGGCTGGACTGAATGCCACCATCATCAGCCCTTGGTAAAGCAGAATTAGTGAAGGGGGGTGATAACACCAGGAAAGCCAGCAGCATGCTTTGAGATGCTGAGCAGGGAGAGCTCGGCCTGTCACATTCTCCAGGCTGGGTAGCTAGTTTGTGGTTGCCATGGTGGAGAGGTTAACCCAGCCAAGCTCCTTGCCCTGTCCCAGAGTTCCCCACCATACCAGCTTCCCTCCCCCTTCCCATCCCAGGACATAGTGGATTTTCGCTGATGGAGAAATGATCAAGAAATGATCGGTTGTGGAGAAGGGGTCTCCAGGAAGCCAGCAACCTGCTAAGGAGCTGGTGGCTAAGGAGGAGCGTGTGAAAGAGAAAACAGAGAAGAAACGACTTGGGAAGAAGGTAGCTGGACGGCAAAAGGAGTGGGAACCCTGAGGGATTTGGGGGCGGGAGTAGGAAAGAACTCGATGGCTGGGGGGCCAGCAGGGCTCAGGGACTGGAGGGTCTCCTGGAGGCCGTTTGGTGCGGTGGTTGTAGAGTCACACTCTGCTGCCTGGGCTGGAATCTGCCTGCTTTCTAGGAGCCCTTTGCCTGGTGACTGTCTTATCTGCTTTTTCACATGTAAAATGAGGATGACAACAAAACCTACCTCAGAGAGCTTCAAGATTAAGTGACATAGTGTATGCAAAGCTTTTAGCCCCGTAACATGGGATATAGTATATATTGTCCACATGAAGAGATGGTCTCAAGTTACAAATTTGTGTGTGGATGTTTAAGTATAGTAGTCAAAATACGTCCTCTTTTTTGTCATTGTTACTAGAGTGTCAAAAGGATCAGAAGCAAAGAGAGTGCTTGGAGAAGGATGGCAGGGAGTCCAACACGAATGTCTGCAGGCAGATCCCAAGAGCACCAAGTGCCAGGAGGTGGGACTGGAAAAGCAGGCAGCTCAAGGTGATCCCAACTCTAGCTATTCACCTTCCCTTCAGGCTGAGGCCATTACAGATGGCGATGGGAGCCCCCCGTCCAGCTCTGAGAACCCAGCTCAGGGACAGTGTAGCGAGGAAAAAGAAAGAGCCTCCTTCCTTCCCTTCATGGTCTCTGCCCGCCCTCTCCTCCCACTACTCTAGGACATACATCTCATCCCTGCCCTTCCTTAACTTTCTGCTCACAAGACTCACTGGATCTATCTGTTAATAGTGCCTTTGTGTTTCTGGCTTTCGGCAACGTTGGAGATTGACCCCTCAATGCCCACAGAGAAAAGGGACTAAGTCATTAGCCCCAAGGCAGAAGCCTGGGTCTCCAAGAAAAGATGAACCTGGAAGAAGGAAGCACTCCAAAAGAAGAGAGCCCTAGGCAGCGTCGTAAGGCAGAGGTGAGGAGGTGGGCAGAAGAACCTCAGCTAGAACCAGGGGAAGGGGTGCCAGAGGGCTTTGGGAAGAGAGGTGATCTAGTAAGGGTTGAGGGCAGTGACTAGTAGAAGGAGTTCTCTGGCTCCAAGGTTAAGAGACCAGGGAACAAGATCCATCACCGTCCCCCTGACCCAGGGTAGTTTCTGCTACAGGAAAGTAGGGCTGATTCGATCTTGCAGAACTGTCATGAGGACTCCAAGAGGTGCATGAAGCAAAGTGTTTGAACAAAGGAGAAGGATCTGGGAAGGCTGAGGCCTTGACTTTGCTTCCCATCCCTAGGTTATCTCCAGGACTGCTGGCAGCTGCCTTACAACAGAGCCAGGAGCTGGCAAGTGAGATTCCTTCTCTCTCCTTTCTCACCCATCCCTCCCTAGGATAGCCCCATCTGAACTTCCCACTCTCCCTTCTTCCCAGAGTTGGGTACCAGCTTTGCTGAAAATGGTTTCTACCACAAGGCCACGGTCCTCTTCACCCGAGTCTTGAAGTTCAACCCCCAGGACCACTAGTAGGTGGCGGGGGAGTGGGGGACCTCTGTGCTGAGCTATCAGGGCAAGGCTGGGTGCCAAGGGCCGAGACTTTTGCCCACTTTGTTTTTTATCAGGTTATTTGGAAATTGCTCATTCTGCAATGAACGGCTGGGTCAGCGGGTGTGAGCCCTGACTGATGTAGCCCCTGGGGCCTCTTCCGCCTGGGCAAGGCCTTGATGGGACTGCAGGTAATGGGTCTGAGGTTGGAAGCAGAGGAGGAATTTGGGTGGGATGGGGTGGGGATCAGGTGTACACTGACATTTTCTAGTTAAGGTACTACCAAAATGGCCTAGTGGTACTAGGAGCTGGAGCCAGTTTGAGAAAAGGCAAGTTTTAACATTCCTTGACTCCACTGACACCTCAACCTTCTGCTTTCTAATTCCTCTGGGACCAAAGCATTTTGAAGAGGCAGCGGTGTGTTCTGGAGACTCTGAGAGGCGGGTCCCAGCCTGACGCAGTCTGGGAGCTAACATTCCTGCCTCCTGCAAGTCACCCTGGTAAGGGGATCAGGCCCACTCTTACGCTGAGGGGGCAACAGAGGGAACTGGCTGAGTGTGCAGTAACAAGTGGTGCTACTTTCTGCCTCAGACAGATAAGGGGCGCAGGACGCATAGGATAAGGGGGACATGGGCAGCCCTGCCGGAAGGGGTCAGGTGCCCCTCCCTTTCCTTCCTCAGCAGTACCAGCGAAGAGGAATCTCTGGGCTGCCTCCGTCAACTGAATTTCTCCATCCATTTTTCCATGTTGAGCTGGGGCCTTTAAGCCTCTTCTCCTGCAGTTGCCCTGGAAGTACTGCCCCAAGGGCCCCTGGCCTTCTATCTCTACCCTTGCATTATCCCCAACCTGAGCCAGTCTGACTGGTCCTTCCCCCAGACTCAGAGCAGAAGACTCGGTCCTCTCCACCTCCAGGACTCCTCAGAGGGCTGGGGCATCCTGGAACTTGGGCCCCAGCATCTACCTCACACCAGATGAAGGAGAACCTGTCCCTGATAAGGCAGGGCTGTGTGTGCATCCCACAGGGATAAAGGACACGGTATAGTCACAGTTCACTGCACATTGTAAGATCTGTACTCTAAAACCATGGTTGGGAACAGCCCTGGCAGTCATACCTTTTGACACAGAGACCCTCTGATGAGAGAAAGGAGCCCTGCTTCCACTGAAATAGCCTTTCTTTGGTTCTTAAGCAGATGGCTTCTTCTGGGAGCAGTAAGGAAAAATAAAATCCCCCAAGGCTCAAGAAGGGATCTGTACAAAAATTCAGATTTTCAGACTATAACAGACCTGTCTGTAGAGGCATCTGAAGCTTGCTCTTGGTCTTGGGGAACTCACCAGCCAGAGCTCTGTGCTCAGGAATGGGGTCACAGTGATGAATAAGGCCTAAGTCTTGATCTGCAGCTTGATGGAAGCCCACTTCTTCCTAATCCCAGTTCTCACCCTGTTCTCTCCAGCATCAGTTCTCATGCCTTGCTTCCTGTCCACTCTTCTATGCATATTCTGACCTCTCCTTTGTCCAGTGGTTCTGATGCTCACCTCCTTCCACTGCTAGAAGATTCACCAAGGGTATGCATTTGGGAAGCCCCTTACCAGCTCCTTCCTGGAGCTGGCAGAATCCATACATCTCCATGTACCCCGCCTGCTGGCTCTCCCACTGATGCAGCCTCAGCAGATATGCAGGCTTTTGCTACTTTGGTCTTACTCTTTCTCCACTCCAGCGCTGGGCATTGTAACTAGCATTTCCCCCATGTGAATTTACTTAGTTTTTCTACCCAGGATCACTGCCCCTAAAAAAACTAAAATTCTCTAATTTCTCTATAAGAAACACGACCTCCTAGTTTTTCCTCTAAGATCTTGACAGCTCCTCCTGGCTGGTTCCTCCCTGGCTCTGCCTGGGACTCTCAGTTCATTAAAATGTGGATCTGCAGGCCTCCCAGTGTGCTTTTCTTTGGAGAACCATTTATCAGGATAAATGACTCTTGCTGCCCTATGGGTCTTACTCAACACCATTTGTACCTAGAGATTGGAGGAGCTGAGACACCTCCTTTGTTTAAGGCTTTCCCAAATTCTTTTGTTTACGGTTGCAGCCCTCTTAAATACTGTATGGCAGATTGCAGTCTGTCATTACAAGTTGCGTCACCTTGGGCAGATTTCTTAACACCTGTGCTTCAGTTTCCTCTTCTGTACAATGTGGGCTATCCCTACCTCACAGGGCTGCTATGAGGGCTGAAAGAGAAAGTGTGAGAAAATACCTACCAAAAGTCTGGGACATAGTGAGTGTTCAATAAACTGATTTTTAGCTGAAGTTGTCCTACATTTTCATGATTCCGACGCCAGAAAGAGAGGGGTGTGACTGAACTGCTGCTTATCTCACAGAGGGCCGGAGTTCGTGGGACTGAGGTTCTCAGGTTCCCTGTGCCAGTAGCATCAGTGTCTCCTGGGAACCTTTCACAAATGCAAATTCTCAGGCCCACCCTAGGCCTTCTGAATCAGAAACTAAGCGTAGGGCACAACAATTTATGTTTCCATAAGCCCTCCAGGTGATTCTGAGGCATCCTGACATTTGAAAGGTCTGCTCTAGGACCTGGGCTTCCCTGGTGGTTTAGTGGTAAAGCATCTGCCTGAAATGCAGGAGACATTTGATCCCTGGGATGGGAAGATCCCCTGGAGGAGGGCATGGCAACCTACTCGAGTACCCTTGCCTAGAGAATCCTATGGACAGAGGAGCCTGGTGGGCTACAGCCCATAGGACCACACAGAGTCAGACATGATTAAAGTGACTCAGCAGCCGCAGCAGCAGCTCTAGGACCTAACAGAGGAGACACCCATCCAGGAGGCTATTTTGGTGTTGCAGGTTTGAGTTTTGTTTATTCAAGGCTTGATTATAAGAGGTGGCAGCCCTGGGCTAGAATTTAGGAAGCCTTAAGTAGAGAAGGGTTCTAGCCTTTCAAAAGCAATGTCTCCTCCCCAGTACCTCTTAGACTGTCCTGGGCTTGAATCTTCCCCAAGAGCCATAGGACTCCTGACCCCTTGCCTCCACTTTATCCCACACTCACACTGCTAACTGGTAGGGTTCTGACCCAGTGCCTCAGCTCTGAGTCCCCAGGGCTGGAAAGCAGAATGGTTAGAATGACCGAACATCGTGGTTTTCCTGAGACTGAGGGATTTCCAAAGGTGTGGAAATTTCCGTGCAAAAAGTGGGAAAGTCCTGGGCAAACACGAATGAGTTGGTCACTCCAATGTAAAGGTTCCAGAGAGGCAGACTTTAGAAGAGCGTGAAGGGAATACAGAAGGGATCCTGAACAGGAACCAGGGGAGGTATGTGTGTGTTGTATATGTGTACTGAAGAGGCAACACAGGTGCAAAGAATACTTTTTGTACATGATAGATGACAGGTTCTTAGCTCTATACTAGTTAGAAGTCATTATCTGTTCCTGTCAATGATGGGGAAGCAGGAAGTTCCCTAACCATGAGGGGATGGCCAGCTCAGGGAAGACCTGCACTCCCTCCCCATCACAAGCGGGAGGATGATTAATTAGCAGCGTTAGAAATTATCTCAGGAAAGCCTGCTGGAGGAGGTGAGCTGGGCTTTCTACCCTGCAAGCAGCTACCTCAAGCTCCGCCTCAGAGCCTCAGAGTGTAGGATCAGTCCTCCCCACCATCCCGCGGCCACCACTACCATCCTGGTGGGGACGCTTTCCCACCAGCGCAAGGTGGGATGGAGGTCCCAGAAGCAGGGGTACGTCACCTCTCCCAGCGCTTATCACTTTGCCTGGGTCTCAGTGTAGGACTCTCCTGCAGAAAAGACGAAGGGTCCGGACGCTATTAACAAACGGCCTCAGGGTGAGGAAAGAGGAGAGGCAGGTGGGACGCTGTCACTCTGGCATCAGTCTGTTAGGTGCAAAGTCTGCCAGGCAGCGGCGGATCAAACCCCGAGTGGAGTTCTGGAACTAAGGCGGCCCCGGAAGTGAAGTGACGTGAAAGTCGCTTAGTTGTGTCCAGCTCTTTGAGACCCTATGGACTATACAGTCCATGGAATTCTCCAGGCCAGAATACTGGAGTGGGGTAGCCTTTCCCTTCCCTGGGGGATCTTCCCCACCCAGGAATAAAACCGGGGCCTCCCGCATTGCAGGCGGATTCTTTACCAGCTGAGCCACCAGGGAAGCCCAAGAATACTGGAGTTGGTAGCCTATTCCTTCGGCAGCAGATCTTCCCAACCCAGGAATCAAACCTGTGTCTGCTGCATTGCAGGCGGGTTCTTTACCAGCTGAGCTACCAGGGAAGCCCCAAGGCGGGGGCTAGAGGAGGGGTTGGCAGCTATCAGAGTCCAGTGCCCTTCCCCTCACCCAGCATTTCTGGAGCAGAAAGCTGACAAGCACCAGATCTGAAGGCTGGCTGGATGCCTGGGTCTACATCCTGACTTAGGGGTTCTTCTTTTGTAAAACGGACATAACCTTATCACCTACCTTATAGGGTTGCTATGAGAGTTAAAGGAAACATCAGATTTAAAGCGCTCGGCACAGTGCAAAGCATGGAATCTTCGCAATAATCAGGAGGTTTTGCTCCGGGCGCCAGGATTGAGGAGTGCTGTGGAAAAGGCAATGGCAACCCACTCCAGTACTCTTGCCTGGAAAATCCCATGGACGGAGGTGCCTGGTAGGCTGCAGTCCATGGGGTCGCTAGGAGTCGGACACGACTGAGCGACTTCACTTTCACTTTCATGCATTGGAGAAGGAAATGGCAACCCACTCCAGTGTTCTTGCCTGGAGAATCCCAGGGACAGGGGAGCCTGGTGGGCTGCCGTCTCTGGGGTCGCTCAGAGTCGGACACGACTGAAGCGACTTAGCAGCAGCAGCAGCAGCAGCGGAGAAGGCAATGGGAACCCACTCCAGTACTCTTGCCTGGAAAATCCCATGGACGGAGGAGCCTGGTAGGCTGCAGTCCATGGGGTCTCTAAGAGTCGGATACGACTGAGCGTCTTCACTTTCACTTTTCACTTTCATGCACTGGAGAAGGAAATGGCAACCCACTCCAGTATTCTTGCCTGGAGAATCCCAAGGACCGGGCAGCCTGGTGGGCTGCCGTCTCTGGGGTCGCGCAGAGTCGGACACGACTGAAGCGACTTAGCAGCAGCAGCAGCAGCAGCAAAGTCTGGACTTTATTCTCAACAATCGGGGAAGGTGGGCGTCTGGACTGTGAGCCGGAAGGGGAGCGGATCGACATGTTCCCTCCTACCCCGGAACCCAGACAGGGCGCGGGGGCGCGGAGGTCAGCGCCGCAGAGCCCTGGAGGCAGCTTTGCCTTCAGTCGTCCACCTGTATCTCCTCGTCAGAAAGGTGGAGCTCAGAGTCAGGTCGGGCGTGGCCAGGGCCGAGGCCTGGGGCGCCGTCCGGCAGCGCGAGGCGGCACTGGGCTTCTGGGGACAGCGAGCGCAGCGAGGCCAGGTCGGCGCGCATCTCCTCCACGTCGCGCTTGAGCTTGGCGCGCCGGTTCTGGAACCACGTGACGACCTGCGCGTTGGCCAAGCCGAGCCGAGCCGCCAGCCCGTCGCGCTCGGACGGCGCCAGGTACTTCTGGAAGACGAAGCGCCGCTCCAGCTCCAGCACCTGCTGCGCGGTGAATGCCGTGCGTGACTTCCGCCGTCTGCGGCCAGCCCGGCCGGAGCCCAGCGCGCCCGGGGCCGCGCGGCCTGCGGGGACAGGGTGGGGGTCAGCCTCCTAGCCTGGGGGAATCAGGCTTCGGTCCGCGAGGACGAGCGGGCGTGGGGTCAAGCCAGAGATGGGGGAGGTTTGGTGCGGAGCCAGAAGGCGAACCGGAGCCAGAGCCGCGGACCCTTCCCGAACTTTGCGAGGGGCGACGGTGGTGTTTCAGCCCGGGGGGGTGGGGCGCAAAGTGGAGCTGGCCTCCAGGGTACCCTTGGGAGGCAGAAGGATGAGGGCATCTCGCGGGGTCGGGGGACTAGGAGGAAGGCGGGACAAGCCAGAGGAGAAAGGGCGCGCCGTCTGGAGTACGGGGCGGGGACTCTGAGGCCTTCCGGAGCCCCTGCTGGAGCGGACTTGCAGGTCCAGGCCGGCACCAGTGGCGGGGGCCGACCGTGGTCAGAGTAGGGGCAGCCAGCTGGCCTGGTGAGTGTAACAGATCCCTGATCTTGCCCTGTTTTAAACTCGTGGGTGTCGGACACTCTCGGCTTATTCGTTTTGGATGACACATGCACTCCCTCCTCGAGCCCCAAATGGGGAGAGTGGGGTACAGAGGGCGGGGAAGAGCAGAGTCCAGAGTCCCGCGGCCCTTGCGGCTCTAGGGCCCCTCCGCTCCTTGAGCCCTCTCGAGAAGAGAGCGGCTTGGAGCGGAGCTTGGTCACCCGGCGAGGCCCAAGCTTCACCTCCCAGCACTTTCTGTGCGGTCCTAACCCTAGCTCGCTCATTTACAGCCTCCAGGCCAGGCCTTTTGTCTCCTCTCCGGCCTTTCTCTGTCGCGATTGCTCCTCCTACAGCGAACGGACCCAAGGGTCTCTCAGTTCTCGACAGTCTGGTCCTTTCCCTCCGGCGCTGGCGGCCTGCAGGAGCGGCAGCGGAGCCTGGGAACTAACGGCGGGGAGGGGAGGAGAGGAAGAGGCAAACCCCGGCACGTGGGCCGCGCGCAGGGTGCAGGTTAGGGTAGCGGCCAGGGTAGCGGCCAGGGTGAACGAAGGTTCGAGACCAGGAACCTGGAGGAGAGGAATGGGGAGAAGGCCAAGTCACAGTGTGCGACCTCGCCGGAGCTATACCTTCAGAGGGCTGCGGTGTGTGCCCGTCAAGTCCGCGGAAAGTTTTACTAGTCAGCTCCTCCAGCGCGCACAGCGGCGACGTGGGACCCTGGTTCGACTCTGGAGGCTGCGACACAGAGGGCCTTCGGGGAATCATGCACGGGCCTAGGATATCTGCGATGCTGAAGGATGTCCGGGGTGCCCGGGGCTCGGATCCTGAGCTCATGGCCAGCGGGGCTGTGGCGTCCAGCCGCCCGCCGCGCTCGAATCCGCAGCTGCCTGGGCCCCAGCGCGGCTCCCGATCTGGGCCCCCCGCCTCGGACCCGCCCTCCGCGCTGGGCCCGAGCCTCTGTGCCCCTCCTCCTGCGCCCCCACCCCCCACCCCCGGTCCGCGGCGGGTCTGGAGCTGGTAGACGTCCCGGCAGCGGTATTTCTACAGGGTGGGGAGGTGCGGAGAGAAACCGGCGGAACCACCCGCCAGGCCGGGCCGCAGGGCTACTCTGCGCTGCCAGACGCGGCCCAGTGCACACACGGGCTGGGCCCGTCCTGGGCGGCCCCCAGATTCTGTGTACCGCAGACTCCCCGCCTAGCCGCAGCTCTGGCTCGTAAAGTCGTCGGCAATAAAATCGCCTTCCCTGCCCCAACGGCTGGGGATTTGCGAAATTTCAAGGAGGAAGAGCAGAGCTGACAGTGGTAGGGGCCCCAGCCTCACCTAGTAAGAACCTCTGTCTCCTGACCTGGCCGCCTCGTCCCGCCCCACCCCTGCGGAACGCTCTTAAAGAGGTCCTGCGGCTGGAAGTTATTAGCGCGGCGCTGGGGGCTGGGGGAGTGGAGACTTGGAAGGACCGCCAGGCAGGGCGACTGTAAGCGGGGATTCTGGGGATGCCACGGGGAAGCAAGCACAGGTGAGTGGATTCTGCAGGCTCGCTGGCCGAATCCAAGGCCGTCCTGCCACGGCTCAGAGGCCCGAGGAGTCTAAACACACGGAGAACCGGCCGGAGATCTGGATCTCAGGAAAGAGAACACAGCAAACCAGAGCTGCCGATACTGCTCAGGAGGCCAGTAAAGACTGGCCTCCACTGAGGGCCTCCTGATTAGTCTTTCCATCTATCAGTCGAGCTGTCTGTCTTTGTTTTCCTATTAAGCTCCTAAAGTTGAAGTATGGGTCCTTCAGCCTGGAGAGGCCCAGAAACCTCCCAGCATCTGCAACAGTGGGAGCCACCCACTGCCCGGGAGCATCAGGGCCACTGGCTGTAGAAGAGTAACCTCAAGTGCAGACTTCATCTGCCCAACCAGATCTGGAGACAGAACCCCTACAAACCCAACTGCAAATTCTGAGACCGGGGATATTCTTTTCTATTTTATCCGAGTGCCGTCTTCCTTCTCTCCCACACTTATTCTAGTTCTGGGCTCCCACCACGTCCTTCCACTGTAGGAAGCAGGCAGCTCTGGGACAGCACTGCTCACCAGTGAAGGTTCAACAGGGCAAGGATTTTGTTCACAGGTCACATCACAGAGGCAGAGAAGCCCCACCACTCCTGAGGAACTCACCATTCCTAGGGAATGTGGGGTTTTCTTCAAACAGTGCCATGAAGTCCCTCCTGGTCACCTTCTCTGTAGACTTCCTCCCACCATTTGTGCAGTGATCCTCTGAGTCCACCTGTCTGCTCTGGGGCAAGTGGAGCCTGAAGATGGGGTGCACCAAACCGAGCTTGGGAGAGCCAAGACACCTGGATAAAGATTCCAAGGACAGGAAGGCACTTTGATAATGGGGGTCAGGGAACCTCATGTAACCTGAGGCATTGACCTAGTCCACATCCAGCAAAGGTGGAGAAACACAGGGTCTTCTTGATAGAGGACTCCCTCCAATGATACTCCCCATCCCCTAAGACACACCCAGATACTCACATAGTACCTTCATGGCAGCCCAAGCAATAAACTCAGCCCAGTGGGCCCACTGTTGGGTCAGAGAGCAGACAGTGGAAAGCTGAGAGGCCTCAGGACCTTGTTAACTGATTATTAATGGTGGCAGGTGGCAGAGAGGCAGGAGGCCTCAGCCCTCTGAACCATGCTGGTGGTTTCACTTAGTCTGCAACGAAAGAAGGTCTTTCTAGGGAGGCTGCAGGAAGTGCCTAGCTCGTGTCCTGCCACCAAAAAGACACTCATGCATCTTCCATGTAGCTTTTATGTCATCTCTTCTGCTCTTAGTTACTCTTGTGTGTTCTTGTGGAGCGCTCCTGAAGGGCCTTTGCTTTCCTCCCCTTCTGTCTCTCAACCTTTTCCAGGCTTACGGATGGGGTTGGACAATGGGCTTGGGCAATCCCCAGATGTAGGTGCGGGGGGAGGAGAGGGAAGGAGAGACTAGTCAAGGGAAGAGGTTGCTGACAGCAGAGCCCAGCTAAGGTCATCCCAGCAGCCGGGGATTTGTCCAGACAATTGTGGGGCCTCAGGAGGGGACGTTTCCCAGCAAAGCCCCTGGAACCTGAGCTGGGGAGAAACCAGATCCTCTGAGGGGTGTAGGAGGAGGGGGAATGATTAATGAGGGAGATTAAGAGATTAAACCTGGGTTGAGGAGGGGGTGTTCAGCTGTCTCCTAGGCTCCCCCCAAGCCCAGCTTGACAGTGGTGCTGTGCTCCAGTACGCCTCTCCCTGCTGTGCCGCCCACCCCCAGGGCCCAAGCCTCTCTGCCCTGGGTCCTTCTCAGAAGGACTTGAGCCTACATTTCTGCCTGCCACTCCCCTTCTTCGATGGATTCTCCCCATTGTCTCTTCAGAGGACATCTGGGGGTCCTCTGGTCCCTCACCTGGTAGAGATCCCCTCTTTCTCACTTTCTCTTCAGAAGACACCTCCATTCCCACTTAAGGATGCCTTCTCTCACACACACACCACCTTCTTTCAGAATCCCCTTTCCCCATCACCCCCATCGTATTTCTCTTTCCCTGACACTGCATCTCTGACTCGTCTTTGTCCACTTCAGCCTCTCATCTTGCAGATGCCTCTACCCAGGCCTACTCCAGATGTACCCCTCTTTTTGACATCCATAAGTGAAAGTGAAGTCGCTCAGTCCTGTCCAACTCTTTGCGACCCCGTGGACTGCAGCCTACCAGGCTCCTCCGTCCATGGGATTCTCCAGGCAAGAATAGTGGAGTGGGTTGCCATTTCCTTCTCCATATCGGTTCAATAAATGGCCTTCAGGCCCCTGGATTTCCCACCGCACACACTTCTCTGAGTTCTGTGAGTGAGGGAAGGGGGGACGGGGATCCTCAGAATAACCTCCTGGGGGTGGTGGATGACCGAGGAGGACAGCCCCAAGAGGTGTGCTTCTCCCCACCATCCCCCCATCTTAGAAAAAACCTGTTAACCAGGGCGAGAGGGCCATGGGTGTTCAAGTGAAGAAACTCCAGACGGAAGAGCGGGGGCCGGAAGTCCTTCCATCTCACACACCTCTAGGATGGTTTTCTCTTTCAGAAAACGTTCATGCAGAGTGACCTGATTAAGACATAAATCTTCGTTTCCTTACTTCCAGGACCCTGGGTCTGTGCGTTCTTTAGGCCCTTTACACTGCCTCACAAAATGTTCTGTGCAATTGCTGCTGGCTCAGGGGGTCTGCAGGCTGGGGTGGGGGAGCAGTGGGATGCTCACCACCCCCACCCCACCCGACACTGGCGTACCCCTTGAGGCTCCTTGTTCCAGGGAAGTCCCTTTTCCCTGTCTCCTCCCCGTCGCTCACCTCCAAGTCCTGGGAGGGACCAGCCTGAGAGGGACCTGTCCTCCTCCGCGCCAAAGGGGAGAGCAAGTCTCAGTGCCCAGGTGAATGTGGACCACAAAAAGAGCTTGGTGAGAAAGGGCATCAGGAGCATGGGCAAGCGTGGCCCTGCAGGTGAGGACTGACATTTCCAACCTGGCACCCCGTGAGGCGCGGGGCACCTGGGAGCGGGCTGGGGCAGCCCTGCAGCTGCTTCTCGGAGCAGGCATGTGCGTTCTAGGCCACTGAACCCAAGAGCACTTGCGGGCTTGACTTGCCCACCCTGGCACAGACAGAGACCCAAGTGACTCCAAGGGGCAGGATCTGTGTGGGGCAGGCTGGGGAGGGAAGTAATGGACCCATAGCTAGAGAATGGCGCGGTACCTGCAGATGGCCGGCATCAGCCGGCTGCCACTGCTGCTGACAAAAAGAAGGCTCTGCTGAGCTGGGGGTCAGGTGGGGAGCCATGCCACCCCAGATCCAGGCCTGAGCACCTTCTGGGGCTTCTTGGCTGCAAGTCATGTGTCATCAAAGGCCTCATCCTAAGGCTTGGTCCTCAGGTCTCCCCGA
The DNA here is from genome assembly GCF_014754425.2 of Oryx dammah. Taxonomy (NCBI): domain Eukaryota; kingdom Metazoa; phylum Chordata; class Mammalia; order Artiodactyla; family Bovidae; genus Oryx; species Oryx dammah. The sequence goes on along the minus strand of NW_024070209.1, from coordinate 10,053,307 downwards.
GTTATCTTCTGACTGAGCCTGCTAGACATCAAGCTGCCGCCAAGCCCCAACTGGACCACTGTGCCAGAAAAAGTCCCCAGGGGTATTTCCACTCTCCTTACCTCCAACACCCCACCCCATCTGCCTTGGAAATGCCATTTCACACACAAATGCCTTGAGAACAATCTGAGTACTGTGGCTTGAGTGGGCCTGGGAATACCCAGAGCTTAAATTCAGGGAGAAGGGAATAGGGAACCCTGGGATAGATATAATTAATCAAAATCCTCAAGATATGTGCTGGTGTCGAGGCAGGCCAGACACTGGAAGAAGGCCTGATTCTGATTGAGGAAAGGTTTTCTGGAAGAGGTGAATTTATACTTTCAAGAACAGCTTGGGGCAGGGAATGGGGGATACAAATCAGGCATGAGGCCTGAAGCGTGGGAGGTTCAGGGATCCTGCATATGGTACCAGGAGGGAATTGTGCCTGGGCAGTGTCCACCCTGGGCCCTGTTGCCTGCCCAGTTCGTACCAGGGCTCTGCCTTGCCGTCTGCAGTCTCTCCACACAGGCCTTTCGGCCCACAGGCTTCATCCATGGGGAGCAAAGCCCGGCCTACTGTGTCCTGGGAGAGGGCTCAGGGTTTTTGCCCCCGGAGCCTCTGGCTCCTCTGGCCAGTTAAGTGTTTTTCACTGTCCCCTTTCCCGAGTCCTCTGCCACCCAGTCTCCATCCAGGGAAGCTCAGGCACCTTCAGCCCTTACAAGCTACGCTCAGTGACCCCCTTGAACTCGTACTGTTGGACTTTGGCCATCGCCAGATTTAGGCTTTAATATCAGGTTCTGGCAACATCTATGCTGCCTGCACCATTCAGCTTGTCCCAGATTCCACAGCAGCCCATTAGCTTCTTACAGGAGGAATGCCTTGCTTTGGCCTCCAGTTCCCTCTTTTGTTACTGTCTGGCTCAAACCGACAAGGAATGATTGCTAAACTACTCAAGAGAGTTCTCACCCTGCTGCTTCCCTCTTGTTCCTAAAAGGTGCCCTTTCTGGGAACCAGTTCCCTTCTCTCAACCACCCTCTCCACACCCTGGCTTCACCTAGCCCAGGCACCTGAACCTCACATGGACAGTCAGGTTTCCAACTGTGACGATCCCCAATGTGTTCTTGCATCCCAATTTTTTAAAGGCTCCTCCCATGGTGCAATTCTTTGTATTTTCTTCAATCCTGCAGTGGCCACTGTCAGACCCTAGCCCCATTCTCACCACTACTGAATTAGGACACCTGATGCACTCAGGTCTGCTTTACACGTGGTAACGTTCAAGGACAGCGAGAACGCCCCTTCCCTTCACCAAGAGAGGAAGGTATGAGTGACCTGGTTCACTCGGCTCACTTTCTGAGTTTTACATATGTAAGGTTCTCTACGGCTGTCCTTTGGTAACTCACTGAAGGAACACCAACATAGAAAGGCCCTCCTTTTTGATGTAACTCAAGAAGACTTCTCAACAGGGAAGCAGGACACAGGACAAAGCAGGAGTGTGTGGCAGAACGAAAAAGGGCAAGGAGAGATGCTTTTTCAAGTTTTTATTTCAAAAAATAAAGCCCAAGTTAATTTCACATAAATATCTGGGGAGGGGAGGGGACAAGGATGGGTGGGGGCTTGGCCCCTACCTCCTCTTCTCTTTCACACTGTATTGCAAAAGCAAAGGGGATGGCTAAGGAAAAAACAAGGGGAAGAAGTAGTCAGTGGGAATGTTCTTACCCAGAAGGGCCCCCAGCCCACCTCTGCCCTGGGGACCGCCTTGGCACTGCCTTACTTTGCCGAACCAGTGGGACAGCCATATCTGCTTCATGGTCATGTGATCAGGGAGAACTTCATTGTCAAAAAGAAGCTGCACCTAGGAAGGAGACAGGGGCAAAGTTTCAGAAACTATCCTCTTGCCCAGGTCAAGAACTACCCAAGTCTACCACTGGCTCTGTTCCTCCTTTCTTATCCCTTTCCGCCCCCTCAAAAAAATCTACATGGGAATACTCACATGCTGGGGATTTAGCATCAAGCGATGACACAGGACCCTCCGGAGATGACGAACTTCAGCTCTAACAGAACACCGGACATATTTGTTCTGGGGGTTGGTGGGGGGCGGGAGGGACAGGAAGAAGATAAGATGTGTGAGGGAAGGGTCATGGAGTGCTGAGTCTCCTTAGAGGGGCCCTCCCCTCAGCCCCTCTTACCTGCAGGATGCTTTTATTCTTGTCTTTGCCAGAACTGGGGGGAAACAGACACAGGTTAGGGAGCCTGGCTTTTCCCCTGCCCCCCACCCAGAACTAGGATATACGCTCTGGAATGGAAGACACTCCCTGACTGCTCGCCTTCTCCCTGGGCCCCTCCCTGGCTCTGGGTCATTGTCACTTCACATAGCCCATGACCTATCCTTCACCTCAGCCGCTCCAGGCATAGGCTCAGCTGCTCATCATAGCGATAGTAGTGGGCTTTTGAGTGGTCGAAGCTGCTGAAGGGGAGGCCAAGGTTGCTCAGGGCTGGCTCTGAGAAAGACAGAGTAACAAGGAAAGTGGCACATGTTCCACACTCCATTTTCCCCAGGGGGCAAATCTAGGCAGGAGGAATGCTCTGGGGGCTTTAACTTACCCTCCTGCTACCAAGCAACATACCTTCCCCACTGGGCTGGGTGACCCGGTCTAAGCCTCGGGACTGGTAGAATTCTCGGATTCGTTTCTCTTCACCTAGAAGAGGGTAGTATGGGAAGTAAAATATAAGCCCTCTCTCATTCTTTGTTCCTCGAGCTGTCAACCTCTTTACCAAAGCCCTTGCCACCTCAAGCTGCCCCCCAGCAACAGTGCTCTAGAGGCCCCTCAAAGTCCAGTTGGTTACTCACTGTCTTGCAAGCCTGGCACTAGCTTGTACACGATGTCCTGCATGACCCGGTCCAGTTTGAGGTTGAGCAGTGGTTGTGTTTCATGGATCTTGATGTTACACATGGGGCAGTACTTGCTGGTTTGGAGGTACTTCACAATACAACTCTTGCAGACTGCCAGAAGAGAAACGCAGACTCTCAAGCCCTCTGGAAACTGGGTTTATGGGTTGGCTGGGTTTCCTGGGTGGTTAGGGCAAGCAGCCTAGAGGCTGATATAGGGCTTGGAAGCAGCAGCCAGGGTTCTGGGCACTCACACGTATGAAGACACTCTGTTATGGTGGTGGCATCCACGAAGTAGCCTGCGCACAGGCAGCAGACGATGTGCTCGTTCAAGTCTTTGATCTTTACTCGTACTTCCTCCTGCGGACACACCCTCCGTCAACGATCATTTCCCCAACCCCAACCCGTGTGCCTTCACGATCTGGAAGTCGCCACTCAGAGCCCACCGCCAACTCTGCACCCAGCGCCGCCAGCTGATTAGCTCCCAGGGGGTTGACACTCCCCCTCCGCCCAGCAGAGGGCTCCGTGCACAGCAGGGGTTCTCTCTAGCCTGACTCACCCGACCTTCCTTTCCCAGGGGAGCCTACAAAACGTCAGCGGCGCAATGCGCAGGCGTCCTAGCCCAGAGTTTGGCAACCCAATCGCAATCGCGCAGGCGCACTGGGCACCCTGTCTCTGCGCAGGCGCACTGGGCGCCCAGCCAGCCACCGCCCGTCCTCTAGCCGGCCCCAGTTCTCACTGCTAGCCGATCGCAGTGGTAACCTTGCCGCCCCTTCACCTCGTTCCGTAGTGGGTCCATCTTGTACACTGACTGGAGCTGGTTCCGAAGCCTCATCGCGATCGCAATCTGGCCCCCCTGAGGAGACGCCATCTTAAAGGCTGATCTCGGCCTGCTACTTCCGGTGCCGCCTGCGGGGCGGGACTTGTCGCCCCGCAACGAAGGCTTAGGTCTTTTCGGATTCGCTGACCCTCTGTAAGGCCCCGCCCATGTCCCTTCTCCCCGTGTGCTCACCTGAGCCCCCGGCCCCTCCCCCTCCTCAATCTGTAATTAGGGAGTCCAGGGGGTTCGTGGGAAGGGGTCCTGTCTCCTCGACATCCTGTAGTAATCGTCATAGTAGACCCTACGTGATCTCGGAACTGACTTTGGAGCCTGCAAAAGACTGCCGCCTTCTATCCCAAAGGCCCGGCGGTCTCCGCCCGCCACCACTCAGGGTTGTCGATCTCCTGTGGCGACGTCCCTGATAAAAGAAACCCCTGCGGGTCCCCTGCTTGTGTCCTACTACGCGCCCGCATTACGGAGCTTCATCCCGATGGCAGGCCTTGTCCCCCCTCCACAACGGAGGTTTCTTGGAGCTCTGCGGAATCTCGTAGAGGGTGGCGGGGAAGGAGGGACCCCAGGGACTTGGTAGTGATCCTGCCCACCCCCATCGCTCCCTCCTGCCGCCGAGGTTGGGGGGGCAGGCCCTGCTTAATGATGATGATTCAATCATCGGCGCCTGCGGAGGCCTGGGACAGACTAATGCAGAGCAGATGCCCAAGGAGGAGGGGAGGACGGCCGGGACACTACTACACATGGACACGCTGAGGCAGCGAGCTCCCGCGATGGCATAGACCCAGTCCCGCACTTGGGGAGGATGCAGGGGCACTGGACCTGGTACACCGACGTCCCTAGGTACTTTCTAAAAAGTGGGATTCAAAATCCATCGAAAACAAGGATGAGATTACTGTGGAGTATTACATCAAGTACAGTTGGAGAAACAAGAAGCGACCAGCGGAGACGGGGAAAAACTTTCTGGAGGAAGTGGGTCTTTGTGTGGGCACCATTAGAGATTGGGAGTAGGGGAAAGAAGTGTGGTGGAAATAGAAAAGAAAGGCACAGTGGAGAGGGACCTGAAAGAGGATAAGGTGTACATTTGAGAGCAATGATAGAGAAGAATGAGAAGCAGCAGAACCTTATGGAGTTGGGACTTCTGGGCAATAGGGGAAAAAAAACTTTTCTGAAGAAAGGGGGTTATCCGATGAAAGAAACATATTCATTTATCTTCAGAGTGGATTAGAGGCAAGGAGTTATAAGTGATTTTTAAAAATAACTACTCGCTATAGCCACTGCTTACTTCCCTGTTCCAAGATGCCATTATCTCCTCTGGGTGACTGCAGTGGCTTCTTGCCTGCTTTCTTGCTTCTACTTTTACCCTCTTTAGCCTAGTCTAAACATAGCAGCTCACAGTGATTCTGGTAAAACATGAATCAAAAGGATACATAGAAATGTTTTTTGAGTTGACAGATGCTTATTACCTGGATTGTGTTGGTAGTTTCATGGGTGTACACATATATCAGTGTATCAAATTGCACATTTTATGTACAGCTTATTGTATGTTAGTTTTGTCTTGAAGTTGTTTAAAATGTAAAAATCAGGTGTTTTTTCTGTTTAAAACAATCCATTTTCCAATTAGAATAAAAGCCTTCAAGACTGCGTGGTCTCTCAGTCTCTCAGTCTCTCCAGACACACAGGACCTCCCACTGTTTGTTCCACAGGTACACCAGTATATACTCTCATTGTGTCCCCAGCTTGAAATGCTCAGATATCCAAATGGCCCTTTTCTTCCTTCAGGTCTTTACTCCATGAGGCCTTCTGTGATCAATCGAGATAAATCATCATCTCCTACTCTTATACTTTTCCCCCCTTCCTTGCTTTATTTTTCTTCTTAGCATTTCTGAGTATATGGTATACATTTTCTTTTTCAACCGCCTCCCCCACTGGAATGTAAACTGTTCAGTGGTAGGACTTTTGTTGTTGGAGAAGGCAATGGCACTCCACTCCAGTACTCTTGCCTGGAAAATCCCATGGACAGAGGAGCCTGGTAGGCTACAGTTCATGGGGTCACAAAGAGGGACACGACTGAGTGACTTCACTTTCACTTACAACTATATTTCCAGTGCCAGGCACACAGTAGCTAGTACGTAGTACCAAGCACATAGTACCTTCAATCAAAATGTTGTGGACGAACACATGAATATGGGAGGTGGTGATGATGGCCTATATTAAGCTTTTTTTAAGAATATATCTTTACTGTGCTGCGTCTTCATTGCTGCACAGGCTTTTCTGTAGTTGTGAGTGGGGCTGCTCTCCTAGTTGCAGGGTGTGGTGGCTTCTCTTGTTGCAGGAGATGGGCTCTAAGGCATGCACAGGCTCTGCAGTTGTGGGTCCTGGACCCTCCAGCACAGGCTCAATAGTAGTGGCACGCAGGCTTAGCTAGAGAGTGGCTCCGGAGTGTGGGGTCTTCCTGAACCAGAGATTGAACCCGTGTCTCCTGCAACGGCAGGCAGATTCTTTACCACTGAGCCACCAGGGAAGCCTGGCCTATATTAGGGTTTTATCTGTGGAAATGGAAAGGAAGGGCTGTGCATGAAACATTTCAAAGAATAATAGGAGGAAGTGAATAAGGAGCTTCGGGGGAAGCATTTCCTCCAGCTTGTTGGCCTAAGGTGGCTAGAGCAAAAGCAGGTAGAGCTGGCCAGAAGACTAGAATGGTGGGATGGAACACAGCAAGGGTCTCAACCAGGGACTGAGGTCACAGAGTTTTCTGAGTAGATGTATTAGATGGAACTATTGGAAAGGATGAAAACTGAGCAGATGTAGATATGGGTAAAGCTGAAGTCTGAGCTCTGAATGCTCACAGTCTTCAGTGGAAGAAGAAAAGTCAGTGGAGGAAAAAGATAAGCAGCAACTGTGAATGTCCAAAGATGTAGAATAATACAATATTATGGAAGCCAAAAGAAGGGATATTTCAAGAAAGAGTTGATGGTCAACAAAGTAAAACATGTCAGAGAAGTATTGGATAATAATAGACACTGGATACTGGATATCTCTGAGATAGGGTCCATGTAGTGAAGCTAATTTACAGTGGATTAAAAGAATAAATACTAAGGAAATGGAGGCAATGGATATGGGCAGTAAAAAAGAAAAAGAAACATAATTTCTCTTGAAGAGTTGGGCAAAAACTTTGTCCAGACAGTAGAGACCTAAGACAGTCGGCAGTAGGAGGGACTAAGTTGATAAGAAAACTGATGATATAGGAGTGGGGACCACCTCAACCATGGAATACTGCACCAACAGCAGGATGGAAGAGAAGATGCAGGAAAACAGGCTAGGAGTGTGGCCTCTCCCTGTGAAGCTGCAGGTTTAAAGAGTTGGGCAGCCACATGCATGTGAAATATGGTGAGATGGATCCAAGGAAGTCTGTATGAGAGGTGGGGGTGCTGACTCCAGAGCCTCTCTTCAACATAAAGCAATAGAACCATGCTTTTCATAGAGTCAGGGAATCAGCAAGGTAGAGGCAAACTGAGAAACTCCTAGGACTGTGGCTGACAGAACTGGATGCCTTTTGTCCCTGAAGCAGAGCACTGAAATATTTTTTTTTAATTCCCAGAATATGTATATATATATATATATATATATATATATATATATATACTACCAGGTTTGTGCCCATTCTCCTCTAAGGATAAGTTGGGCAAGCTCTGGGTGGCAGAGCCATCTGTGCTGACCTCAAAAGGCAGGATGTAGAATAAGGAGGTATAAAGGTCTGCACGATGCTACGTTTTTCACTTGTATTGATTTATTCAAGGATTTTATTCAGCTTGATTGGAGACACACTAGTGCCCACTCTCTCCTCCTAGAGGCCCACCTGTGGAGTGGCAAAAGAAAGTGAAAGACGCACAGTCATGTCCAACTCTTTGCATGGAACTCTCCAGGCAAGAATACTGGAGTGGGTAAACTTTCTCTTCTCCAGGGGATCTTTCCAACCCAGGGATCTAACCCAGGTCTCCTGCGTTGCAAGCAGACTGTTTACCAGCTGAGCCACAAGGGAAGCCCCGAAGGGAGTGGGGAAAGGGACTGACAAATTCTTAACCTGCCAGCCAGTCCTCTTCAGAGTTATTTAATCCACTGTCTCCCCAGGCTCTTTGTTCTCATCCAGGGGAATCCAGCCCATGCTATCTCTGAAGGGTTTGCCTGGACACCAGAGATTTCATGCTCTCTAGTAGCCCAAGCCCTTAACTGCTGAGAAAAGATGCTTGGAGTTCTGTGAAGGCTTAGGGAAGGTGATATTATCTGTCTTCTTCACCAAAACAAAAACAGCTACCAATGGGCAGTACCTCCCCACCCCCAACCCTTTCAGAAGATTGTTGGCAGGGTGGGGGGAGTGCTGGATAAGTGGGTGATGAAGGTGGACAAGTCTGGGGGAGGATGTCTCATGTTATTAATGCCCACTGCCTCCCTGCCCCATGGTTCCCTGCCTCAGCCTTCACCTTGAGCCTTCTGAGAACACTGAGGTTTTGTGTGGGGAGAAAGCCTACTCCCTTCTTCCTCTTCCTTATCTTCCTGCCCAGATGCCCAAATATCACTCCTGGTTCCCTCGAGAGAAAAGACCTCTTACCCTGCCCTAGGCTCCAGGCTGCCAGCCCATCTGCTAGGGAGAAAGGAGGGGCAGAGTTTTCCCCAGGAGATCCTGGAGAATCAACTGGAAGATCCATGCTCTCGGGGAGACCCAGCTATTAGACTTAGAAGGCACTTCACCTCACAAGGGTCACTGGCAGTCAGGATCAGAGCACCTGAGTGGGCTGCGGTGGAGGGGCCAAGGACTGCCACAGCAGGGCAGGGTCCTTTGGCCACCAAGTGTCTGAGACAGGCCAAGCTGCTCATCGGGTGCCCACCCTCCGAGGGATGGTAAGAACATCCGCCTCCAGGCGCCCAGTCTCACCGGCTCGGAGGCGCCAGGATTCCCCCCCCAACCCCCGGGGGCCGGGGCGGGCCGGGGAAGGTAATGTAATTCCGACCCAGCTAACCCGATTATGGCGGCCTGCACCGGGCCGGGTGGCGGCAGGGGCGGGTCTAAGGCTCAGGGGCCCGGCAGGCCCGGGGTCCCATCCCGGGGAAGGATGCAGAGTTCACACGCTCCCAGCTCCTGGGTCCGTGGCCAGAGGTCACAAGGTCGCTGAGCGGCTTCGGTCTTTCCCCACCTCCCTTCTCTGACACGCTCCAGGCAGTTTCCTGGGCTTGGGTGGGGTGAAGCAGCTATGCGAAATGAGGCGGTTAGGATCCTCCGAGGACTTCGTAAGGTTCCAAGTGTCGCCTGTGGCGATTTCGTTGGAGGCTGGGCAGGAGTGTGTGAGAATAGACTTCCTGGGCGAAGAGTCGGGGCGCAGAGTCCGCGTTGCTGGTTCCCTGTCGGGGGCAGAACGCCAGCCCCAAGTCCTCACCGACCTAAATTGGCTCGGGTACAACCACCGGTCCGCTTTACAACGATTTACGGAAATCGAAATTCTAAGAAACACTGGACGCCCATTACTGGCGCTCTGGAGAGGAGCTGGGGCCCCTACGGGAGAGGCCCGGAGGAGCACCAGGATCACTGGCCCAGTGATTCCCCGCCCTAGCTCACCGGACACCCTGCCACACCTCCAACTGTCCTCTTCCCCAGCCTCCAACTCGCCGGCGCTGGTCCCCAGCCGCTTCCCATCGCAGCCAGAAAGCCACAACGAAATTTGGTCTTCGAGAGCATTTAGGCGGGGGCCACAACGAATCCGGGAGTCGTCAGGCTGGACCCATCGGGAGGCGAAGAGTGGGGGCTGTGGGAGGCGGCACCTGCAAGGAAGTTGGTGAGGAGAGGAAACCCAGAGGCGGAGGCCAGTGAGGATGGAGTCGCCTTGCGCATCTCGGCTGACTCAGCGCGCAGCGGCCCGAGCTCTGGCCCCTCCCGTGCAAGTTCATAACACACTCGCCACCTTCCCCCCTCCAGCACCCTCACCACTCCCGCCGGCCAGTCTAGCCCGCGCTTGGAGCAAACAGGCGTCTCTTTCCCTTTAACGGGCCCGGCCCCGCCCCTGCCCTACCCCCAGCCCCCACTGCCCACCCAAGACTGATCTGTCAGTCACTGCCCCAGCCCAAGTCGGCCAACCCTCTCCACCCCGGACTCGGGCAGAGGCCCTGGCAGTCCAGCGTCCATCCGCGCTTCAGAGTCAAGAAGGGCGCTGCTGGGGCCCCAGTCGGTCGCGCTCCCCCGGGATGCGAGTCCCTGCGCCGACACCCGGCAGAGGCCGGCAAGGGCTGGGTTACTCCCAGTACATAGGGATGAAGATGTCCTGGGCGTCCCGGCGCCTCTCTGCGGCCAGCCCGGCAGGTCCCTGAAGCCACCGCCCTAAACGCTCCGCTGCTGGGCTCCCACAGCTGTTTGGGGGGCCCTCCCTAACCGCCAAAGCTCCTGAGGTCCTCTTTGACCCGGACCCATGGAGCCGGGGGTGCTGGCCTCGCACAACCTCCCGCACCACGAGCCAATCAGTTTCGGCATCGATCAGATCCTGAGCTGCCCGGAACCCCCCGGGAGCGGCCTAGGCCCGGGTCGCACGGGCCAGGGCCATGGAGAGAGTGCGGCGTTCTCGGGTGGATTTCACGGAGCCTCAAGCTACGGCCCCGCGGCCTCGCTGGCCCCGGTCCCAGGCAGCTCTGGTGTTGGCCCGGGCGGCGTGATCCGCGTCCCGGCGCATCGTCCTTTGCCAGTGCAGCCGCCCGCGGGAGGCGCACCTGCAGTTCCTGGGCCCTCGGGCTTGGGCGGCGCCGGGGGCCTGGCGGGACTCACCTTCCCTTGGATGGACAGCGGCCGCCGCTATGCCAAGGACCGGCTCACGGGTGAGGTTGCCCGATCCCTCCAGTGTCATGCCCCACACTGACCCTGTTTTCTCATCTTTGATCCTTCTGCTCCAACTCAAGGTCCCTTTCATACCCTTCGCCCCTAATCCCAGGGGATCCTCCCTCAACTTGTATCTCTTGGTCCCGCTACTGAGAGGCGCTGGGGAGGTAGCTGCCGTCGATGCCCGCGCTCTCCTCTGCCGTGCACTGTCCGCAGGGTGGGCAGGGTGAAGTTACAGGGGAGGTTTCTCCCTCACCCAAGAGGGAGGGCCATTTCCGAGGCTCCCCCTTTTTTGTGTAGAAGACTCTACTGGTGCGGAGTCGAGGTTGGGGCACTATAGGGACCCGGCGCGGGAGCTCTGCGGCCTCAGCAGCCGCGCTCTCTTCTGTGACACCTCGGGCCGCCGGGAAAACCTAGCCTTGCTCTTTCTTCCTCCCCGTAGCGGCGCTCTCGCCCTTCTCCGGGACGCGCCGTATAGGTCATCCCTACCAAAATCGGACCCCCCCAAAGCGGAAGAAGCCGCGCACATCCTTCTCCCGCTCGCAGGTGCTGGAGCTGGAGCGGCGCTTCCTGCGCCAGAAGTACCTGGCCTCGGCCGAGAGGGCGGCGCTGGCCAAGGCCCTGCGCATGACCGACGCGCAGGTCAAGACGTGGTTCCAGAACCGGCGCACCAAGTGGCGGTGAGGCGCGGGGCGGGTGAAAGACCGGGCTGGGCCAAGTGGCGGTGAGGCGCGGGGCGGGCTGGGGCTGGCCTCGCTGACCCCGCGTCTCCGCCCGCCCAGGCGCCAGACGGCCGAGGAGCGCGAGGCGGAGCGGCACCGCGCGGGCCGACTGCTTCTGCACCTGCAGCAGGACGCGCTGCCTCGGCCGCTGCGGCCGCCGCTGCCCCCGGACCCGCTCTGCCTGCACAATTCGTCGCTCTTCGCGCTGCAGAACCTGCAGCCCTGGGCCGAGGACAACAAGGTGGCTTCCGTGTCCGGGCTTGCTTCAGTGGTGTGAGCGACGCCCGCCCGACCGAGCAAGCGAGCGCTCTTCTGGACCGAGGCGCCTCGTGGAGCCCCGGAGCTGGGGCCTAGGAGCGCATGGCCGCCCACGCCGTGGTTCTGTAGCAGTGGAGCGTGTGAGGAGGAGCTGGTTTTGAGGCTATCGCCAAGGGCTCCTCGGCCACCGTCGGTTCGCAGGCCAACGTCGCGCAATTGCCCCGCGCGCTTAAATGCGATCTTTCCCGCCATTTCCCACACTCGTGTCGCTCGGCGGTTGGAACCGAGGGGCTGAGGGGGCGGGACCTGCAGTTTGATAGCCAATGAGGTGCGGGGAGGAGAGCAGGCTGTCCTATGGCTGCCTTCTTGAGGGACTCCGGATTCTTCCGCGGTTGGGGTGGAACCAGGGTTCTGTCGGGCGCAAGCTGTTCACAGGCCCCGCTGGGATTCGGCAGCTGCAGCCTGCCGGGTCTGTACCAAAAGTGTGAAGGAAAGAAGGAAGGAAGGAAGCCGCCAATGACAGGGGAGTAATGGAGGAGGTGCTAGAGGGCGAGTCTGACTGTGATGGGAACCAGAGGGTTATCCATGCTGGGCATGTCATTCTTCAACTGTAAAATAATCGCTAAGGACTTTGAGCCCCATATTGTCTGTGTGTTTAACCTGCTGACTATGTCCTCCCACTTGCGCCTCCCAAGTGAGTGGTGGGCGAGACACACTTGATGAAAGAAAATCTAAGAACACTAATCAGGCTCTGGTGTCCCTCAGGGACAGAGAGGGAAGCAATGGACAAAGTTAATGGGCCCAGGGGAGTTAGAGTGAGCAGAATCTGGCAAATAATAGGAAGTGATAGGCTTAAAAATAATCAGAGATAATTCCTAGGTTGGAAATGTAAAGGATCAAGAAATCAGTGGTGTTGTGGATGATGAAAGGGAAATTGGGAAGACAAGACCAAGATGAACTCTGCAGGCAAAACTAAATGCTAAACCTAGAGAGAAGGATCCCCTAGAGTAGGAAATGGCAACCACTCCAGTATTCTTGCCTGGATAATTCCACCTGGTTCCTCCACAGAGGCACCTGGTGGGCTAGTCTATGGGGTCACAGAGTCGGACACGACTGAGCGACTGAGCAAGCACACTGGAGAGAATACATTCTGGAAAAATGCCTTTCAGGGGAGGTCAGTTGACATCCACATAGAGGAGGAAATACATGGAATGATAAAAGCAGACAGCATCTCCAAGGGAGGGAACTCTGAGTAGAAAAGCAGAGTTCTAAGGATTAAATGTTTCTATCAATTTCTATAAACATATTTATAATGTGTAAGATGATTGAGGATATCAAAGTTAATAGTCTAAGGAAAGAAAAGAGAAAGGAGTACCCAGCTGGTAAAAGCATGATGTTCCTGAAGTTGCTAGAACTTATGGGTGGGCAGGGGCTGCTGGGAAGCTTGTTGCTGGAAAGTTAAGGATTTGGGTACAGATCCAATAGCCTTGAGGTTTAAGGAGCAAGATTTAAGTTGTATGAGAACAAAAGGGTCAATTGTTTCTTATTCTTATAGCACCCCCATTCTTCCTCCCCTGCAGGCAAGAGCAGTTGATAGAGTGAGGTAAGCTTTAGGCAGGGTCAGAGGCCAACTGTAGTCAAACTACCTGTTTTCCATGTTAGTGACAGCGAGGTCAGTCAGAGCACAAAGGCTCGACCAGAGGTGGGAGCCAGGCAAGAGGATATCACTGTTGAAGTTCACCCTGATTCTTTTATATTGTGTCATCTTTAACTCATAGATACTGTAAATGCTACTGCAGAACTAAACTCAAATTTGGTATCATATAAACAGAACTTTTATAGACCAAAAGGATGGGTTTGGTATAAGTTGGGGGTATAGAGGGCATGTCAATTCCTCTTCAATAAATAGCAGAAAGCTAAGAAATTGGTCCTAGCCTGTATAGACTGGGGCTTAACCAATTTGCTCCACTTCCAGCTCCATTTCTTGGGACTCAGGTTCCAGTATTTACATTTGACCCTTGGGCTTCTGAATCTGGATGGCTGCCTAGGTGCTAGCCTGAGGGAAGATCTCATGTGAAGAGATGAATTCAACTTCACTCCATAGGCAGGTCACTGCAGGAGACAGGCATTTTCAAGTTCTTGGGTGGAGGAAGATTCACTCCTGGTTGAAGAATCTGTCCTTTCTTCCCTCAGCTGGTTCAGGAAGTCTCTGCTCTCACTAGGGGGTAAGTTACTCAGGAAGTATGGAGGAGCCAATTCCACCAGCCTGATAGAGACATTCATAATTAGATGGTTTCCATATCTTCTTTCATAATGCATATTGGAACTTCTTACTACCCCTTCCACAAACCCTGTCTCCTCAAATCATGTTACTACAAACCACAAAACCCTCTCACTCCCCTCCATTCCCGCCCCTGCCACTCCACCCCCCACCCCCACTTAGCTTCTCTAAGTTTCCAGCTGTAATTTTGGCCCCAGGAAGAGGAATGGACAGTGCAGGAGGGGTGTCGGGAACTCACATCTGTGGCTGAATTTCAGAAACAATGGAAAGACAGTTGTCTTTGGCAATGGAGAAGCTGTGGTAAAGCACCCACAGTGGGGGTCTGGAAGGAGCCCTGCGGCTTCTGTAGCAGCAGTATGGGGAGAGCTGGGCCACATGCTTATGGGTTAGAAGCAGGTAATTTCCAGTTCCATCTGTGTCTCGGGCCACCTCATTGAAAGACAAAGATATTGAAGGAGTAAGTGAGAGTGAAATGTCAGTAGAAGAAAGAAAGGGAGGTTGAGAAAGAGTTATCAGCAAGGGTAGTGAGAGTATTAAAAGTAAGGCATACCTCTAGGTATTATAGCCCTACCATACTACCATAATGTATGGCATTTCCATAGCCCCTTGTACCCCAAAACATCAAAGGAAAAGTTTCTCCTGGTTCTGAAGAGTTCTCTGAATGGCCATCTGGGTCCCAGTTTCAGAGGTGGCATACATTAACCTTTGCTCGCTCTACTTTCTGTTCCTTTTATGATCCTTACCCCAACTCTTTCCCCTAACCTTAAGGAAGTATCCTGACACCAGTGCTTTCTGAAGGTCTCTGCGATTCTGCTCAGATCCAAAGGCTGGTTGAGACAAGGGAAGTTCAATCCGTTGCATGAGTTCTAGGAGTTCTCCCCGAAGTTTACGGGCTTGGCACAATGCTGCCCAGTTTAGACCCCGAGCCTGGCACCAAGCCTTGTCTGCTCCACCTAGGAACAGAAAGGGACCAGCTATAGCTAAAGTCCTTGAGACCCCTAAAAGAACCCAACTCTCAGTCAAAGGGCTTCCTTTTCCTGGGACTAGAGATCTGTCAGCTGGCTGCACACCACTTCCTCTGTTTGGAAAATCTGGGATTCTGTAAGAGGATGCAGAGTGGAGCACTCACTCTGTATAAAGGCTTCATACACTTGGATCAGAGAGCTGTGATCACCATCCACGTGTTCTAGCGCTCGACGCAGGGCAGCTTCTTCTGCACAGAGTGGAGGACGAGTAAACCCAGGGGCAGCTGGAGGCAGAAGAGAGGAAGTTCACTGGGGGCATGAGAACAGATAGCAGTACACTGAAAAAGACAGCAATGTCATTCTGGGAACTTTACTCAAAAGACTTCTAGACACTATGCACTTTATTGGACATTGAAGATAAATAAATGAAAAACAGTTTCTGCCCTCAAGGAGCTTAGAGTCTAGTGGGAGAGACCAACACGTAAGACAGGTGTGTGGGCCAATATTTGAAGTTTGAGAATTAGCTGAGTGGAAAAGGGCAGAGTGGGTATTCCAGATGTGGGAATAGCATGTTTGGAGAACTGTGAGCACCTAGGATTATGGATAGAGGGAACAGTATGTGTGGCAGGGTGGCAGGAGATAAAACTGGAGGGAGGTATGGGCAAGGCTGTGCAAGTGAGTTTACATTCTGTTTGGAAGGTAGAGAATAACTGATGAAGAGTTTTTAAGAGAATCCACATGTTTGGAAGAAGTTCACATGACTAATTAGGGGCTATTCAAGGAATCCAGCTGAGCAGCGATGAGGAGTTACATTGGCATTAACTCTGAGTATGGAGTGAAGGTGAAGCTGAAGTCGCTCAGTCGTGTACAACTCTTTGTGACCCCATGGACTGTAGCCCACCAGGCTCCTCCATCCATGGGATTTTCCAGGCAAGAGTACTGGAGTGGGTAGCCATTTCCTTCTCCAGGAGATCTTCCCAACCCAGGGATCGAACCTGGGTCTCCTGAATTGCAGGCAGCCGCTTTACCCTCTAAGCCACCAGGGAAGTCCTTAAGTATGGAGAAGAACAGGTAAATTTTTTTTTTTAATTAGGAGATAAAAATTAAAAAAACAAACCTAGAGAAAGGTTAGTCTAGAATGATGATAGTAGAGCCGCTGAGGTGACGGTATGACTTTTTGGTGGTGGTAGTGAGGGAGCAGATTTAAAAAGGGCTCAGCTCAGCAACAACAGAGGTGCTCGAGTTCAGTTCTGGGTTGAAGTTTTGTGGACCATTCTGATAGGAACGGCCATCAGGAGTCAGATATATAAATCCAAGATTCAGAAGAATGATACTGTAGCATTTCAGACCATGAATGTGAATGAACTTGCTCAGAGAGTTCAGGGAATGAGAAGACAAAAGGAGCAAGGGTAGAACCCTGAGGTTCAACTTACTTTGAGCAAGCAGAGGATGAAGCAGAGGAGGAAGAGCTCAAGTAAGAGATTAAGAGAGTGGCAAGAGAGGTAGGGTGAAAACCACAGGGAGCAGATCACAGAGGCTTAGGGAGGGGGCAGTGTTAAAGTGGTTGCCATTCTCAAGTGTCAAAAGAAAGTCATGAACAGGGCTCAAAAGTGCTTACTGGATTAGGTCTCTAGGAGGCCACTGCTGAGCAGAAGTGTCACCCTTCTGCTGGGGTGGGCCTGAAGCTGGAATGCAGTGGGCGAGGAATACCCTAGATTGAGCAGGATAGAGATTATTCTGAATAATGAAGGGATTACAGGGTTGAGCACGACAGGTACAGTTTTAGTAAAAACAGGTAGGAGAGACTTGTTGTGGGACAAGAATCAATAGAGACAGGAGAGGGGTAAGTGATGAAGCCTAACTCTTTAGGCACAGTGAGGGCTGGGAACTAGAGCAAAGGGGAGGGGGCCAGCTTAAGGAGCACCAGAACACCAGAGGGAGGGCTGAAGTAGTCCTAAGAGCCAGAGAGGCAAGTGATTCATACCAGTGAGCATGGCGGCCAGGGTGAGCATCTCATCCACACAGTCAAACTCACACGAGGCCAGCAGGGCTTTGGCCAGCTCAGGGGCCAGGGGAAATTCTGATAGGATAACTCCCAGGTCTGACAGGTCCCCATCATCATCCAGGGCGGCCAGATAGTCTAAGTCTTCTAGGGCCTGCATCAGTGCTTCTGGAGCTGGAGAGGCAACAAGGCTTACAGGTCAGGGAATCTCAGAACCTGGAGAGCAGCAGGATGTGGGCAGGAAGGGTGCTCACCAGGCCTGTCCAGGAAGTGACACTTCCCTGGCTCTGCAATCTGTCTCCTCTTTAGTAGTAACATCAGGGGGCTCAAATTCTCTGCCCATACTCTGGGCTGGGGCAGGCAGGGAGCTTCTAGTTCTAGGAAGGACTTAGGATACAGGCAGAGGCAGGATCCTGAGGGGAGAAAGATCTGGGAAAGAAGACCACTGTAGATTTCTCAGGGCCTATGGTTCGGTGACTCTTTTCGTGTTTGATCCTACTGAGGGCAAAAGCTCTTACCTGGTGGGATCCCTGCTGCCCGTAGTCGTCTTGCCTCTGCCTGACACTTGCTGACTGGTCTCAACACTTGAGATTCTGCTCGGATCTGAGGACTGTAAACCTGTCACCACCCCCAACCAAGGCCAGGACAGATGAGAGTGGGCTATTTCTATCTTTAGCCCCTGTGTCCCCCTCACTTCTTTTTCACTCACACTTCGAAGTTCCAGTCCTGAGTCAATGACATGTCGGATGGAGGGGAGGGAAAAGGAGAAGTCGGCCAGCCAGTGAGTGACCACAACTTTCCGGGCACCTGGTTCTGTGTCCTCGTACACAGCCTGAACAGCTTGTCCACAGCCTGGGTGAAGGGGCAGCACCTGTGGTGGGGGCCCTTGGTTTTCCAAGGACCCTACCTTCGTGGACAAGGACTCACAGCACAGAGAAATTTCCTGAAGAGAGAGGTGGGGTGTTAGGGTAATTCTCACCTTTGTGGGTCAGAGACCCCTTTGAAAAATTGATGCAAGCTATGGACCTTCACTCTGAAAAAGTGTACATACTCATATAAAGTTGGGGTGTTATAATTTCAGGAACTCACTGAACTGCAAATCTCTATATTGTATGGAATCAAGAAGTTTTTATACCAAAACCCTGGAATTTTTCAAGACCGCAACAGAGAATAAGTACTAGAACTCCAATGTTCCTAACCAGCATTGCTCCCATTCTCCCCAGGACAGGAAGGGGCAGACATTCGACACGAATGCCTCCTTTCGCATGCCGTTTTTTTACCTCCTCACTGGGCAGGTACACTAGCACATCTCCTGGAGCCTCCTTCCGACACAGTTCAAGCACAGCTCGGCAGGCAGCTTCTACTCGGTCAGTAGGGAGAGAGTCCCTGTAGACCGGAGCGGGACAGCTGCCAGTCTCTCTGGGGACACATACAATAGGAGGATTGCCCCAGAAGTCTTGGAGCTTAGGTTCAAGGGTTGGGTCGGTAACTACAACCACTCTGAGGTCCCCTGGAAGGCTTCCCAGCCTGGCATCTCGCAGGAGTCCCTGGAGCAAATCTGAGGCCACTGACCGCTCCTGAGCCTCATCCAGGACCAGCACACCCTGGGCTCCAGTGCCCGGGGTTGAGGCCACCTCCTGCAGAAGGAGCCTGTCCCAGCAGAACCTGTTGACATTGGCAATGGGCAGAGGAGTCAGTGTGGACACCGACCAGCCCCAGAAGTCCAGAGGAGCTTCTCTCCAGGGGGGCCTAGGCTCTTATAGTAAAGGTCAGAAAAAGATCCTGTGACTGAGTTTCCGTGGCCTATTGGTGACACTGTTCATAAGCTGTACTCCAGTTAGGAAAGTCAGACTTTCATGATGAGGGTGAGGTTGAATGTCTGAGGTTGCTGGCTAGGGTTAAATGGCTGAATTCAAAAGTTGCATCATGCATGATTTAAAGGGTGAGCTAAGCTGAGGGAGGGTACGATGAGATGTCGGAGGCTGGGTTTGTTTCTATGGAGTGAGGGGGAGATTTGAGTTGGGCCTGCAAGGGGCCACACCTTAGCAGAGTGTCAGGCCCAGTGCAGTCCTCTTGGGGGATGCTGTATCCAACCTCATGACCCAGGGTCAGGTCCATTTCATCAGCAACTCGCAAGGCCAAGCTCAGGGCTGCTAGAGGATAAGGCTGAGTCACAGTTACCCAGCCCTTCTGGAAACCTCTTGCCAGCACAAACTCTGCACACCACTGTGGGATCTGGGGTAAGTGTAGGAAAGGACAACCCGTCAGCGGGACACAGAACTCCAGTCAAAAGTGCTGGAGGAGCTGTGGCCAGTTTCATCTCTCCTTATTTGAGGAGTCCTCTGGTGCTTCAGTGTCTGTCTCCTTCCGACCACCTCCCCTATTATTCGACACAGCAACCGCCACCCCACTCCCCGCCTTGTCCCAGGAGGAGCCAGTTCCCAACCCCACCCACCCCCACCTGGGTGCTCTTGCCACAACCAGGCTCTCCAGACACCAGTACCACTCCACTGGGGCTACTCTCCAAGTGTTCCAAGAAGATAAAGCGAGCAGCCCAGACAGGCAAGGATCGGCGCTGCTCAAGTAGTTTGTAGTAGCGGGAAGAGAAGGGGAGCCCGTCAAATGGGTTCACAGCCAGTTCAGACTCCTCAGGGTTTGGGCCAGACTCTTCTTCCAACCCGAGAAGCTGAGAGGCCATGGTGACCGTCTAGCAGGACCTACAGAAGGCAGGGCAGTCATCAAGGCCTCGTATTTGGTGACTGACATCTTCCCACCTCAGCCCTGATCCCTAACCTGTACCCTCAGGTGATAATGCACTGGGGTTCATCCTTCCCAGTACTTCTTGTCTGCCGGGAAACAGGGAAGAGTTGAGTCTCCAACTTATTGGGACTTCCCTAGCAGTCCAGTACTTAAGAACCCAACTTCCAATGCAGGGGACGTGGGTTCGATCCTTAGCTGGGGACATAAGATTCTGCATATGGCAGGGCAATAAAGCCCGTGCACCACGACTAAAACCTGACATAGCCAAATAGAAAGAGAGAAAGACCTGGTGGCCTGTGGGAAGGGCCCCCTGGGGAAGAGAGTGAGGAACAGGAGTGGGGTCAGGAATCGGGGAGCAGGGCCACAAGGATCCTGGATTCAAACCTTTGCCTGCCGCTCTGAGACGCGTTGGAATGGCAGCCAGTTCCAGACCCACTCAGCAAGTCACCACAAACCCTGACCTGCTGTGAGGTACAAAGGTCAATTCCGGATCCACCCTGGGGCACAATCCTAGAGGCTTGTTTTGGGGTGGGGCCATGTGCTCCACCTTAATCTAGTTAGGAGCCTATGGAAAATAGGCTCCAGCCACTACACTGAGCATGCGTGAATTCTACAGACTTTGTGTACTGTGCTCATTAGTGAAAGGTATCCTGGGACTTGCAGTTCTGCAGCTGTTTGCTCATACATCTGGGCTGAATTCTGAGGCCAGGGTCCAGTTGCTGCTGGGCATTCAGCTTAGTTATACTTCCTTAATATCACTCATCTCTTGACATGAGGAGCTGAGTGCAGACAGTTCCATTCTGACCAACCCTCCACAAACCCACAAGGAGGCCCTCATTCCTGATCCCGTAACCAAGGGAAAAGGAACCTGCTACAGGGCTTTTGAGACCCAAAGAGGCAACAGAGACCTTGAGTGAAAACCCTGAATTTAATGTGACACTGGGGGGAGCCCCATTCCTCCCCTTAGCACCCACCCATCCGGCCTGTTGTGAGTTGGGTGAGGGCTGCCCCCAGTCTCCGTCCTGCGGCTCTGGGTGCCATCCTGTACTCAATCAGCCTCCTGGGCCTGCCTCTCTGTGAATCGCCTGTGGGACACAAGAAGACATTGTATGGGCTTTGCTGTATTATTCCCTTTCTCCAACCTGCCCTTTCCTACCAGTTGTCCTCTAAACATCTCACCTTCTTGCGTATTCATACAGCGCCTGCTTTCGCTCCTGTAGACTCTCCTGTCGGGCCCAGGAGGACTTGGCAAATGTTAGGGCTGTGGGCTGAGGGGTTGCCGGGCCAGAGCTGGGGAACTGAGGTGATCACAATGTCAGAGGGCTTGCGAAGTCATCATCATTAAACACGCATCGAATGCCTACTTTGCAAGAGAGGTACTGTGCTAGGGTCTCAGGATCAAGAAACAGACGTCAGGACAGGGAATATGCAGACTGCCCCATCCCACCTCAAGTCCTGGACCTGCTCATTTTCTGGGTCTCACCTTGGGAGTGGAGGCTGTGGCAAGGGACTGGGTCCCCTCAGTGATGTCTTCAGGCATGAAAGCTACGGCTCCCTCGAGCAGATTAGTGATGGTCAAGTCTACACAGCCAGTCCTGGCTGCAGAGAAGGGAGGAGTGGACAGCACAGTCTATTCCTCTGCTCACCTTCTCCCTTCATCACCCACTTTCCCTCTCTATGCCTGTCTCCTTGGGTAAAGCTACTCTTTCTCATACCTAGGTCTCTCTGGATGACGCCCAGTGGAACATGGGGTAAAACCTCCTTTACTCTCTGAGCCAGAGTTGCCAGATGCACATCAGGAGAAGGGCCAGGGGAGTGAGGAAAAGAAGACTGGGCTGCAAAAAAGAAATCCGAAATATGGTGAGTAGAAAACTCAAGGAGAGAGGCTGATTAGTACAGGCATAGGGAGGAAGTCAGAACAGGCTGCAAAAGAGCTGAAAAGCTGCATGTCCAGAGACCACACACCTGACTGCGGGTGCAATCTGGGGTGTCTCTGTCGCTTCATGTGCTCTGCTTTGTCTGCTGGAGTGAGTCGTGTCCCTGTCTGGCCCAATTCTTTGGCCACCAGCTAGGGAGAATTGGAGGATTGGAAGTTTCTCAAGTGTTCTCCTCCTTCCCCCTAAAGAAAGAACCCACTTCTACCCTGCCCGTGTCCCCTACCACCTGTTGTACACGGAGGGCAAACTCTTCACTCCCCTCCCCCAGCTGTCGATGAACAGGACGGAGCCACCTGCAAAAAACAATCCAGGTCCACGTTGGGGTCACCCACTCTCCACTCTGATGCCTCTTTTCTTGGAACAGTGGTGGTGACAGTAGGGGAGGTAGTAAATACTTTATATTGCCTCTGTGGTAGAACCTTGACATTAAAAGATCTGCAAATGGACAGGGCAGACAGCTACTTCCTTGACCTTGAGGTGAGTTTCTCCCAGCCACCAAAAAGTGAGGACAGTTAATACCTTACTTGATACACCGTGAAAGGGACGAAAAGTGACCACAGCAGTTCTGAGACCCAGGATGCATCTGACACCGTCTGAGGGGAGGGCATGAGTGAGGTCTAAACCAGGGCCAGGAGTAGGAAACTTCCCCTCCAAACCCAGAGATTCCCTGTGGAACACACTCACCACGGAGACAAGGGGTCTCTGGACTCGGAGGGTAAGAGGCTGTACCACATCCTGGATAGAAAATGGCCAGGAACTAGAAGAGTGAAGAAAGTAAGATGGGATTCTAGCCAATCTAGTCAGCAGCTCATACCTGACTTAAAACAGATACTGTCACACTGTACAAATAGAAAGGTGGGAAATAAACGGATTCAGGGGAAAGAACTAAGAGTGGGCAAAAAGTAAATAAACTAGGAAGGTAGTGGGGAGGGCTGAAGAAGGCTGTGAAAACCCGAAGGCCCCCAAGCCTGATCACTTACAGTTGGAGGCAGATACCTGTGCTCACCCACCTGAAGCGCAGGAGCCCCTCCCGGCCATTGGTGGCCTCTTCCTCGGGAAATAGTAGCAGAGGGGTAGGGGGAAGCCTTGTTGAAGCACAGAATCTCTTGAGTGACTCCACCAACTCGCCCTGACCATCCATCTCCATAAAGCCCCGAGACCAGCACACAAAGCTTGGGGGACTATTGAGTAGAGGCTGGGAACCGGAAGGAGAGAAAGCAAGAAGAAAATAACGCTGTGAAGTGAGAAAAATTGACATATGGGTAGAAAAGCGAGGTCGGGGTAAGGGTCAGTATCTTGTGGTCCCCATGGGAAAGCCGAACACGGAGAGGGGTGCCTTGAGCTGGGCCCCAGGGAGCCACTCCGTGGCACTCTCGGCTTCCTCCCTAACTCACGGTGCTACAGCTGGTGAGCAGGTTGACTATGTTGTGGTCGAAAGGCGTCACGTGGTTGGAAATGAGGACCCTGACACGGTGATCCCGGAGTCCAGAGTCCTCCTGCCGGGCCACGAGCCCCAGCACTGCACACATGGTCCGTACCACGAACCTGCGAACGCGGGCAGTGGTGACTTACCTGGCCTTGGGCCAGGCCCAGCCCCGACCCTCCCCGAGCGCCCGGGTCGGAACCTGCGAAAGACACTGTCTGGTAGCGCGCAGCTGACCAGGAAGACGTGGATCCCAAGAAACAGGCGCAGGACGAGGAGGCAGAACCCGACTGGAGCGTAGAGTAGTAGCGCGAGGAGCAGGAAGCCGTCACCCGGGAGCCTGGGGGCGAGAGGCGGGGTGATTGGGCGCCGAAGGCCAAGTGGACGCGGAAGTCGGTCTCTTCCCGCCGGGGCTCTTACCGGTGCGAATCAAAGAGTCGCTCCGGCCCCGGCGACGAGGGAGGCTCCATTGCCGCTGCTTTAGGGTTGTCTGGCCGATGCCGCCATCTTTGCGCCCCGCCGCAGGGGCTCTTGGGAAGGCGGAGTCTTCGGGCATCCGCCCAGGGTGCCGGGATCTGAAATCCTGAGGCGCCCCGGAAGGGCTAGCGGTCCCATCATGCCTCGCGGACCCGTGGGCCACCTCATAACTCGCGTCCCGCGGGGACCACAATTCCCGGCATTCGCGGGGCGGGGGCGGAGTTGGCCTCCCGGAATCCTGGGTCCCAGCGTGCACTTCTGGAGACTTCAGGTACCGGCGTTCTCAGCGTCCAGCTGTCCTCCTGGTCGCGTCTAGGGCGCCGCCTCTGCGCTGGGCGGGCGAGGAAGCCGCCGAGGCGGAGCTGATGGCTGCACTGAGGGCGGGGCGGGGTGCTGGCTGGAGCCTCCGGGGATGGCGGGCTTTGGGTGGGGGTCGCTGGGGAAAGGGACCCCTGTTGACCCCTGACCTCCGGGCCCTGCTGACGTCAGGAACTCCTGACCCTCGGACCCGAGTGACTTATGGGACCCCCAGTTTCAGGGCCCGGTTGTCTTTGGGGGTCCCTGAACCACGGACATGCCTGAGGTCCCGGACTTCGGATCTCCGATCACGGCTGATCGCTGGGACCCCAGATCCCCGGACTCCGGAAGACTCAGGAACTCCCGGAACCCGTCCACGCGTGTGGCTAGCGGTGGCGCTGGGCGCTGGAGGGGCGGTGCTGTTGTTGTTTTGGGGCGGAGGGCGGGGTCCCCCGGCTGTGCTCGCCTCGGTCCTTGGCTCGCCGCCCTCCTCTCCCCGGAGCCAGTACAACTTCATCGCGGACGTGGTGGAGAAGACGGCCCCTGCCGTGGTTTACATCGAGATCTTGGGCCGGTAATGGTGGGGGTAAACACTAAGGCACCGAAACCGCGGGCTAGAGGGCGGGCGAGAAGGATGGGTCTGAGCCTCCTCACATCTGTACTCTGCCCCCGCCCCCCTTTTTCCAGGCACCCTTTTTCGGGCCGCGAAGTCCCTATCTCGAATGGCTCAGGATTCGTGGTGGCTGCCGATGGACTCATCGTTACCAATGCCCATGTGGTGGCTGATCGGCGCCGAGTCCGTGTAAGGCTGCCTAGCGGTGACACGTATGAGGCCGTGGTCACAGCTGTGGATCCCGTAGCAGACATCGCCACGCTGAGGATTCAGACCAAGGTGGGGGTCGGGGCAGGCCATGTCTGCTTGGGGCTGTGAATTTGTTCACATATCCAGATGACAGGTCTCTTGTACCCATTCTCCCTTAGGAGCCTCTCCCTACGCTGCGCCTGGGACGCTCAGCTGATGTCCGGCAAGGGGAGTTTGTTGTTGCTATGGGAAGTCCCTTTGCACTGCAGAACACAATCACCTCCGGCATTGTCAGCTCTGTTCAGCGTCCAGCCAAAGATCTGGGCCTTCCCCAAACCAATGTGGAGTATATCCAGACTGATGCAGCTATTGATGTGCGTCCTGATATGAGAAAAATGAGACTAGGTTGGGGGAGAGGGGAGGGCTGTGTGGTACAGGCACCAATTGTGATAGATAGTGGATGAGCCTATATACCGGGATTGGGTCGCAAAAAATGTGGCCACTCCTTCACGGGCTGGGAAAGGAGAGGATTTGGAGAAAGTGTCTACATCCTGATTGTGCCCCGAGGCATAGAGTCCCTGGATCTCTGCCATATTTTCTCCTTGTCCTGCAGTTTGGAAACTCTGGAGGTCCCCTGGTTAACCTGGTGAGTGTGACATCCTTTCCAAGAATCCCTATCTCAGGTCAGTATGGGAAGGGGTGGGTTTTCCCTAGTTCACTGATGTTTGGTCAAGTTTCTGAGCAGTTTCTTGTTGGCTGTCTCCCAGAATCCAACTAGATCTCCCCCAAAACTCCCTGCCACTCTTGCTCAGGTACCCCCATCTCCTTTTATTTGTCTGGGCTAGAGAATAGTGGGCTATGTCCCAACAGGATGGGGAGGTGATTGGGGTGAATACCATGAAGGTCACATCTGGAATCTCCTTTGCCATCCCTTCTGATCGCCTTCGAGAGTTTCTGCATCGTGGAGAAAAGAAGAGTAAGCCTGGCTTTCGGGGAAACGGGTTTCTTTAGTGGCAGGGGTGGGAAGGGTTTGCTGGAAGAGGGGTCAATTGGGAGGAGGAGGGGAAGTAAGGATATACCTGGGTGGGGCTCATTTGTCCTTCTAACACAGATTCCTGGTTTGGAGTCAGTGGGTCCCAGCGCCGCTACATTGGGGTGATGATGCTGACCTTGACTCCTAGGTATGAGCTTTAGGGGTAGTGACACGTAGGGCCATCAGTGTAACCAGTGGTGGGTACCTGGCAGTTCTGTTGAGCTTTGTTCTTAGTTCTGTTTTCACCTAAGATAAGTTGCCTCATTCCTCTCTCATTATCTTGATTTTTCTCACCTCACTCTATTTTGCATACCTCCCATCCTGTTATTGCTTAGATTTACAATAAATACCCAGCCTTCCAGACGTGGCTTCCCTATGAGTATTTCCTGTTCCGGCCAACTTGATTTCCTAATCCCGTGTTTTTATGTTGTTCTTGTTTTATATAGTTTAATATCAGATTGATCCTTCTAGGTTAAGCTAAAGTTACAGCACTTCCTAAGTTACAGCTGCTTTTAGGATTCTAGAATGACATTAGTGCTATTGATTTAACCCTGTGTGTCATTTGGAATGTTACCTTTTATATACACATTCTGCCTCCTAACTGCTGGAAGACAGAAAGTGAGTTGGTTTTGTATCAAGAGGATCTAGTGCATGCCCTGCTCACACACTTGTCAGCGTGCTGATGAAAGATGTGAGGCAAACCCCGAATGGGGAGAGTGCCCTGTGATCAACAGAGTGATCTGTGTCCTTTCAGCATCCTTGCTGAACTACAGCTTCGAGAGCCAAGCTTTCCTGATGTTCAGCATGGTGTGCTCATCCATAAAGTCATCCTGGACTCCCCTGCTCACCGGTGAGGGAGAGGCTGCATTAGGAGGTGGAGATGGGTGGGGTGTATGCGCCCTTGAAGTGGGCCATCTAGTTCCTCCTTTATCTCTCTATCCTTTGCCATAGGGCTGGTCTACGACCTGGTGATGTGATCTTGGCCATTGGGGAGCAGCTGGTACAAAATGCTGAAGATATTTATGAAGCTGTTCGAACCCAATCCCAACTGGCAGTGCGGATCCGGCGAGGACAGGAAACATTGACCTTATATGTGACCCCTGAAGTCACAGAATGAATGGATCAGCAAGAGTAGGAGGCTCCTGCTCGGATTTCAACCTTGGTTTCATGGCCTGGGCTCTGAGGGCACCTGGACAGAGGATTAACTGAACCAGCTGGGGGCAGGTCCCTCCGACTACCACCACCAATTCCTGGGCTCTGAAGAATCACAAAAACACTTTTTATATAAAATAAAATTATACCTAACAACATGTCATACTGAAAAATGAGGGGAAGGGTGGAACATTGCTCTTTCCCCCACAAAAAGGCTAGAGGTAAAGCTTTATCTTCCAGAACTGAGGGGAGATGCTGGAGTTAAACCATTCTGACCTCCCTATTCAAGAAAACAAGCTGCTGTTGTCTGTTGTCCTGGGCAGTCAGTCAGGTGCGCCTCTCTCTGTTGTGCTTGGCTTGGTGCTGGGCCTGGGAGCAGAATGCCCCGTGCCTGGCCATAGATCAGGACAGCTGGCCTAAGAAAGAGGGCAGTGATTTCTGCTTGATGGTTCCACATCTGCAGTGCACAATGGAAGAGTGCTGTGGGCCTGCTGATGTCAAAGATTCCTTGGTGAGCTCCTGAGGTAATGGCAGCCTCAGACCCCTGCCGTTAGGGGCCAGTGGTGGTCTGCAGAGGAAGGTGGTGGCACCTTAGATGATCTGGTTACTGGTCTGGCCAGGGTAGCGTTCAAACCTCCTGTTGGCCTCTTCACTGAAGGCATCCCCTGCAAGGTGAACAGGGGGTTTGGGTAGGAAAACAGACCTATTGTGGGGAAGGGTGGGTGGAAGTGGAGAGACTGGGAGATCCAGAAGTGGGTGGGGAGACCTAGAAACCACCGAGGGAGATGGGAATGAAGGCCTTTCCCTCCCACCCCCAGGCCTTCTGGCTTCTCATCCCACCAGGTACCAATGTGACAGTTGTGCACCCAGATGCGGTGTCCGTCATATTTGCAGTTACATTTCATGGCGTTGTTGGTGAAGTCGCTCTCTGCTACTTCAAAATTGGGGTTGATGACCACCTGTGAGTAGGAGAAAGCCAACAAATGAGCTGCATTCCTCACATCCAAAGGTGTCTTTAATAAACACTCCTCCCACTCAACAACTGGGAATCTCAGAGCCCCGGCACCTGCAGAATGTAGTTTCCTGGTTTCACATCTGTGATGTCAATCCATTGACAGTCGATGTCATGCCGGTAGAGATCCCAGCAACCGACAGTGATGCCCTGCTCTCCAAAGTTGGCACACTCATACCTCTTGGAGACATCTGCGGAGATGAGCGCATGTCGTGTGAGGCAAGGCTGTGGAGATGAGGATAGTGCAGTCTATTCTAGACCCCAACTCACCCTCCTGACATTCGGTGTCTTCTAGACAGAAACTAGCTTTGTGGCCCTCAGCCACCTTGGTGCCGTTGGGGGTCAGGATATCGTAGTGAGTGAAGATGTCCATACTGTGATAATGCCTGTGGGGACAAGGGGATCCCTGTTTCTTTCCCTGCCCCCAGCAGGCCTGCCTCTTCCCCAGTGGTCTTGCCCTTCTACTACTTGACCCTCTCACCCATGACATTCATGCCACACCCAGGAGTGGCGCCCAGCCTTGGGCCTGAAGTCAGCACGTCCCAGGTTGTGGATCTGGGAGGAGAATCGGAGCAGACGCCGGTGGCCGTAAGGCCAGTTGGCTGAGCGGGCCGAGCTGGCCAGGCAGTTCTCTTCAGCAGCACAGTACAACATGTGCAGAGGCCGGTCCTCGATGTAAGCCGTCTCCTGCACCAGCGCTGCGTGCAGCAGCAGGTCTGACGCCGCTGCACCGAGGAAGGGAGGAGAGTTAGGCGTCACTGGTGAGGGGCAGGGACAGGTGGGGGTGCTTCCATCCCCCTCCCCCAGAAAACTGGGGTGAGACTGACTTTCCACAGGGAAGGTATACCCCTCCAGATTGCAGCTCTTCCTGCAAAGAGGTGACCCAGAGCCTCCCCTCCCTGGCTTCCATCCCCCTACACTTCACTCACTTTCAGAACAAATGACTCCAGCAGTAAAACGGCTTCCTGTCCTCCTGCAGGTGACATGGGTGCCATGGTGAGCACATTGGTCCAGGGACAGCTCAGTGCCTGTGCAGCGTACTCCACTCATCACCACCTCTGTTACATTCCCTGAATCCCAGTACCAGGTCTCCTGGGGACACACAGAGATGTTTTTGTGAGGCCACCATCCAGCCTCCCCAGCCAAGGGACTCATTTTGACAGACCTCGGTCCCAAACACAACCTTTGGGGGCAATAGCCTTGGTTCCCTTCTCCTGCCCACTCACCTGCAGGCCGTGGTTGGCATAGCCCAGGCCAAGCTGCCTGCAGGCAACCATGGCCTCCAGTGTGCCCCAGTCATCTCCACAGATGAGGCCCCAGCGGAAGGACCCAGGTCCCCCTGTTTGCACTTCGACTCGCCCTTCATGTCGGCTGCGGCCCCCACTGAGTCGGATCTGTAGTGACGCAATGGAAGTGCTGTGGAAGCTTTTGGGGTGGCGTAACGGGAGTCCACAGTGGGCCTGTGGCTGAATGGTGATTCAGAAGCACTTAAGGGCTAGCAAGTGGTGGCATCAGGGGGAACTGCAGGATGAGAGGGGCCTGGGGCAGTGGGCAGTAGGGCCATCAGACTACATCATGACCAGGCAGGACTGGGTAGGACATGAGATTCCTGAACCAGGGTGGAAAGAGTGACTGACCTTGGTCTCTACCCCAGTGTAGGGCAGGTTGCATCGGACGCCAGCATCTTGGCTATGGGAGCAGTCTTCAGCTGTGATGTTCTTGTGGGGGCACTTCCAGAGAGAGATTTCCTGTCCAGAGCATCTAACTTCACTTAAGTGGATGGCACCCATGCCTAAGGTCAGAAGTCAGAGATCGGGAGGTTCTAACTTTACTGTCTGCCCAGGGGCCTCCTTCCTAAGGAATGTACCCCTCCGGGAGTATGTACCTCCTACCTCCCTCTCCCTCCAACCTGTACCCGCCTCACCCTGCCCCATGCGGGCACCGCTCAGAGCCTCTCGAGCACTCCCGAAGCCTAGCTCCCGACACACCACGCTGGCTGCTTGCAGGTCCCACTTGCGATCACAGACCGTGCCCCATGTGCCAGCCTTCAGGACCTCTACCCGGCCCTCTCCTGGGTGGGCTCCGCCCTTTAGACGCACTCGGGCCTATAGAGGAGAGAGAGGTGCCCAGCAGTGAATGGGGACATCAGCACAGAGACAGTAGACCTGGGAGATCAATGAGATTCTGGTGGGAGGGAGCAGGTGGTCTCAGGTCTGTGGCCCAACCCCTGGAAGGTTCCTCTCTGTCCTCAAAGGTCAGAACTATGCTTAATCAAGGGATGGCCAGGCTACGGGGTTCTTCACCTGGATGGTGGGGAAGGTCATAGTGTTTCACACACCTCCCCCTGAGGCTTCGACTGTTGCTTCTTCTGGCCACTGGACGCTGCGTAGAGAGGGCTTGGCACACAGCTCACCACCGCAGGGGCCCCCCCCGGGCACCTGGCGGTGTCATTGGCTCGATAGAACTCCAAAGAGCAGAGGGAGAGGTGGGCCTCCGTGCCCACGCACGCCACCCCATGCAGACCAAAGGAGTGTTGCTGCCGCTGGGCCAGCAGCCTGGGGGGACAGGAGTGGGGGCAGTAGGGTGAAAAGGCGCTCCTGCCTCTTTGCCCGCAGCCCTCCCCCCATGCCATGCCTCCACCACCCCCCAACCTTCCATGACTGCTTTAATTCTTCTTCTCTTCTCTGCAAAAACACAGAGACAAACAGACAACGGTAATGGGGAGTTTCCAGGCTGAAAGAGCCCAAACAGGGGGGTCCTTGGGTATGTTCTGCAACAGAAGAACCCTGTGGGAAGGAAGGCTAGTTTTGACTTGCCTGACAGAAAGCTTGTTCTGTGTGGTTTCAGGGAGCTGGCCCTAACGGAGGCTGAAGCTGCTGTGCAAAGAGATTAGGAAGCCAGGACTGACCATCTGGAAGAGATAGGCAGGAGGGAGTAGCTAACAGGAAGCCTGAATGGCCAGAGTAAGCAGATCTTTCTATTATGACTGAAAGAACTAAATGAGTCAGGATGCAAAGAAGTGAGTAAGTCTTGGGTCTACATGGCTTCATAGAGGCCAGAGGGGCTTCCAGGCCAGATAATGATGGGCAGTTACAGGAAGAACAGACCAGAAGGTGAACACAGGAAAGACGCGAGCTGGTATATATGGGAATGCAGATGTACAAATACAAGACAGAGAGAGGCCGCAGGACCAGAGAAGGAGAGTGAATATGAACGCCAGAAGGGTAAGCGTGACCCCAGACCTAAAGCTGAACTGCATGAGTCTTTAATGAGGTAGTCCATGCTTCCGTAGTTTAAATTTAACAGAAAGAATGTTCCATAGCCACCTGAGCAGGAAAATGGGACTAAATTAGAGACGTTAAAACTTTGAAACACAGCAGAGAGGTGCTGGAGAGAATGAGGGGACTTGCTTATCAACACCAACGGAATGGAATGTTGCAGTGAGCCGTGTGATAAGAGAAGTGCTTTCTTCCCAGAACAGCCGGTTTGAACCCAGAGAGGGAAGGAACCAATGAGGTCTTGTGTTGGTGGGGTGGGCCTGTGAGGATGGCCTGGTGGTGAATTACTGCAGTAATGTGCTCTATTACTTGATGTCAGAGGAGGAATATGATGATTTGAAGCCACCGGCTAGGAAGACACAGAGAGAGGGATAAGTTATAGACGAATCAGACAAAGGAAGCCTGGAGACTTTACAGAATACCTTTGGAAGCTCAAGATAAGTGGACTCTGAAGTTCAAAGAGACTCAGTATTCTTTCAAAGTCCTTTCTGGCTGAAAATAAAAGTGAAAGAGGGCATCACTTTAATGTGGGGGTCAGGGAAGGCCAGAGTATGGCCAGGTTGTGCAAGACCACCCTAAGCTAGAAGGGCACTATGGGAACACCCCCAAATTCCAAGGCCTGCTGAAGGCACCAGAGGGAGGAACTGGGGAGTGAGGGGTGCCTGGGGCCCCTGAGAGATCCTGGAGTGCTGTGAAGAGAGGAGGAGACGGTAGAAAGGGCTGACTTCTCCACAGCTCACCCACTGCTGAAGGAGCTCTCCAGGGGACTTTTCATGCGCGAACTGCCTTCAGAAGCCAAGTGAGACGCAGTCATTGGGACTGGAAGCTTTTTGTTCCCTGGGGTTCTGAAGGAGCCCAGGAGGAAAATGATGGAACTGGGAGCCTAACTGTGTTAACTGGGCCAGAGGGCCAGGACTGCCATCAGACTCCTGCCCTGGGAAAGGTTCCACAGGGGATCCTGAGTCTCACTTCCAACCCAGTAGCACTTATTCCATTTAACAATTAATCACATAAAGGTAGGATAGGAACACTGATCCCTTAGGGAAACTTAACTTCTTGGGCGAGAGGCAAGCATGGCATCTGAAGGACAAGAGTGCCAGAGTATCTACTAAAATCTGCTGGGGAAAGATAAATAAACATGTGGAACAAGAGGAGTCAATGGGTAAAACTCTATGGAGATTTTTCAAAAATCCTGTGACGAGCATAATTCCTCAGACAAAATACATAAGGGCAAAAAAAAAAAAAAAAAACCACAAAAAACCCAACAACAACAAAAAAACCCCAAACAAAAGGGCTAGTCTTACTTTACATTTTGGTGAATCATCTGGAAGGTGGCTTATAACAGTTGCTGCTGCTCCTCTACCTCCTGGGGGAGGCGTCTCTTGGACCCCTTCCTAACCACAGCCCGATGCCCCCGACTCATCGCTTGGCACTCGCTCTTCTCTCCACCCAGCCTAAACTTTATTTACCTCTTAATTGGCCCCCTGCCCATTCGGGTTTTGGGTTTGGCTTTAAGCTTGGTGACTGGTCTGAAAAAAGGAGAAAGAAGTTAGTGGCAGTAGTGGTCAGGTGCATTACCCGGGAAAGGCAAAGGATTCTTTCTTTTTTTTGTCTCTAGGAAGGACCCTTCATGCAGAGCACGGGAAGGGGCAAAGCAAAGGCATTCAGATTTTCCACATACACTGCTGAATACCACTTAACTATATTTTTGGAATATATGCTGCTCTCTGGATTCAGCAACACTGATGAGAAATCTGGTGATGTCAGGCCAGGTGGTGAGGGGAGAGGAGATGGGAGGAATGGTGGAGGGCGGAGAGAGTGTGGGAATGTAGGTGAACCAAGGGAGGTTAGGAGTTAGCGGGGGAGGAAGCATGCAGGCGGCTGAGGCTGGAGTCCAAGCTATCTGGGGACAGTATAAAGATGCGGAGGTCTCTACGTTATTTCCTCCTTGTATTTCCTAAATCAAAAGTTACCCATCCCCATGCCTGCCTCCCGTCCCCTCCCTCCTGGAATGGCCATTTTCCAGCCATATCCCTAATTCATCAGCTTGGGTTCTGGGATGGACATGGATAGGCTGCCTTCCATCCATCCACCTCCTGGGGCCACAGGGATGAGCAGGAGGTCCCGGGGCTCTTGCCCCATTACCTTCCAAGGGGCTTGGAGCGTCGGGCCGAGGCTTTGGCCGCTCGCTTCCTCAACTTTCTGTGAGGATAAGACAACAGCAGAGTCAGGAACAGTCTAGAACCAAGTGGGAAAAGTTGGTGGAACAGGGACCAGGAGCAAGATTTCTGTTTTAGCAGTTAGAGGTCTCCCCGTGGCAGGATCTTAGTAACATTAGATGCCCCTAAGGCTCTACCCTTCACAGCTGTTTGGCCTCAGACGCACATGAACAAGACAGGTGAGTTGCAATGAAGGACGTGGACCCAGGGCTGATAAAGACCCTGTACCAGGACCCATTGAAAGTAGGCTAAGGCAGATGGGGAACAGGATTCTTGGATTGATATTAGGGCTGCTCTAAACCTGGGAGGGAGGGCTGGGGGAACAGGTTAAAGTGGAAGGGTGTTAAGATTGCCAGACCGACTAGGCAAGGAGAGAGAACTAGCCTGGTCACACCTAGGGAGGCTGACTGTGTATTTTTTTTCCTGGATGCGCTCTGGCTTTTGGCATATCCAGGCCTGAAGCCAGTGAACGAAGACCAAGGAACAAGGCTGGACAGCAAGGGACATTAACTGGGTCTGACTGGGGAGCATGAGGCCAGGATGCTCAGGATGACAGCATCCTTCCTGTCTAAATTAAATCCCATATGCTTCAGTCATTCACAAACAGCTCATCTCCCAAACTTACTTCTAGGGAATTAAGGTCTAAAACCTTATTTCTTCTTAATTGACCTGAATATTTGACCTATTTTACTCTTCAAGAGGTTAGTTTAAGTCTGATGAATGGAAACTAGGTCTGTTTCTCCTCTCATTCTCCCTTTGATTTCAAAGACTTTCATTTTGCCCACTCTTTGTCCTGTCCAACTATATATAGGTGAATGCAGGTCTTGTCTGTCTGTCCTTACAAAATTTATGGAATTCCCCATTATCCTCTTAGTTATCCTGTGTTTGAACATGTTCCTGTTCTGCTGTTTCTCTTGAGTTATACTCGGATGTGGTATATTACATGCATTTGCTAGGATTTTAATATATAGATTTAAACAGGGCTGAATCTGCTTGTTATTTCCTACCTTGGTTTCTTCCTGAGGATAATCTGTGCCAGAACATCCAATACATCCAACATTCCTAACAAAGAGTCTACAATAACTCTTGGGTCCCTTTCCTGAGACACTACTAAGAGTTTAGAACCTTTCATCAGATAAGTATAGTGTAAAACGTCTTCTCCAAATGTCTTTTTTTCAAACATGTCTGAAATGAAATATATCTGGCACTTTCTTTCACCGGTAACCAAGAGAAACCATGTAACAGTACTCAGAAAAATGTAGTATTATCTAGAAATTTAGAAGTACTTCTTCTCTAGTTATTTAAGGACTTTATAAGGTCTTTATAATTATATGGTATATATAACTATTAATATATATCAGGCAAACATAGGTTACATTGAGGCCCGGGCACTTATTTAGGACCAGTGCTGATATCTGTCTCTCTTTTCTAAAGCCACCACCCCTAAATGTTTCTGAATTCCTTTCCCTAGGATCCTTTCTCTCTCAACTGAGAAGTTCCACATAACCTTTCCTCAACTGAATCCTTTTAAACATATTCAAATCTCTCTCTCTCTCTCTCTCACACACACACACACACTCCACCCCACACTTCTTCTTAGTAGAAAAACTTTTCAGTAGTGTCAACACTCATCATCTTTCCCATTCACTCCTTAATCCACTCCTTTCTGTCTTTCCTTACCCATCACTCTGTGATAATAAATCTAGAATTTTTTTTTTTTTGTCTCACATACCACTGACTCTTGGTAGCATCTGATACTGCTGTTCTCTCTCCCTCCTTAGCTGTCACAACACTATTAGCTTTATTTGAGTCCTAATTCTGGATGCTCCTTCTTGGTCTTCTTTGTAGGCTCCTCCTCTATATAGTCATTTACTTTTTTGGAGCTTTAAGGCCTTCTTCTCACTTCACATCCTCTCTTTATATGTTCTCATTTACATCTAACCTTGTATATCCCATTGCCTTCTTGATGTCCCTACTTAGATATCTCAAAATTATCTAAAATTTAACGTGGGTCCAATTCTTTTAGCAAAATCTATGCCAGAAACTTAGGAATCAACCTTGACATCTCTCTCTTCTTCGGCTCCCAAAGTCAATCCATAACCAAGTCCTGTCAGTGTTCCTTCCTGAATGACTCTCTAATCCATTTGCACTTGCTCTTCTCTAAACCCTTCTCAAAGTGCAGTCAAAGTGGTGTCTGGGAGCCACAAACCTGATCACGTCCTCTCACAGCCCTCCTCATTAAAAAACTTCAATCAATTTCCATTACTTTTATCATAAAGATTCAAATCATATAGCCTACAAGGTGTTCTATGATCTGGTGCCAAATTAACTCTCTTATCACCTCTGTATTCTCAGCACCTTGCACAGTGCTTGGCAAATAGTGGGAGTTCAATAAATATCTTTCAATGAATATATCTGAATATGAACAAGAATATCTGAAATGAACTAGAAGAGTGTCTTCTTAAATAGCACTTAAGCTCTTAGAACCTCAATTTCTTTGCCTGCAAAAAGGCATTAAATGGTTCAGTTATCTGTACATTCTTTTCCTCTTCTAAAATTCTACAACTTTCACATGTTCTAGGGTAGAAGTACCAAATCAAGTTGAAAAATGATAAACACATCACGTTCTGATTTTCTTATTCTCTAAATCTTACTAACTTCCTCTAAAAGCTAGCAGATGCATCTTCTTTCTCCAAGGAAGGCAGAGTTATTTATAACTATCCTGCCTAGCCTTTATAATTGCATTACCTATGAGAAGTCTCCCTCTGTCTGGCATTGACCTGTGAAGGAATATCTACATCAAATTCTCATCACAGAATCTCCCAGGACCACTGTAATCTCTTTCCCTACTAAGAATGAACTCTGTACTTAATATATATCTCCTTTTCTAGCCTTCATACTCCAGACTCAGTAAGAGATTCCATTATATACAAATATATTCCTGATTTCTGAAAATTTCTTGAGTCTGTGCCTACTTGGGGACAATTCCTGGGGCTCAAAATTCCCAGGGATGGCCCATATCTAAAGCTAGTTCATATTAACTTGAAGCCCAGAGATGCCGGGCACCATCCTTCTCTTAAGCAGTTTCAGAATCATTTTAATTATCTCTTCTTTTATTTTCTGTATTCTATCAGTCATCCTACATCTATTCATTCCTTTCTCTTTGTTGTCATCCTCCTAATCAGCTTAATTTTATAATTCCTAATCAATCCTACTGCATCTAGAACCTCCTCTTCCAATTCACTACTATCAGACAAACTTTAAAAAACATTGGCCTTATTTTTATCACTGTCCCATACAAGTACTTTTATTTTTTAATTTTTCATAGGATAAAGATAAAACACTCCAATCTGGCATTAAAAGTGTTCCATTTCCTAGCCTTTATCCATTTTTCTTCCACTATTTCTCAGTATACATCTTCTCTCTTGCTTCCCTGGTGGCTCAGCAGTAAAGAATCTGCCTGCAGTGCAGAAAACATGGGTTCAGTCTCTGGGTTGGGAAGAACCCCTGGAGAAGGAAATGGCAACCCACTCCAATATTCTTGGCTGGGAAAATCCCATGGACAGAGGAGCCCGACAGGCCACAGTCCACGGGGTCACAAAAGAGTTGGACATGGCTTAGTGACTAAACAACAATCTTCTACTCTAATCAACTGTCTTTCAAAAGTCCCTATTCAATTTCATCTCTGCTGGGGTCAACAATGACATCCCAGTCACTAACTCGCATTCATTTCTCAGTCCTCATGTTCTTGGAAGCATCAGCAGTGGTGACTCAGTTGATCCCTCTCTCTCTTCCTTGAAGCACTTTACTTGGCTTCCAGGCCTCCACACTCACCTGGTTTTATTTCTGCCTCACCTCCCTGTTTGCATTTTGCC
Organism: Oryx dammah; assembly: GCF_014754425.2. Taxonomy (NCBI): domain Eukaryota; kingdom Metazoa; phylum Chordata; class Mammalia; order Artiodactyla; family Bovidae; genus Oryx; species Oryx dammah. The sequence continues at coordinate 10,016,224 of NW_024070209.1, read as the reverse complement.
TTATCTTCCTCACCTCATAATGTTTAAACTCCCTAGAGTTCAGTCCCTGTGCCTCCTTTTCTCTATTTACACTCTCTCCCTTGGTGATGTTGCCCAGTTTCAGGGCTTTAAATACTTGCATTCAACTGAACTCTAGACTCATATGCCCAATAGCCTCACCATTTCAGTCTAAAGCACCTCAAATTTAATTGGTCTAAAAACAAGTTCCTAATATACAATCTCCACTCTCCCATCCCCACAGAAAACATGCCCCACTCACTGTCTTCTTTATCAAACGAGGCCAACTCCATATCTAGCTCAGGCCAAAAACCTTGGAATGATCCCTAATTCCTCTCATTCTCTCATACCACAATGAATCCATCAGCAAATCCTGTTGGCTTTATCTTCAACACAGAATTTGATCACTTTTTCACCACTTTCACTGGTCACATCACCTCTCACTTTCTTTAGTTGGCTTTCAGGAGACAATAACTGCCTAACTAGTCTCCCTGCCTCCTTGACTCTACACATTCCTTACAGTCTATTCTTAACAAAACGGCCCAAATAATACGCAAAAAGTGGAAGACAGATGTCACACCTCTGCTCAAAACCTCGTCTCACACAGTAAAAATTAAAGTCTCTCAAATGGCCTTACATGATCTGGCTCCTCATTCTTTCCTTATCTCCTCCTAAATTACATCTCCTGTCATTTTCTGCCTTATTCCCTTAGCTCCAGCCCCAGTGGCCTCCTGGAGTATGACAAGAATTCCCCCTGACTCCTCACCCTGATATCTTCTCATTTATGATGGCTCTTCCTGGAGATGCTCATCAAGATTTTTGCATAGATTGTGCCCTTTAAATATTTTCTCAAATGATGCTTCCTCTGACTTATTTTAAAACTGCAATTCCAGTCCCACTTCCTAACATTTTCCCTGCTTTATTTTTACCTATTACACTCTTTGCCATCCTTACATTTTGTAATTTTACTTTTTCCCTGATTCTTCCCTAGTTCATGAGATCAAGGATTTTTGTTGTTGTTGTTGTTCACTGTTGAATTCCTAGTGTCTACAACAGTCCCTAGCACACAATAGGCACTCAATAAATGTTTATTCTCTATACCTTTGTTCACGCTACCCTCTTCATCTGAAATGCCTGCTATTTAAGTCGCACTAATCTTTCAGAACCTGGAATTTGGATTTGGGAAGGTAAAGAACAAGCACAGGGAAATATAGGCCCAAGGTAGATAACAGCAGAGGAGCACAGCACACTGATGTTTTAAACTGTTATGAGTCGCTATACCAGAAAAAGTATACTCCTTGGGGCCTAAAGAACTTTCAGATGTGTCTCAGAGCCAAGGCAAAAAAAAAAAAAAAAAAATTTCAGCAAGTATGGAAAAGACTGGAGGCTGGATAATGTACTGACTTTCAAAAAGGAGGAAAAGGATTCCTCAATTTACAGATAATTTATGTTCTAGAATAGTCATTAAGTAGAAAGTTTGTGAGCATTGAGGAAAAAATATGGTGATCCTTAGAAATCTAAAAGGATTTCAGTAAAAGTCAGCTCAATCAAACCACCATGATTTCCTTTAAGATTATTAAAATTGCAGAATGGCTGTGAACATCGTATATCTGGATTTTAGCAAAAGACTAATAAAATCTTCTATAATTTCATTATAGATAAGATGATGAAATGTTGGCTGTATCACTGTAGTGTTCAGTTTGTCTCAACTGTTGAAAAAACATTTCACAATTAATGATTAAAGGTTTGATGTAAATCTGGAGGATTCATAAGAGGAGTTAGACTTCGGTTTTAAAGATTTCAACACATTTAACAGTCACTTTGATGAAGTCAGGAGCGATAGGTATCATGTCGATTGAACAGAGGGGGCAGGGAGGGATGACAAGTGCAAAATAATGTCAAGATTCAAGATAATCTCTTGGGATCATTATGGTTTTTAAATGATGTATCAAACATGAGATCATGTATCAAACATTTCATAGGGTAAACTCAACAGATTTAGGTTCAAATAGGCTGCTCTATCAGTATCAAGGAGGAGGGAAGACCTAATTTAGGTGATTACAAGGTCAATATGAGCAGTGGGATGCTGCCTCAACGGAAAGGCAGTGCAAAATCTAGATGCTTTCATTAAAAAGAGCTTTTATGGTGTACCCTGCTCCGATCAGCCCTACATCTGAAGTAGCGTGCCCAGTAGGTCACCCAGATGTTAAGAGCTCTTCCTGCAAAACTGGTCTAAGGAAGAGCTGAAGAAAATGATCCTTTTAATTACAAAGAGATCTCCAAATTTCTTAAAACGGCCAAATTAGATGCTGCAGGGAAGCGAGACGCAGTAAGCAAAGAGCCGGTCCCCAGTGTGATAACATTCCTCGGAAGCCGGCGCGTACACCAGGGCTCCAGTGCAGGTGGAGAGGGCCGGCCTCCAGGGCTGAAGGATGTCCTGGAAAACTAGCTTAGCAGTCCTGAGTGCTCTCGCGCTCACAGACTCCTGGAGGGCCGCCGGGACCCAGAGAAGGGCGCCGGAAGAGGCCGGGGCCCTTCTCTGGGTCCCGGCGGGCCTCTAGGCGTCTGCCTTCAGGGATTGGCGGCCAGGATGGGACCGCCGCCCCGCGGGCGCCCCCGGCCTGTCGCAGTCAGACTCACGGCGTCTGGCCCCGCCCGGGTGCTGCCTCGGCGGGGCGTGGTCGCCAGCCCCAGCCCCCGACTCGGACCCGCCGGCTCCCGGGCCGCTGGGCGTGGCCCCGCGAGGCTCAGCGCTAGCCCCGGGGCGCGGAGACGCCACCTGTCGACCGGCGGCCCCGACGCCACCGCCGCCGCTCGCCCCGCCCCGGCTCTGGCCACTGGGGCCAGAGCTTCGCTGGTCCCCGCAGCAGATCCGCCTCGGCGACCGCTTCGTGAGCCAAGATTTCTCAACTCTAGTTTCACAGAGGCCTCCACATTTCCCCCGGCTCCCCAGGTGAACCAACCCCTTCGGAGGTCCCTCAACACCACTCCTTAACAAGCACCCCTCAACTCCAGACTGCTGCACCAGCGCCCACGTCCCTTCACCTGTAGAAGGCCACGTTGACCCGCCTCTCGCTCGGGAAGCCCAGCATCCCGCAGATCACGTGGCTGTTGTGCGCACTCCAGCCTTTGTCACACACTTGCGACCAGCCATCCGGAAGCCTGACTTCAACCAGTCCCTCAGTCACGGGCAGGGGCCGTCTGCCCCTTCCAACGGCTGGCCGAAGCCGCACCTCCTCCACTTGCAGCTGATGCTCTACCTGGGGATGGGACCACAAGCAGAGGAAGGCATCCCAGGGGCCCCTTTCACAGGTCTGGCCGCTTAAGAAACCCTGATTGAGTGTACTGGCTGTGAACCCCATGGTGAGACGGCGCTGAGAGGCAGGCCTGTGCTCTGTGAGGTGCAGCCACCAGAGTGTAAGGACTTGCTTGGCTCTGAGAAATGACTAAGGGTCCAGATGAAGCTGGGGAAGGAGCATCTAACAGCTTGGAGCCTGAGGGAACTCTTCACAGAGAAAGGGAGAAAGTAAGAGTGAAAGGTTCCCTGAGGAATATCTGAGCTGAGAGAGAGCACAGGTGCCCTGGGGACCGGGGATGAAGTTGAAGAGATTCATGCCAGGCTTAGTAACTTGACTGCTAATGCTAAAATAAACCTGGACTATGCAGTGTCCCAGAGCTCTATCATTTTGCCCACTCCCCCAGTCTCCCACTAACCCCAACTATCCCACTGGGCACATGGGATCCCCTACATTCTCCTATCTCCACATATAACCGCCCCACGGCCCTCTCTGTCTTGCCGTCCTGGGTGGTATGTATGCATGTGTGTGAGTGATTATGAACTACAGACCTCAATGACATTGGAATCTGAGAAGCCAGGGAGGCGCTCGTCCTTGCAGATGACCCCAGCATCCTCATCGTGGGTACAGTCACTGTTCCCCCAACCCCGGGAGGCACATTCAGTCACACTCCGCTCAGTCCCACTGCAGCTCAGGTTGTCCAGCCAGATGCGGCCTGTGTGGGAGGGGAGATAAGGGGATAGAGAGGCTTGGAGAGGTAGCATGGGGCTGTTGGTGAGAGTGAGCATGGAAGCCTCACACCTGATAAGATAATGGGTAGGGAAGGGACAGGGGACCCTGCAAAGGAATAGGAAAGAGAGCATAGGATCAATGGGGGGTTGATAGTGTTCTGGGGATACCCCAAAATTTGGTAGGGTGAATACAAAAACCCAAGAGTCAACACCGAAGTTCTGATCGGTCCTTACCCATTCAATGACAGCTGCCTAGTGTGCGTGAGGCACTCTGCCAAGGTATGTACATATGTGATCATTCTTAGAACAGAGCTGCCAGAAGATATTATCACCATTTTGTATAAAGAAATTGAAGTTCAGGGAAGTGAAGTAACTTGCCTAGGACCATACAGCCAATGCATGAGGGCTTAGGGATTCGAGCCATTTGTGGGACTTGGAAATGTAAGATCCTTTCACCTTAGCCTTACAGTCTCCCATGTGACTGCTCTGTGCTGCCATGATGCCCCATGTTCTCCTCTTGACCTGGGCCAAACTGAAATGAGTATCGCTGACTTTCTGTCAGAACTGGTGGCCCCTCAAAGGGCCACGTGCAGGGAACCCTCATGAATATCCGGACAGGACTTACCCAGCTTCTGCTGGGATACCTGCCTCTTGCCCCATTAGGCTGTTGGAACTATCACAAACTATTGAGATTCTTTTATTACTTTCCTCCACTCCAGGTCTGATTCAGTCCTTTGATGCCACCCAGAAAAATCCCTCAGTCAAATGACTGTCTTCAAGTTTGAATTCAACCATCATGTAATTATTATCCAAAGCTTTTTCACTTCATATCAAATATCCCTGGTTTCTTCAGCTATTCCTCCTTGAAACGTGGCTTCCAATCTTTTACATCTGGTAGCTCTCCTCTGAAAGTATTTCCATTTCCAGGAACCTAAGTTCCCTATTCAGGGATTAAACCTGTGCCCTGAGGAGTGAAAGCGCAAAGTCCTAACTACTAGACCACCAGGAAATGCCCAGTACTTCTATTTTCTACTGTCTCTTTGAAAATGTGGCATCTAAAGTGATACTTTATTCCAGATGTGGTCTAACCAGTGGGAATAGGGCGTTAACTGCAGATTGCACCAGCTCTACCAATCCCACTGTGAGTTTATACAATGCAAGTGCCCCCAGGTCTCAGAATTGCTCCTAAGTCCCTACTAACCACATCCTAAAGTTTATACTTGTCTTTGGAAGCCCAGCTTGTCAGTTTCAGCTCTAAATTATAATCTGATCTTGTTGGCTGCAGTATCTGTGATCACTTCTGTCTCTGGGACATCCAGACATCATTTACCTGCTCTCAGCTTCCCATGAAACCAGCTGTTCTTTAATCATACAGGGTTCCTCTGTGTCAGGGCTGTCTTTGCATGTGGCTTTGTAGAATCATACTTTTGCAGAAGCAGGTAACTTACAGATCATCTAGTCATTTTGCACATGGAGGCATCTGAGGCTCAGAGAACGCATCGACCAGCCTAAGTTCACGCGGCTTTATGTTGGTTGATTTCTCCTCCACGGGTGTACTTGACTGTTCTTAGTGTTCTGTGTCCCCGTGGCTGTTCCCTCCCCTACATTTAGGCTGTACTTTGGCAGTACCTAGGCTGTGCCTGAAGCATTGCTCACCTGTTCCAGGGCCATATTTGGCACTGTGGGTCCAGCCTGTGGCCTCTGTGAAGCCCAGCTCCCGGCACAGGACATGAGCAGCCTGCAGCGTGAAGTCATCATCGCAGATGGTGCCCCATTCACCAGCCCGCTGTATCTCCACGCGGCCCTCGAATGGCTTCCTGGGGAAACCAGCCAGCCGAAACCGCAGCCCCTGGCTCCCAGCCCTCTTCTCAGGTGCCGTGGATGGGGTTGGAGATCCCAGGCACGAACTGCACAGCAGGCACAGCAGCAGCCCCCACAAGCTCCACTGCCAAACACTGACAGGTCCCATGGCAAGGAAGGCCTGGGTGCCCCGGAGAGAGAGAAGCTGAAATTGAGAAGCCTGGGTCTCAGAGAGAGGTCATGAGAGGAAAAGAGACACTGGCTAAGACCAGAGACAGAGAGCCAGTGTGACAGAAAGGGAGGGACGCAGGGGCTGAGAGAGACAGAAAGAAATCCATACTAAATAAGAAGAGAAATGCAGAGTAACAGAGGCACAGACTGAGACGCCCAGACTGGGGAGGGGAAGGGAGGAAGAGAGAGAGAAGGCTCTCCCTCCCTCTGTAAAGAATAAACGCTCACTATTAGTTGTTATGTCTCATAATGTCCTTTCCCTGGTTCTGCTATATCACCTCTATTCTGACTCGCGGGTCAAGGACACCCAGTGATCAAAAGACAGAGATTAGAGACCGAGATCAGAGGCCCATCAAGATAGATAGGTTGAGACTGAGCAAGAGACGCAGAGAGGGAGACCCAGACAGACAGGATGTGAGAGGGAGGGAAACTGTGGGAATAAAAGGGGACCAAACAGACAGTGGAGAGAGAGTGTTGCAAATGGACAGAAGCGGGTCAGGAGAGAGTCTGGCACACAGAATTGGGGAGCAACTGAGAAAGGCAGGCAACGAGTAAGGAGGAGTTCAGTTCAGTTCAGTCGCTCAGTCTTTGCGATCCCAGACTGCAGCATGCCAGGCTTCCCTATCCATCACCAACTCCTGGAGCTTGCTGAAACTCAGTATAATTGCCTTGAGAACCCCACAAACCTCATGAAAAGGCAAAAAGGAGGAGAGGGACTGACAAAAGCCAAGGAGCAGAGGCAGGAGGGACCCAGATGATCCTGTTCAGCCAGTCAGAGAGAGGACAGAGAGTTACTGATTGTGGAAAGAGGCAGGCAAGAAGGGGCTTAGGGCACCCTCAGATCTCAGGTCCCCTAAATGGCATCCAGGCTGAATCCTTTCGGGGCAGATTCCAGGTAGAAAAGGCAGAGAACCAGAATGCATTGGAGAACTTGGTACACATCCTGCATGCCCCGCAGGGTCAAGGGGCCCAGAAGGGCCAGGCCTCAAGGTGGGGGTGGGGTGGGGTGGGGTTGTCCAAGCCTCCTGCCAACACAGCCATCTCTTTCCCGGGGCAACAGGAGGCAAGAGCACTAGTCGGCTTCTTAGCCAAGGCCTTCCCTCTGTCGGGAGGAGAACAGCTCCTTTACAGCGAGCTCCCCCTACCCCCCCCACCCCCACCTCCTTACCCTATGCTTCCCCCAACTCAGACAAACAACACAACAGGGAAGCTTTGTTTGGGGACATTTTGGCTTGGGGACCCAGGGAGAGGGCCTCACAGAGGAGCCCCTAGCCTTCGGGCACTTCGGATGCCCTATTTGGAACACCCTGTAGCCCCCACTCCCCAATATCTGCTTCCTTTCTCCACTCTTCTTGTGTCTTCTTTGACTATACACCCTCAGTAGCTTGGCTTTCCTTTGATTCTATCCTACATCACCCCTTTCCCCAGGTCCCTCCATCGTCCTCTCCATCTACAACTCTCCTTCTTCCCACCGGGAGCGTGACTCCCCCTACCTTTGGCTGAACGGGGACCCTAGCGGCTGGGAGAAGAGTCTTGATCCTGTAGATCAATCCTAGGACTTCCAAAAAAAAGTACTTGGGAGACTGCCCCTCTTTCTCCCCCGCCCCCCCTCTTCGTTCCTCCCACGTCCCCTTGAGCCCTCCCACATTCCGCCTTCTCCCAGGATCCCTCCCAGGCCAGTTCCCTCCTCTTCTCCCCTCCTCCTTGGAGCTGGCCGCTGCCGCCGCTCAATCTCCCTCCCGCCCCCCTCCTCGCCCCTCCCAGCCTGTTTAATAAAGCTCTCTTTTCCCGCGGGTTGGGTGCCGGGCAGCTGCGGTCAGAGAGCTGGACACACAGGAGGCCATGGGGCCGCAGACTATCTCGGGCTGCGCCCCATGCGGCGACTCGGCTCCAAGCTCTGGGAAGTCTTCAGTCCCCAGCCCCAGCCCTTCCCCCACGTCCCCGGCTCTGCGGATCGTAAATAGCCGAATTCCCGCGGAGCAGGGGTCGAGTCAGGTCCGGGGAACTGAAGCCTCGAAGGCCCAGAAAGCCCCTCCAATGCCCCAGGGTGCCCGTAGGCATTTTCTAGATGATGTCACGGCCTTCACTCTGATGTCATGTTGAGCATCTGACGTTGTACGCAGCCCCCAAGCCTAAGAGCCAGAATCCTCTGACCGAAGTTACGAGGTTTCTCTCGGTGAAGCCACTAGTGCGAGACCTAGGGCTGGAAATGGGGGTCTGGCGGTGGTACCCCTTCCCCTTCCTCTGGCCCATCTCCTTCCTCCGCTTTCTGGGTTCACGGAGGCTGGGGAGGGATGGGAACGCCTCCCGCGAGCCCCGCCCCGCCCCGCCCCGCCTCCGGGCCCGCCGGGCCAGGAAGCGCGGAAGGAACCGCCGGGGGCCATGGACGGGGCCGTGATGGAAGGGCCGCTGTTTTTGCAGAGTCAGCGTTTCGGGGCCAAGGTAGTGTGGGCAGGGGTTGCTGAACCCCATCAGAGCTAGAGGTGGGCGACTGAGCCCAAACGGAGGGAGGGGGCGAGCGGCGGGTAGGGGAGCGGCGCCGGGACCCGGAGAGCCCTGTGACGTTCCCGCTAAAATGCTTTGCACATTCTTCGGAGAAGCGTCCGCTGGCCTCCGGGTATGCCTCTCTAGCCCTGGGGAGACAGAGCGGCATCCTCCTGGAGAAACTTCGCCAGCGATCGGGAAACCTTAGTGTTGAAATCGGCCCGCGCGGGTCTTTCCTTCCCCCGTCGGGGCCGGGCAGCCGGTGCTTGTTCGCTCCCTCCCCAGCGTCTCTCGGCTCTTTCCCCAGAGATGGAGGAAGACCTGGGCGGTTCTCTACCCGGCCAGTCCCCACGGTGTCGCGCGGCTCGAGTTCTTTGACCACAAGGGGTCGAGCTCTGGAGGTGGCCGAGGGAGCTCGCGCCGCCTGGACTGCAAGGTGATCCGTCTGGCAGAGTGTGTGAGCGTGGCCCCCGTGGCGGTGGAGAGCCCCCCTGAGCCTGGCGCCGCAGCTTTTCGCCTGGACACCGCACAGCGATCCCACTTGCTGGCGGCCGACGCGCCGTCCAGTGCAGCCTGGGTGCAAACGCTGTGCCAAAACGCCTTTCCGGTGAGGGGCCCGGGGCTGCACTGGGCCCAGTAGGCGAGGCGGGGTGGGAGCAGTTACAGCGGCAGAGGAACTGGGCTGGCTCAGACCCTGGGAATCGCGGTGAGGGAATCACAGCCTCCTTCATACTCCTTCTCTTTACCCAGAAAGGCAGCTGGGCCCTGGCACCTGCCGAGAACCCACCCAAGCTTTCTGCCCTGGAGATGCTGGAGAACTCGCTGTATAGCCCCTCCTGGGAAGGTAGATGGCCTGAAAAGCCCCAGGAGGGATGGGGTGGAAAGAAAGGGTGTCCTAGGAGGGGAAGTAGGAAGCTCCTGAGAGCTAGCTTTCAAGAGAGAGAGAGAGAGTGTGTGTGTGTGAGAGAGAGTGTGTGTGTGAGTGTGTGTGTGTGTGTGCACAATCTGCTCCCTTCCCCCACCCCAGTCCTGGCCAGGTCCCCGTCTAATTGTACATTCCTTCCAGGATCGCAGTTCTGGGTAACGGTGCAGAAGACTGAGGCTGCTGAGCGCTGTGGTCTGCGTGGCTCCTGTGTGCTGAGAGTGGAGGCGGAGAGGCTGACTCTTCTGGCCGTGGGGGCCCAGAGGCAGATATTGGAGCCACTCTTTTCCTGGCCCTACACTCTGTTGCGTCGCTATGGCCGTGACAAGGTAGGGGTGCTGTCAAGACAGGACTGGCTGACTGGGTTGGACACCTGTGGGAGGAGGGGTGGACAGGAAGGTGGGAGACTGCACTCTAGATAACTCTTTCTTGCCTAGACCATGACCAACCTCCCTTTCCAGTGGTCTCTCCTTTGTAGGTCCCCTAACTAGTTCTAGCCCTGTGACTCACCTCCTCTGGTGGCTCCTGGTAACGTGTTTCCCTCTACATCCTCTTCAGGTCATGTTCTCTTTTGAGGCTGGCCGCCGCTGTCCCTCCGGCCCTGGAACCTTCACCTTCCAGACCGCACAGGGAAATGACATCTTTCAGGCAGTCGAGACTGCTATCCACCGACAGAAGACTCAGGGAAAGGCTGGCCAGGGGCAGGATGTTCTCAGAGCTGATTCCCATGAAGGAGAAGTGGCAGACCTGAAGTTGGCTTCCTCCTCGGCCCCTCTGGAGCTTCCAGGCAGCCCTCCAGCCCTGTATGCTGAACCCTTAGACTCCCTGCGCATTCCTCCAGGCCCTTCCCAAGATTCCCTGTACTCAGACCCCTTGGACAGCACCCCTGCTCGGGCAGGGGAGGGGACACAGTTAAAGAAAGCTCTCTACTGGGACTTGTGTGAGCATGTGCAGCAAAAGCTGATAAAGGCCAAGTTGACAGACCCTAAAGAAGACCCCATTTATGATGAACCTGAGGGCCTGGCCCCAGCCACTCTCCGGGGCCTTTATGATCTGCCTCAGGAGCCCAAGGATGCATGGTGGTGCCAGGCTCGGGTGAAGGAGGAGGGCTATGAGCTCCCCTACAACCCTGCCACAGATGACTATGCTGTGCCACCCCCTCGGAGCACAAAGCCCTTCCCAGCTCCCAAGCCCCAGGGCCTGGCCTTATCTGAATCTGGTGCTGCAGCTGGCAGTGGCAGCCAAGGCCGTAGCTCAGACACTGCCCTGTACAGCCAGGTCCAGAAAACCGGGGCCTCAGGGAGCTGGGACTGTGGGCTCTCTGGAGCAGTGACTGACAGGACTGGGGCCAAGTCAGAGGGTTCCACGTGAGAACTGGGCAAAGCTGAGGCTGCTGATAGGAGGACCATCGGGAAGGAGCATGGGATCAGAGAAACCTGTTAGAGCCAGCAGGAACCGGAGGGGCCTGTGTGCAGAGACCAGGGTACAAGGGGAGTCAAGGGAAGGATGACCTGTCCCAAGAAGTCATGGAAGTGGGACAGTGTCATACAGGGGCTCAGGGATGGGATCTGGGGGAGGCCAGCACCTCTAAGTCATCCCCACCAAAGGAAGGGATAGCTGCTGGAGCAGAACTATAGAAAAGGGTATTTGGTCAGAGGAGGTGTGGTTTGAGAGGCTTGTATGCAAGTAAAGGGAGACGCTGAGCTGTGTCAGAATCCCTCCCCCTTCATTGTTCTTTACCATATATATATATATATATATTTTTTTTTTTTTTTTGGTGGGGGTAAGTTTTATTCTCATTAAAGTCCATTTGGATTTAAGAGGTCTGTGTCTGTGAACAGTCATAAAGGGGACAGAGAGGCAAGATGTGCTGGGCAGACGTTAGGAGAACCAGAAAGGTGTTGGGAGGAGGAAAAGGCCCCAGGGAGGGGGTGACCATTCAGAGTCTGAAAGGTCCAGTTAGGCCCACCTGGGGTGGGTGGGGCCCTGGGCATAACGTCGGTAACCCTCAGTTTCCCCTGTTGCCCTTAGGTAAAATGGGAAAGCTTAATTATAGGCACAATCTCACAGGGTTGTTTGTATGGAAGGAGCTAAATTTCTCAAGTACTTAATTGATTTGAAGTGCAGAATAAACATTTTACAAAATCCATTCTGTAGATGGACAAGGCTGCTGGGCGGGTGTGAGGAAAGGGGAACAGGGAGGGAACAGGCCTTTTTCATACCACCCTCTCCCCTGTTCTCAGCTCTAGGATGCCCCCCTCCCCTTGTCTCTCTTTCTCTCTCTCTCTCTCTCACACAAACACAGTTTGCATGTATCTAGCAAGCACCAGCCGCTTTTCTGTTTGAAGGCTGATGGGACTTGGAATGTGGAGGGGCACAGGCTTTGAAATGAAGCTTAGATTTCACTCCTACTTGTTTTTCATGAGCTTGGAAAACCTCATCCTTCTCTCCTGAGGTCCAGTTTCCTAAAGGTGACCTGACATCATCCACCTGCTTACACAGAACTACAAGGAGAAATTTGGGTCTGGGAATACTCCTAACAACGGTAGAGACCTACTGGGTATTTATTCTTCATTTGTGTTAACAGTATCAAATGATCCAAAAAAAAAAAAAAAAGTCCCTTCTTGGAGAAAGAAGAGGGTCAGAAATGTCTCCTCATAGCTTGAGGAGTGGGGTGCTGAAAGCACTGGAGGCAGAGGAGGGGAAGGCTCTGTTTCCCAGTCACCTGGAGCTCACAGAGGGTCAGGTGGACAGAAGGCAAGTCTGGCCACAGAAAGCCACTGTCGGACAGATCTGGAACCTTGGCATGGATGTGCTTTATTTAGCAGGGCAGTCGGGCTATGGCGCTAGTGACTTAGGGCCCTGAGGGATACTCCTCCTCTGCCTCTTCTTCCTCCTTCTCTTCCATAGGAGGCTGGAAGAAGACTTCTGAGGAAGCTTTGCTGGCTGCTGTCATCTTGGGGGCTCTGCCAGGGGCTGGAGTCATATGCAGAGGGGCCACTGTGGCTCGCACTCGATTTATTTGCAAAGGCTCAGCCTGCAGAGAAAGCAAGAACTCTCTGTGAAGACTAGACAAGTCCTGGTTTCCTATTCCATTCCCTGCTGGGTCTCCAGTCCTAACTCCTTCTTGGGTCCAGAGCAGTGGAGTCCCCGTGACTCTAGCCTCCACAATGCCTGTCTCCTGGCTGAGTGTCCTCCTCTGTTTGCTTGCCTACCAGCTAACTTATGGTGGGTTCTATTCCCACCTCTAGACTGTCTGTAGTTTGGAAACCTCTTTCTCTTGTAACTTCAGATAAAACAAAAGTTTTTTCCTACAGGCTTTGTTACTGAGAAACAAGGAAAAGATTTATAAGAGCACAAAAAGAAGCCCATTTACTATAGAACATGGATTTCATTAAAATAAATCCTCCCCCCTCTCTCCCCCTGCCAATTACTCTTCTCTCTTGAACTCTTGTCACTGGAGCCGTGTCTCTAAGCTTCTAACCTTGGTCAGCCTCCCTTTCCTCATCTGTAAAATGAGCATAACACTTACCTTGTAGGGATGCTGTGAGGATTAAATCAGAAAATATATGTGAAAGTACACATCATAAAACCTGGCAAATAACTGTTGCTTCGTAAATACTAATTTCCCTTCCCTTGGGCATTTCTTATCCCACCTTATTTCAACAGAGGCTGTGGTTGTGGTTCCAGTGCAGCCAGTTTGCTTAGTGGGACAGTGATCTGTTAAATGACTACTGAATTTCTCAAACACCGCAATTAAGATAACTAAATATTTATGTAAATGCCCAAGCAAAAAAAGTCCCAGGACTGCATAAGGGTTGTAATTTTCTTTGTCTAGGGCGAAAGGCTTCTCTTCCCATTGGTCTTCCCATTGGTTGTTCCAGAGGAGATCAGGGAGGATCTCCCTTGGATGGGGGACAGGGGAAGAGGACTCTGGCATTCTGGGCATAACGGTGAAGGAGGGAAGTACCTTTCTTACAGCCCGGCTCTTCGAGCTTGGGTGGAACCGGCCATGAGGGTTGGCAAAGGTGCTGCTCAGGTGTGTGTACAGGTGGCTCCAGACTTGCAAGGGGTTGTAGGTGGATTCTAGTTCCAGGTCATCAAGCATGGTCTGAAGAAGAGAAAAGAGACACCTCACTGGGAAACGTGAGGTCACAGAACCCAAGATGTCAGGCAGAGACCTGAGCGTGAGAAGCTGAGGAGGTGTGATGGCCCCGGGCTTCACTGAAGGGTGTGAGAGAGTGCGTGTCCTCTTGGGTGTTCGGTCCCCCAGGTCTGAGCGCTTGTGAAGTGTCAGGCAGGGGTACAAGAAGTAGCAGCAACCGAATGGTGAGGGACACTGAGCATTCTGGCCCCAAGAACCATGTCGCAGGATTCTGAGGGGCCAGAGTGCCATGAAGGTTACAAGGGAGCCAGTGTGTGAGGCTGTGAGGGAGGGGGAGTCGGGGGCTGAGGCGCTCAGCCTGCAAAGCAAGCACACCGAGTTCTCGGCCTGTGAGGCGAGCATAACCGGAGGACACGCGAGCAGAGCATTCCTGAGCAGTCAGGTTTTCCGGCCACAACATCCTGTGCCAGGAAACAACTGGCCCTGAAGTGAGACGCTGAATGAGCCACGGCCACTCGTGCCCACCTCTCTCGCATCCCTGTGGCTGCCAAGCCAAGAGCACAATCCCAGGCTCTGTCCTCTCAGCACCTAAGCCCGGAATCCAGCAGCAGGGGTGTGGTTCCAGTTCTCTGTGCCGTGAGCCCCCCTCCCACCCTCAACTGGCGAGGCTGGCAGAGGAAATCCAGAATCCAAATCCAAGATGAGAGGAGGGGAAGGAGAAAAGTGGCCTTTAGAGCTGTTTCCTCCTTGGCATCATAGTCTCATTTTAAAGCTCTTCCTATTCTCAGCGCCTATATTGGCTGCCCTTTCCTCTTTCTCTCAGAGATAGAGGCATATAAACACAGGCATACACACATGCATTCAGAGATTGCAGAGAAGGACCCATGAGAACACACCATCACGCAGATGCGTGCTTTCTTCCATCTTGCCTCAGTTCCTTGCCCTCTTCTCTGTTCCTCTTACCATACTCTTGGAACCACTTCTCCCTCTGCTCCCGGGTCCTTTTCTTCTGGGGCTGACTCGTTTCCCTCATCCCTTTCTTGAACTCCATTCTCTTCTCTCCCCTCTATCCCATGAGACCTGGGTTCACTTGCCTCCACAGTCTTAAGGCTGTCAGCAGGTATGTCCTCAGGTAGCAGGGGGAAAGGGCTGGGCAGCATCAGTTCCCGAGTGGCCACTGCCTTCACCAGCAGAGTGGGAGAGTGGGATGGCAGGATCACGTAGAAGGTGCTAGTGGGCTCTCTTAGTTTGTGTTCTCGGTTCAGGGGCTCCCCCTTGGCCAATAGCAGCCATTCTCTTTTCTGAAACAGAGACATACAAAAATGCAGGCTCATCTTCAGTCTCTGACATGTTTGGAAGGTTAGTCCCAATTGCTGGCCTGTTTACTCTCCCTCCCCTCAGCTAGTTCTAGACACTAAAGCAGTGCCATCATTTTGTGCGGCACAGAACTCTGAGGAGGTCTGGTCAGCCCGGCAGGTGGTAGGTGCCTGCAGAAGTTCATGGTTTCTTAACATTTTGCTTATTATCTGGAGATACACCATGTTCCTGAAGAACAGATCCAAAATGTCTGGAAAGTACCTGATGCTTCTCAAGTCCCTCAAATTGGATATAAATGATATAGAACTCACGGTATATGTGTGCATGAGGAGAATTTGCCCTGGTCCAAGGACATGGACTTTTTAAGACTGGAAGGGATGTTTGCTGGAAGGGATATTAGGAAATTGCAGGGCACTCCATTTCAGTTGGCTCAAGTAAAAAGTGAGGGCTTATTACCAGACTCTCAATTCTTTTTTAAAAAAAGTATTAATTAATTTATTTATTTGACTGCACCAGGTCTAGTTGCAGCATGCAGGATCTTAGATTTTGGTGCAGCATGCAGGCTTTTTAGTTGCAGCATGTGGGACTAGTTCCCTGATCAGGGATTGAACCTGGGCCCCCTGCTTTGGGAGTGTGGAGTCTTAGCCACTGGACCACCAGGGAAATCCTTCAAGTAACTTCTGATGTGGCTCAGGGTTTAGATTATTATCATTACTTTAATCTTTTTTTTCATGCTGGTTCATGTATTTATTTGTAGATTAGTTTGTTTATTTATTAAGAATTTGTTGAATGCCCATTATGTCCCAAGAACTAGGCATGGGTATATAGAAATTCATTAGACATGTTCCCTGTCTCCTTAGAGCTTATAATATAGTAAGCAGAAGGTTTGTAAACTAATGTTTGTCCAAGATTTAGGATGACCAACTGTTTCAGTTTGTCCATCTTTAGCACTGAAAGTCCTGTATCCCAGAAGACACTTCAGTTTTGGGCAAACTGGAGCAATTGGTTACCTTTCTAAGACTCCTTGGAGAATAAAATATCTTGCCACCGTGGCAAGTCTCTGGGGGCTAAAACTATGGCAGTGTGACATTTCTTACACCTCAGGCTTATGAGACAAATTCACAACTGTTATATTCTGGGATTACTAAGAAAATCTGAATGCAGCACACAAAAAAATTATGATCCCTAGAATTGGAATCCATTGATTTTTGAGACAATGGCTAAGATTATGTTAGAGAAGTGATATGTTGTGGGGAGGGGGGTGGGAGGGGGGTTCATGTTTGGGAATGCATGTACACCTGTGGTGGATTCATGTCAATCTATGGCAAAACCAATACAGAATTGTAAAGTAAAAATTAAAAATAAATAAATAAATAAATAAATAAAAAAGAAATACATGAGATCTCTCAAAAGTAACTCCTGATGTGGGAACTCTCAGAGGACTGGGAAAAGATTGATTTGAAAGGATTTTACAGGGTGCTTTAAAATTTCTGGACTAATTTACAGAGAGATTGACAGAGGCTCTGGAAGAAGACAGGCAAATATACCCTTATTAGAATGGTAAAGATATTAATTTATCTGCATTTCCCGGGAACATTGTGAGAAAGTAAGAGGTAGGGAAATTGAACTTTAAGGTTCCTATTTTGTCTCTGAATTTCTAACCTCTTCCTGGACAGTGATTATTTGAAGTCCTGGAACCAAGCTTGAACATGTTACCCAGGTCATGGGTTGACTTGTTCCTACAGGCATCGTACCTGTGATGAAAATATTTAATTGACAAACCAGGCATCTGAGGTTGAGAAAAGGCAGTGGCATGGGGGTGTCTCAGAAGACCTTTGGGGTCCTCAAATTGAACAGTGCTTAATGACTGGGTTGCTACTGTTCAGTCACTAAGTCATGTCTGACTCTTTGCGACCCTGTGGACTGCAGCATGCCAGGTTCCTCTGTCCTCTACTGTCTCCTGGAGTTGGCTCAAATGCATGTCCATTTAGTTGGTGATGCTATCTAACCATCTCTTCCTCTGCCACCCCCTTCTCCTTTTGCCTTCAGTCTTTCCCAGCATCAGGGACTTTTCCAGTGAGTTGGCTTTTCCCATCAGGTGGACAAGTATTGGAGCTTCAGCAACAGTCCTTCTGATGAATATTCAGGATTGATCTCCTTGCAGTCCAAGGGACTCTCAACAGTCTTCTCCAGCACCACCATTCAAAAGCATCAATTCTCCAGTGCTCAGCCTTCTTTATGGACCAACTCTCACATATGTATATGACAAATGAAAAAACCAGAGCTTTGACTATACAGACCTTTGTTGGAGAAGTGATGTCTCGCCTTTTTAAGATGCTGTCTAGGTTTGTCATTGCTTTCCTTCCAAGGAGCAAGCCTCTTTTGATTTCACAGCTGAAGTCACCATCCACAGTAATTTTGGAGCCCAAGAAAAGAAAATCTGCCACTGCTTTCACTTTTTCCCTTTCTATTTGCCATGAAGTATTGGGACCAGATACCATGATCTTTGTTTTTTGAATGTTGAGTTTCAAGCCAGCTTTTACACTTTTCTGTTGCACCCTCATCAAGAGACTCTTTAGCTCCTCTTCACTTTCTACCATTAGGTTGGTATCATCTGCATCTCTGAGGTTGTTGATACTTCTCCCAGCAATACTTGATTCCAGCTTGTGATTCATCCAGCCTGGCATTTTGCATGATGTACTCTGCATAGAAGTTAAATAAGCAGAGTGACAATATACAGCCTTGTACTCCTTTCCCAATTCTGAACCAGTCCATTGTTCCATGTAAGATTCTAACTGTTGTTTCTTAACCCTCATACAGGCTTCTCAGGAGACAGGTAAGGGGTCTAGTATTCCCATCTCTTATTTCTCATAGTTTGTTGTGATCCACACAGTCAAAGGATTTAGCATAGTCAATGAAGCAGAAGTAGAAGTTTTTCTGGAATTCCCTTGCTTCTTCTGTGATCCAATGGGTGTTGGCAATTTGATCTCTGGTTCCTCTGCCTCTTTGAAACCCAGCTTGTACATCTAGAAGTTCTCAGTTCACATACAGTTGAAGCCTAGCTTGAAGGATTTTGAGCATAACCTTGCTAGCATGTGAAATGAGCAAAACTGTATGGTAGTTTGAACATTCTTTGGCATTGCCCTTCTTTGAGATTAGAATGATTAGTTGACTGCTGAGAACTTTAGAATATGTTTTTTCTAATTCAAAAGAAAGGAGCATGAGTTGGATGCTGAATTTACCAGAAGGTGGGTGAAAAAATTTCTATATTTATGTTGTGGTTAGGGACTTTGCTACATAAGGTGCCAGGGAGCTTAGATTTTAGGAGGTGGAGGTGGATTCTTACTAAAACAGGTGTGACAGGGGGAGAATTGAATGGCATGCTGTATTCCAAGTTCAGCCTGATTAAAGTCATCCTCCCCACTTCTAATTACTAAAGCTATGAAGGAAGGTGTGGTATGGCAGCCACTGTTGGTTTCCTGGCCATTGCCCCCACCCTCTTTCTCTCTGTTAGTCTTTCAGTGATTGTAATGTGGACTTAAATAATGAGACATCAGCAGAAGTTGCTAGGTGTGGCTTCTGGAAAAGCTTTGTAATATGCTGGCAGGCTTTTTGCATCTGCACCCTACCCCTTCTTTCTCCCTAGGACAGGACTTGATCTTAAGGCGCAGCAGCCATCTTGTGACCATGAGGCAGCAGGCATGAGCATGAAGTACACCTGCTAAGGATGCTATGGGGAAAACGGCAAGAGCCTGGGTCCTTGATAGCACTGAGCAACTGCATCAGCCCCAGAATTCTGTCCTTGCACTTTTGTTACGTGAGAAAAATAAACTCTTAATTACTCAAAGTAGAGTTGGTTTGGTTTTCTGTTAGTTACAGCCAGACGGATCTTTTACAGATTTCAAAGAAAAAGAAAAGGATGTGGTTATTTACTTCTAGTATATGGGAAAACAGAAGTAGAAGGGACAATTCAATGGCACTGGTGTGGGCCTTGCTAGAAGGGCAGGTGGGAGTTTATCATCATCAGGTAAAAACTCTAATCTCACTAAACCATTCCTCCCTTGACTTGCCATCAATGATGAAAAAGTGAAAGTATTAGTCACTCAGTCCTGTGTGACTCTTTGCAACCCCATGAACTGTAGCCTGCCAGTCTCCTCTGTCTGTGGAATTCTCCAGGCAAGAATACTGGAGTGGGTTGCCATTCCCTTCTCCAGGGGATCTTCCTGACCCAGAGATTAAACCTGGGTCTCCTGCATTGTGGGCAGATTCTTTATCATCTGAGCCACCAGGGAAGTCAATATAATGACCTGGGACCAAATCCATCCATTAAAGAAGCACTGACCAGCTCCTGAGTGGGAGTGTTCCTGAGGCAGCCACTGAGAGTGGGGAGGATCCAAGAGCACTCATTTTGCATTGCTTGTGAAGAGACACATCTTCCTGTCATAATGTGTCTAGTAAGAGAAATTACAGCCAGTTATAGTAGAGCCATGCATATCTGGGGTTTTTTGGAATCCGGAAGGGCGTCAGGAAGAAGTTGTTAGTTTGGCATTATTTGCTTATTCTCTCCCTCCAGAAGGCAGGATGCAGGACGGGGAGAAAAAGAAGCCGGAGTGCCAGCTCCTCTGCTGCTCTCACACTGGCCTCCACAGAGGAGACCATGGGAGACGCGAAGTGGGATTCCAAACCCCTGGGCAGCAGACTGCATATTCTTGTCAAATGAACATGGAACATTCTCCAGAACAGATCACGTGATAGGTCATAAAACAAACTGTACTAATTAAAAAAATGAAAATCATCCGAAGTGTCTTCTCTGATCACAGTAGAATACAATTAGAAATCAACAAAGAAAAGAAATTTGGGAAATTCATAAGTATAAGAAAATTAAATAACATACTCCTAAGTAATCAATGGATCAAGGAAAAAAATCACAAAGAAAATTAGAAAATAATTTGGGATGAGTTTAAGTAAAAACACAACATACCAAAACTTATGAAACACAGCCAAAGCAGCGCTTAGAGGGAAATTTATAGCTGATAACTCTATTAAACTAAAAAGAAAAGATCTCAAATCAATAGCTTAATCTTCTACCTTAGGAAACTAGAAAAAGAAGACCAAACTAAACTTAAAGCAAGTAGAGGAAGGAAAATTAAAAATTCCTGGAGTAGAAAAACATAAAATAGACAGTATAAAAATAACAGAGAAAATCAATGGAACCAAAGTTGGTTCTTTGAAAAGATCAATAGAAATGTAAAAACCTGTTAGCTAGATTGATAAGGGAAAAAGAGAAAATATCTAAATTACTAAAATAAAAAATAAAAGAGGTAGCAGTGGTTAGGACTCCGTGCTCCCAATGCAGGGGGCCTGGGTTTGATCCCTGGTCAGGAAACTAGATCCCACACGCCTCAATTAAGATTTACATGCTGCAACTAAGACCTGGCACCGCCAAACAAAAATAAATATTAAATTAAAAAAAGAGGTAGCATCACTACTGACCTTACAGAAATAAAAAAGATTATAAGGGAATATTATAAACAATTGTATGACAACAAGTTAAGTAACCTAGATGAAATAGACAGATTCCTAGAAAGACACGAACTGCTAAGACTGACTCAACAGGAAATAAGAAATCTTCTGAACAAATAAATCTGTGTCAGAAGTCCCCAAGACTACTCCTGGGTTGAGTGATTCACTAACAGGACTCACAAGACTTAGCATAAATATGACTTATTACGGCAAGAGAATACAAAAGAAAATCAGCATGGAGAAAAGGCTTATGGGGTGAAGTTCAGAGGAAACCAAGTGTAAGCTTTTAAAAGTCCTCCACCTACAGAGCTGGGCTTCCCTGGTGGCTCAGTGGTAAAGAATCCTCCTGCAATGAAGGAGTTGCAGGGGATGCAGGACTGATCCCTGGGTTGGGAAGATCCCCTGGAGGAGGCATGGCAACCCACTCCAGTATTCTTGCCTAGAGAGTCTGACGGACAGAGAAGCCTGTGGGCTACAGTCCATATGGTTGCAAAGAGTTGGGGGCATGACTAAAGCAACTTAAACATGCACACACACACACTGTAGAGTCACAGAACATACTTAATTCCTCTAGTGTTAAACTGTGACAATATATGTAAAATGTTGTCTCCCAGAAGTCATTAGAGACTCAGGGCCCAACAGTTTTTGGGAGGCTGGTCACATAAGCACCTTGTATCCAGCACATCCCAAAGTTCTAGACTCCTGTAAGAAAAGCAGATGTCAGCACATACTTTTGCACAGTGAGCCACTGGGGGATGGTGGGAACACTCCCTAAATCCAAATTCCCATATGCTAGACAAGGGTTAATCTTGTAAGCAGGACTTTCTAAGGAAAGAAATCTCAGTCCTGCTATATTAACTTTTTGGCACAATCTATAACAAGTAAAGATATACAGTTAGTAATTAGAAGATTTTCCACAGAAAAAATCAAGGCCTAGGTGGCTTTACTGGTGAATTGTGCCAAACCATTAAATAAATATCATTAATCTTTCACAAATTCTTCCAAGAAAATAGAAGATGAAGGAAAACTTTGCAACTAATCTACGAGGCTAGTATTACCCTGATACTAAAGCTGGAAAAAGACATCACAAGAAAATTACAGACCAATATTCCTTATAAATATAAACGCAAAAATCCTCAGCAACATACCAGCCAACCAAATCCAGCAAATACAAAAAGGATTATACACTAAAAGTAGGATTTACTCTAGGAATGCAAGGTTGGCATAATATCTGAAAGACCAAACCATGTAATACATCATGTTAATAGACTAATGGACGGAACTGCACAATTATCTCAATAAAGGTGGGAAATGCATTTGATAAAATTCATGATAAAAACATTCAACAGAATGGAACTTCCTCAACCTATCAATGGCCTCTATAAAAAACTTACAGTTAACACCAAAGATAGTGGTTAAAGACTGGGTGCTTTGTCCCCAAGATTAGGAGCAAGACAAAGATGTCTGCACTTGTAATTTCTATTCAACAATGTTGGAGATGCATTGAAGGCCAAAGGGCCATTTCCCATATTTCTGGACTATTAGCCCCTCTAGGATTATGAGCATGTTGATATTCTAGCACTTGAGGACTAATATTTTTAAATTTTGATTTAGAAAAATATAATAATGTGACATTTCTCAACATCAGAGAGCTAAGGTGCATGTTCATACTATGTACCAGTTCTGTGAAGGTCGAAATAGATGTGACAATGGGTACATGGGTGGGGACAGGGAAAAAAGGATGAGTAAGGGCAGGCTGTGGTGGGGGGCCGAAACAGCTTCATGGTGAAGGTATTTAAGCAGAATCTGGAAAAAGGTTAAAAAAAATTGTGTGGCTAGAGGCAAGGGGAAGAGAGCAACATGAAAAAGGGTGTGGTGGTGTGAAGCAGTTTAGCATCTTTGGGAAACATTTAGTAATTTACAAGTATGGCTGGTGTGGAGGATAGAAGGGACATGGTGAAAGACGAGGCAAGAGGCTGGGTCACAAGAAGGCTACTGATGCTGTGCTGTCCTGCTATTCTAGCCCCTGTCTGTATACACTGGAGGCTGTATACTCTAACTACATTCTGATCATTTTTAACAAATGGCTCTTGACCTGCCATCACCCCACTCTCAGCTTAGATTCTTGCTCTTGACTCTTTGCCTAATATAACCAAGGAATTTCCATTTCCCCACCCATTTACAGCCCAACCAGGTCATTGCCTATGTACTTCAACTTCTGCTGGGCATACCTTGGCTTGAATCCTGTCACTTCTGTGGCCAATTAGGGCAGACATGGGCTGTAAAGCTCTGGAATGTGTATCCAGAAACTCTGACATTTTAAGTTGGAAACTGAAAGATCTATTAAATATTTAATATAAAGATCTATTAAATAGGTGGCATTTTCATTTCTTTTCCTAGTTCACACAGACATGACTTTGTAAGAGAAATGAGGATGTGGAAAGTGAGTCACTAGCTACATAATGGGGACTATGTAGTAGGATTTTGTAACTGAAAAGATGTTTTCCTAGTGATGAATAAATTCATCTAATAAATACTTGGAAAAATTATATATATAATTCCCTACCACATTCTCCAAAGTAGTTATTCAAGTTTAGAAAAAAAGCAGTAACAACAACAAAAAAATAAACAATTAGGGGGATTGGACAAAGGAAATAAAAGGTGCTGCTCCATGCTCAGTCGCTTAGTCATGTCCGACTCTTTGCGACCCCAGGGACTGTAGCCCGCCAGGCTGCTCTGTCCATGGAATTTTCCAGGCAAGAATATTGGAGTGGGTTGAAGGGTGATAGTAGAGCCAAGATTAGATAAGATCATAAAAATGCAAACCGCCCACTTTTGCTAGAAGCTATGCCCAGGAACCTGAAAATGAGAACACGGGGGAACCAGCCAACTAACTGAGGGTAAACTAGAAAATGTATTACAGATTGTCCAGCCAGACAAAGGATGCAAAAGGGAATAAATGAACATTTAATAACCTTCAACTTCTACATTTAAGTGGGTTGGAATGGCCAGAGGCAGACTGGTTTTCCTGCCTAGAATATCTGTGAAAGCTGAAAAATATATAGAAACCACTTGACTGAGGGCTGTGAGAAAGTGCTGAGACAATAGAAGTGAGAGGTAGCTAAGTTTCTGGAAAAGGAAGAATTCAGAGAATTGAGGGAGGTATTGTAATCCTGAGGGCATATGTTTATATTGAGTTGAAGGGAATGGTGGTTGGGAACTGACAATCTAGGATTTATATCTCCTAGGCACTTGCAAGGGAACAGAGAAACTAGCAGAACTTTTTGGTGGAGACTTGACAGGGGTAAGACAGGTGCTCAAGTCAATTTCTCACTTAGCATATTTGCCAAATACTGGGGCTGCATGGAGCAGAGGACAAAAACACCCAAGGAGAAAGCCTCTAGAAGTAGAGCATTTTAGCAGACTCGAAAAACAGTGATTAGAGTTGGGATCGTCATGCGTATTATAGACCAGGTTTTCAGTGGAAAATTCTAGAGGGCCTGGAGCAAACCAGGGGGTAGATTGAGACTTAGTAGAACTGCAGTCCAGCCTTGACTCAGCACAGCTCCTGAGTAGAAAAGGATAATTTGTCAACACTATCTGCTTAGTGCAGGGCAGGATAAACTTGCTCAGAGGAAGCTAACACCAACTGGAGCCCTTATAATTTCTTTAGGCACAACGAGCATCTTTCATTAAAATATTATCAGGTTCACCAAAAGACAAGACACATGTCTAAAAAACCAAATGAAGAAAGAGACAATAGATACAGAACTACAAGTGATCCAGGTGTTGGGTTTAGCAAAGTACCTTAAAATAACTATGATTAGTTTGTTTAAAAAAGTATGTTAAAATGTGGAGAACTTCTCTAGAGCATTAGAATCCATAAAAAAGAAACATATGTAATTCACAGAACTACTAACCAACCATTATGTACAAATCATATGCCAGATGTATGCCAGGTGCTTTACACATGTAGTATTACTTAGTCATCTTAAAAAACCACACGAGGTATTTTTTATTGTCTTGTTTTACATGTGAAAGAGACAAGGGTTACTAATATGTCCATCATGCACCTTCTCCCTCTTTTCCCTTCTCTCACACTCCACTTCTCCTCATGAAAGGAGAAGCTGTGTGGATTCTATTCCTGTATATTTTAGATAGGTAAAGAGAGGCAGGACCTAAGAGGGAAGGGACTGTGTCAGAGAGGCTAAATCAATCTGTAAAATATATGTATATATATATGGCTGAGAGAGGAAGGAGATAGAGGAACAGGGACTGGAACAGAGTCTTAGTTTTTGTGTGTGCATGTATATGAAAGGCTCTTAGAACATCTCTAGGTTAAATATGACTGAGGAGTAGAGGAAGAAAATTTGAAAATTATCATTGTGGGTAATGAACTATTTCCTATTTGGTGTTCTTTGAAAGCACATATAAATTAATTTTAAAATTACTATTTGCTTCTTTATATGTCATTTATATGGAGACTAAAGCACATGGGGCCTCTAGGTTTGTTAGGGTTACAAGTAGATAAATATACTTATGTTTACTGAGGTTAAGTATATGGCCTAAGTTCACACAATTGGAAAATAATGAAGCTTTCAGAAACCTGGGACCATCTGATTCCAAAGCCCATGCTTTTCATGGACAATGTAAACTGTATTTTACCACAACAGGTTAGAAAACTGACTGGTCTTACCTTCACCCTGATACCAAAACCAAAGATGCCACACAAAAAAAGAAAATTACAGGCCAACATCACTGATGAACATAGATGCAAAAATCCTCAACAAAATTCTAGCAAACAGAATCCAACAACATATAAAAAGGATCATACATCATGATCAAGGGGGCTTTATCCCAGGGATGCAAGGATTTTTCAATATATGCAAATCAATCAATGTGATACACCATATTAACAAACTGAAAGATAAAAGTCATATGATCAACTGAATAGATGCAGAAAAAGCTTTTGACAAATTCAATACACATTTATAATAAAAAAAACTCTCTAGAAAATAGGCATAAAAAATCTCAACATAATAAAGGCCATATATAACAAACCCACAGCAAACATTAAATGGTGAAAAACTGAAAGAATTTCCTCTAAGATCAGGAACAAGACAAGGGTGTCCACTCTCACTGCTATTATTCAACATAGTTTTGGAAATCCTAGCTATAGCAATCAGAGAAGAAAACAAAATAAAAAGAATCTTGACTGGAAAAGAAGAAGTAAAACTCTATTTGCAGATGGCATGGTACTATACATAGAAAACCCTAAAGATGCCACCAGAAAATTACTAGAGCTAATCAATGAATATAGCAAAGTCACAGGATATAAAATTAATAACATAAATCTCTTGCATTCTTATACACTAACAATGAAAAGTCAGAAAGAGAAATTATCCCATTCACCATGGCAACAAAAGAATAAAACACCTAGGAATAAACCTACCTAAAGAGACAAAAGACCTGTATGCAGAAAACACTGATGAAAGAAATCAAAGATGACACAAATAGATGGAGAGATACCATGTTCCTGGATTGGAAGAATCAGTATTGTGAAAATGACTGTACTACCCAAAGCAATCTACAGATTCAATGCAATTTCAATCTCTATCAAAATACCAATGGTATTTTTCTAGTATTAGAACAAAAAATTTCACAATATGTATGGAAACACAAAAGACCCTGAATAGCCAAAGCAATCTTGAAAAACAAGAATGGAGCTGGAGGAATCAACCTGTCTGACTTCAGAATATACTACAAAGCTACAGTCATCAAGACATTGGCACAGAACAGAAATATAGTCCAGTGGAACACTGGCACATAAACAGATATACAGACCAATGGAACAAAACTGAAAGCCCAGAGATAAACCCAAGCACTTATGGGCACCTTATCTTAGACAAAGGAGGCAAGAATATACAATGGAGAAAAGATAGTCTCTTCAATAAGTGGTGCTGGGAAAACCAGACAGCTACATGCAAAAGAAGGAAATTAGAACACCTCCTAACACCATACACAAACATTAACTCAAAATGGATTAAAGACCTAAATATAAGACCAGAAATTATAAAACTCTTAGGAGAAAACATAGGCAGAACACTCTTTGACAAATCGCAGCAAGATCCTCTATAACTCACCTCCTAGAGTAATGGAAACAAAACCAAAAATAAACAAACAGGACCTAATTTAACTAAAAAGCCTTTGCATAGCAAAGGGAACTATAAACAAGATGAAAAGACAACCCTCACAGTGGGAGAAAATAGTAGCAAATGAAACAACTCACAAAGGATTAATCTTCAAAATATACAAGCAACTCATTCAGTTCAATACCAGGAAAACAAACAATCCAGTCAAAAAGTGGGCAGAAGACCTAAACAGACATTTCTCCTAAGAAGAAATACAGATGGTGAATAAACTCATGAAACGATGCTCAACATTGCTCATTATTAGAGAAATGCAAATCAAAATTCTAATGAGGAGGTATCACTTCACATGGGCTGGAATGGCTATCGTCAAAAAAATCTATAAACAGTAACTAACTGCTGGAGAGGGTGTGGAGAAAAGGGAACTCTCTTACACTGTTAGTGGGATTGCAAATTGATATAGCCACTATGGAGAACATTATGGAAATTCCTTAAAAAATGAGGAATAAAACTACCATATGACCCAACAATCCCACTATTGGACATACACCTTGAGGAAGTCATAATTAAAAAAGACACATGCGCCCCAATGTTCATCACAGCACTATTTACAATAGGTAGGATGTGGGAGCAACCTGGATGTCCACTAACAGATGAACGGATAAAAAAGCTGTGGTACATATACACAATGGAATATTACTCAGCCATAAAAAGGAACACATTTGACTCAGTTCTACCAAGGCAGATGAATCTAGAGCCTATTATACAGTGTGAAGTAAGTTCAGACAGAGACAAATATCGTATATTAATGCACATGTATGGAATTTAGAAAGATGGTACTGATCAGCCTAACTGCAGGGCAGCAGTGGAGATGCAGACACTGAGAACAGACTTGTGGACACAGTAGGGGAAGGAGAGGGTGGGGCGAATTGAGAGGGTAGCATTGAAATGTATACATGACCATAGGTAAAATTAAGTAGCCAGTGGAAATTTACTGTATGATGCAGGTAGCTCAAATCCGATGCTCTGTGATAACCTACAGGGGTGGGATGGGGTGGGAGGTGGGAGTGAGGTTCAAGAGGGAGGGAACATATGTATACCTATGGCTGATTCATGATATATAGTAGAAACCAACACAACACTATAAAGCAATTATCCTCCAATTAAACATAAACAAATTAAAAAATAAAAAATTTAAATGGTATTTATGGACATTTATTGAGAACCTGCTGTGTTCCATGTATTGTTCTAATCATGCAAACTATAAAGAAAAATGCAAAGCTGCGTGTTCCCAATAAAATCATTATTGGCATAAAGTACTACTTGAATTATATTGAAAAGATTCCTACCAAATAAAGAAAATGAGAAAAGAAAAAGGAAAAAGAAGAAGACTGCCTGGTCTTGACTTCCAACAAAGAGAGATAGCAAAAGAAGAGTTTCTACTCTAAACCTAAATTTGAATAAGGCTGAGGAATTAGTTGGTAAAATGGGGAAGTGGTAGAAATTTCAGGAAAAAGCAACCAAGTTTTCCTAGAGTCTGGGCAGTCAAATTTATATCATAGGCTTTAACCAAAATTGTAGGATCATATATTTTAAAAACAAATTGAAATATACTTTTCTCCAAAAAGAAACAGAATGCACAAAGTCTACTGGTAAATATAGGCATGCAGAAAGGCCTCATTGCAGGAGCAACATCTGAGCTGAGTCCTTCAGAATGGGGTAGAATTTGAATAGATGGAGATAGGAGAAGGGACATCATGAAAAAAAGTTCAATGGTGGGGTGATTTTAAGTTTGTATATTAATTTAGTTGGACTGTATGATACAGGAAGGAGAATAACGGGAGGCAAGGATGGAGTCTGAAAACCTAGCTAAGGAATATAGACTTTAAAATATGATTAATAGTAAGCCACAAAATAGTTTTAAGCTGAAGAGTGGCAGGATCAGTGCTGTGTTTCAAGAAGATTAACCTGGCAGCAGTATGGAAAGTGGAGTGGGAAGGGGAAACACTAAAAGCATTGAGCCAAGTTAAGCGATTACTGTAATAATAAAGGAAAGAGGGGAGGGGGACTTGGCCTAAGATAATGATAATAAGAATAGAGAGGAAAAAATACATACAATAGATGTTATGGTATTAGAGCAGGCCAGGTGACATCAGGGGAATGCTTCAAGAAGGTGAACCTGACCTAAAGAACAGAGCAAATTAGAAGAGTGACTGGACATAGGGAAGCGAATTAGGAGTTTATTGAAGTCTTGGTGAGAACAAGCAGTGGGAAGGGGAAGGGAAGAACAGTTACAGCTCATGAGAAAAACTTTGATATGACTTAGGAATGAAATGGGTGTAAAGGGTGAGAAGGCTGAAAGTGACTGAGGTTTCAAGCCTGGGTGAGTAGACAGCGGTGGAGCTGCTATTAACAGAAAGACAGAAGTTAGAATGAGAAGTTAGCTGGAGGGGAAACAACAAAGTGAGAAGCAGAAGTAAAAAAAAAAAAAGAAGTCAAAAGATTTACATGGGGAGCCGATGACATCAAATTTTGAAAGAACATATGAAAGAGGTGTGAGAAAGAATTAAACCAAGGATGGGCTTAAAGAAGTGCTGAGAACTTGTAAAAATAGGATCAGGAAGGTTAAAACTCTAAATAAGTCTTGTCACATAGTAGGGACTCCAAAAATATTTAGTGTTGAATGAATGAACAGAAGCTTGTGAATTTTTCCCTCCATAACACACTGCCTTTCAGGCTTTTTGCTGCTTGGAGATGCCATATGAGAAGCAAGAAGGGAGAGCCATTCAAACACTGTTTTGCTTCTTTCCTTTCTAGAAAAGGAGAGTGGTCTTTGATCTGATGGAGTGGAGCACAAGAAGCACAACATGGGTAAAGAACTAAGTAATTACTACCAGTTTAAGTGAATTCAAGTCCAGTGAAGCACAGAGGCATGGGGTGTTAAGTGAAGGGAGAAGGATTAGCTTTGGTGTTGTAGTCTGTGTTTATCTGGCTACACTGGTAGCAGAAACTTAGCCAAGGAGTTAAAAGTATGACATATATTTTTAAAAAGTATGTACTCAGCAGAACTACATTCAAATTCTGACTAGATCACTTCGGTAGCTGTGTGACCTTTGGTAAGTCACTTGATCTCTTCAGTCTATCTGTAAAAATAGGAATAGCAATCTATCTCATGAAATTACTGCGAGGATTAAGTGAGTTAAGATATGCAAAGCACTTGGTTAAGTGACTAGCTCTTATTATAATAAGTGCTACCAAAAATGGGTATCTGCTAGGTTTGGATCAACTCCATACTTGTGAGTTTCCATGAGAAGGGAATGATAAAGAAGAGGTCTCTTTGGCCTCTACAATTATGCCTGGCACAGAGTGCTCAATAAATGCGTGCTTAGTCGCTCGGTCCTGTCTGACTCTTTGCAGCCTCAAGGACTGTAGCCTGCCAGGCTCCTCTGTCCATGGGATTCTCCAGGCAAGAATACTGGAGTGGGGTGCCATTGCCTTCTCTAGGGCATCTTCCCAACCCAGGGACCAAGCCCGAGTCTTCTATGTCTTCTGTATTGGATGGCGGATTCTTTACCACTGAACCACCTGGGAAGCACTCAATACATAAATATGGATTCTCACACCCCAAGTTCAGAGTCAGAGAGGCTCTAATCTCATGTAATGTAACCCAGGATGGAAAAGAATAGTCTTTCCCATCCTTACTATAAACTATTATTGCTACATAATACCTCATTGCTTGGGTGAATTGTTCCTCTAACCTTTCCCCTATTTCAATTTAACCATTCCTCTATTTAGGACATTAAAGTTGTTTCCAGTTTTTTACCATTGTAAATAACACTGAGATAAACATGACCATACGTATATCTTTTCTCTCTTTTCTTATTGTTTTCTTGGGCTATATTCCTGGTAGTGGAATCAAAGTGTTGAGGGTTACTACTTTTCAGAAAATTTATACTCCCTCTATCAGTGTATTAAAATGCAAATGTCTGTTTAAGATATCATATTCAAAAGAATGTATTGAAGCCCCTTGAGAGAAATATCTCCCCAGGAGATCTCCAAGATCCTGAGGAATCAGGTAGAGTATAGTAAACTGAGCAGTTGGGCTTTAACAGTCAGGAGGTATCTGTTGCCTCTGCTCTGCAAAGATAGGAGATGGGTGTTCGTGAGATAGGAAACAGGAACTCAGTGGGTGGACCCAAAAGGGAGTGTGGGCTTTGAAACAGGAAAAAAGAAGTCTGTTTCTGATAGTGAAAGAGACACATTATTGTGTTGTCTTGATTTCCCATATCCTACTGGGTCAAACTGTCATTCTGTAGCCACCAAGCAGTTATACTCAACCCTGAATTGTATTTACAGTTTTTTCATTTTGCTTTCTCAGAGTTGTGTTACTGTTCCATGTGCACGATCTTTTTAGATTTTTCATTTCAGGAAATGGTAGACCAGAAACCAGGCAGTTATTTGATACTTTCCTCTTCCTCTCTCTCTATATCCAATCCTTCACAAGTTCTCTTTCTCTAAAATACTGCTTTAATTGGTTTACTTTTCTCATTTTGACTTCAATATCCAATTCCAAGCCAAAATCGTCTCTTGCCTAGACTACTTCAGTGCCCTCCTACCTCATTTTCTTGTTTCCATTTTTGCTTCAGAAAGTTCATTTCTAGATTTTGGCACAATTAATCATTTAAACATTTAAATAGATGATGTCATTTCTAATGATTTCTTTCTGTACATAAAGTCCCACGTCCTCAGTTTGGGCTAGAAATCCTGGTATGATTTTACCCTGCTCACTTTTAGCTCCTTACCTTTTGGCTCTCTCTATTCTTGCTCATTTTGTTTCAGTCACAATGATCATTCCACTCTTGATTGGAGGATCAGCTCTTTCTGGCCTTTGGGTCTTTGCACATGCATTTCTCTGCACCTGGAATGGTCTTCCTGCCACCCTTCACCTAGCTAATTCCTTCATCTGGCAGATCTAAGTTTAATCATCACTTTCATAGAGAGGCTGTATTATAGCAAGCCCTTGTTTTCCTTCATAAACTTCTCACAATTAAGAATATACATATTTAATTCTGTCTCTTTCATTAGAAAGTTTTTTGAGACCACAGATGATGTCTACCATAATAGACTGAATATCTGGGACTTAACACAATTTCTAGCATAGACTATGTGTTCTTCATTGAAATAAACCATAATATCCAGCATAGTGATAGGAATAAAATAGGGTTTAAGATATAGTTACGTACGGACAATTCTCTGTTGCCATTAAAATGTAAAATCAGGGATTTTCAAGTTTAGTGTCATATAACTGAATTCAGGAATTATTCTCTATAGCATGAAACCAACAAAGGCAAGTCATACTTAATCCATATTTCAAAGTATGTCCAGTTTTTCTCTATCCTCTGACTGGGACAGATTTGGGATCAGGGCAGGATTAAATTAGCTGCTTCCCTATGGTGGGTACTTTAACACTCTTCATCATCTGGTGACGTGGGTACTCACCAGTAGGCTGTGACACAAAGCATGGAAATGCTGCTGATTTGTTTCCAGCTCATCCCATTCCAGCCGCCAACAGCTTGTGGGTCTGAGGATGAAGGGGAGTCCATATGTCAATGATTCGCAGACCCCACTGGATTTTAGAGCCCTGGGAAGAGACAATGGAAGTGTGAGGCTCCTTAGTGGTATCCAGAACCTTGAATCCACTTAAATTTAGCTTAAGTCTAAGACTGTATTGTGAAATCCTTTAGGTTAGCGCCTGTGAATTATTCACCTTTGGGTGTACCTATCAGGTTATATGGCACACAGCAGAGTCTCAAAGTCTGTGAATTAATGAACACAGCACCTATTCTGAGACCTCAAGACTCTGATGGGTATTTCCTCTCCTGAGCTTACTCTGTCCCCTTCATTCCTGCTGCAGCAACCACCTTACACAACAGTATGCTAACGACCTGCATCCCAGACCTGGTTCTTCTGTGGCAAGATGCTGATGGAAAACACAGTTAAGAAGAGACTGCGTTTAAGCAGTTTCCCCAGCAGCATCCATGGTCCCAAGTCCATAGACAAGCTTACTCAGATACCTGTACATGGGCACTGTGACAGAACCAGGAAGCAGTAAAAGTGGTCTTTGCCGTTATTCCTAATTCAGCTCTGGAACTGCTTCTCTTGGAAACAAGAATTCTAGTACTTAAAGAAATAGAAAGGTGAGGTAGATTCTAGGTGCCACTCATTCCTTGAAGATCAGATCTCTGTCCTGATGTCTAAACATAGTAGGTGTTCAATAAACATTTGCTGAATAGATAAACATCGTCTGTTTCTTTTTTTCCTCTGCATTCTCAGAGACTTTCTGGGTTTCCAGTCTTCATCCAGATTTTAGAATATTCTACTGAGACATATCTTTCACTGTCTCCTCATTCATCTCCACATATTGAGCAGCCTGACGTTGAAATTTCATGCCCACACCTGTAGTTGCTACTCTGGAACTGACCCCCTGCTGCCTGACACTTGCGGATGCCCTTGCCCTCCCTCTATCTTAGTCTTCCTAGCTGGAACCAATAAGAATAAATATTTGCATGGATTAGGGAGGTTCTCTGGAACCATACGTGATCACCCGGAGCTTGTAACAAGAGGCTGATGACTGGGAAACCATCTGGTAGAGGGTGCTGAAGTCTCCTTTGGGGTCATCCATCCTCAAGGAGCCATCAGCTGTTCCAGGGAGT
This sequence comes from Oryx dammah, assembly GCF_014754425.2. Taxonomy (NCBI): domain Eukaryota; kingdom Metazoa; phylum Chordata; class Mammalia; order Artiodactyla; family Bovidae; genus Oryx; species Oryx dammah. The sequence continues at coordinate 9,982,956 of NW_024070209.1, read as the reverse complement.
AGGGATGGGCTGAGAAATCGCTCTTGGAGATCACATTTCAGGCACACTACAATAAAAACGGCATTTGGGGAGGGATTGTTTGTCACAAGTTACCTCAGGCTATATAATTAAGAGAGATCATCTGCCACCCATTCCGTGTCCACCAGGCAAGTAAGGGTTGGGAGGCAGGGAAGCGGACAGAGGAGCAGGTCTGAAATAATATTGCTCTGCATAACAGGTAATTTTATTTTCTGGGTGTGACATGATTTTTCTTTCTTGTTCTACTTCTGGGCTGGCTGAGCAGTTTCCTCATAGTGAGAGATCAGGCTTGTGATTGAGTCCGAGAGGAATGTGTGTCCGCTGTGGAGGAGGCAGTTAACACTGCAATATGCAGAGCCTTTTGGCAATCATAGAAGGAAATTTTGCCCCTCCTGCTTCCCTGTGGCTAAGCTTTGGCAAGACTGCAGGTCAGATGAAGGAAGAGCAGGAAAGCAGAAGTCAGGCAGTCAGCTGACAGCTACTGCTTCTCTGTGAGCTCTTCCAGGACATTCGAGGGAGGGGGAGGACTAAGTTCCTGAAATGGTTTATTTTATAATTCCCCAAGTGAATAGAACCTTTTGGACCTTGCAACATCACTGTGGCAACATACAACAGTTCTGAGGGTGTTTCAACTATGTATGGAGGTTTTTTATGCTTCCATAAGCTTCTTCTCCAGCACTTGTCACAGTGTACAATGTTCTGTTGCTCTAGATTTGAATCCTTGATATTATGAAGGTTTTAAATGAAATATATATTGGGTTTAAGTATTGTTAACAAATTATGAATATATGAGTGTTCTGTACTTGTGAGAAGGTTAGCTGTTGATGTCAGTGATTTGTGAAATGACTGAAGTACCTGCAACATGAGGTAAAAACAAAAGTAGAAATAATGTAGAAAAAAATAGATCTAGCTGGGCCTGGCAACCAGACCTGGACATCATTTCTGGGTGAGAGCGCTCTTGGCCAGGTGTGTCCCAGAGCCCATTAGGAGGGACTCTGCCTAGGACTCCTGCTGCTGCTAAGTCGCTTCCGTCGTGTCCGACTCTGTGCGACCCCATAGACGGCAGCCCACCAGGCTCCCCCGTCCCTGGGATGCTCCAGGCAAGAACACTGGAGTGGGTGCCATTTCCTCCTCTAATGCATGAAAGTGAAGTTGCTCAGTCGTGTCCGACTCTTAGCGACCCCATGGACTGCAGCCCACCAGGCTCCTCCGTCCATGGGATTTTCCAGGCCAGAGTACTGGAGTGGGATGCCACTGCCTGCTCCAGCCTAGGGTTCCAGCTTCCCCTTACTTCCTCTGTGCCTGACTGCTTCATTGTTGGGTCCTTGGACTTTAGGATTAGACAGCTGTGCTCATCTGGCTGAGGTTCTTGACTCTGGCTGCAATAAGAATCATCTAGTGAACTTGTCTGTTACGCATGTCTGGCCCCTACCTCACACCAGCAAAACTGGGATCTCTGGGGCTGGAGCTGATATTGGTATTTTTTAAAGTTCCTCATTTGATTCTTACTGTAGCCAGGGATTCTCTGTACTCCAGAGAACTACTCTGGAACTGTAGTCTCAGCAATGTTCCAGGAAAGATGTTTTAGCAGGGTTTGAGTCTAGAACCAGGTATGCTTCTCATCACTCAGACCCAGGTGCAGAGACAGGAGAAACCAAGAATGAGAAAAGAAGTTCATCCGAGGCAGACTATGCTCTGTCAGGAAGAGGCCTCTGAGGAAGCATCTAGGGAGAGGGTGAAGGACCCGAGGTGGCTACAGAAGCAGGTAGTGTTGGGTGGAGAACCTTGTAAGGAGAAGTCAGAGTGAACATCTGAGGAGCAGTCCTCAAAAGATTATATATTAGGAGAGCTCAGGGTTTTAATTAGCTTTTTTTCCCCTTAGGGAAACACATTTCTAGAAATTCACATAAAGAGCAATGCATCAGTTTTGTGAACAATGGATAACTATAATATGGTCTTTATTGCGCTTGTTTAAACTCTCATGTGGGTCATACCCATCCCAGGAGAGGCCTACCTTCTTTGGACCTCATTCCAACTTGTGCCTGAGCATCTGGATTCCAGAGAAGATGTTTTCAGCAATTCTACTACCATCCTAGATCTAAGTTCTACCACCCACCCTGAAGACCTATGGATTTCCAAAAAATAACTGCAGATGGAGATACATTCTGGGTCTGACTCTGGTGTTGAAAGCCACGAGAAAAGAGAGGGCAAAGCAGAGAATTCTCAGTATTACCATGGGCAAATGCCATGTAGCAGCAGAAGAAAAGCTGGCTGCAGGAGATCCTGGCAAGTGCCCAGAGGATGTGCCCAGCAGGATGCAGGTTGCATGGTAAGTAAGGGCCTAGGCTCTGGAGGTGACAGACCAGGGTTTGATGAATATCCTCTGGGCTGAGAGTAATCAAATGTATAAAATATAGATTTCTAATCCTAAGGGTTAAGAATGGGATTTGGAGTTGCTTGGCTTCAGATTTTGGCTTGGCTTCAGATTTTGGCTTGGCTATTAATTTTCTGTGCAGCCCTGGGGGAAATACTTATTTCCTTTGAGTGTCAGTTTTCTCATCTGTAAACAGGGATAATATTATATTTATTGATTTTAAGACACATTTTTTTTCACTTACTATAAAGCAATGGCATCCCACTCCAGTACTCTCGCCTGGAAAATCCATGGATGGAAGAGCCTGGTGGGCTGCAGTCCATGGGGTTGATAAGAGTTGGACATGACTCAGCGACTTCACTTTCACTTTTCACTTTCATGCATTGGAGAAGGAAATGGCAACCCACTCCAGTGTTCTTGCCTGGAGAGTCACAGGGACGGGGGAGCCTGGTGGGCTGCCGTCTATGGGGTCACACAGAGTCGGACATGACTGAAGCGACTTAGCAGTGTCTCTGTGTATGTCTTACAATCACCATGGACCAGGCAGACACTCTTAACCCTTAATTACTATTCTAACCTAAAAGAACTCTCTCAGTAAGAATAAAATAATATTTCTAAGTGATAAAAAGCAATGTGTCACGTTGAATTGGAATTGTTTTTCTTTCTTGGTGGTATATAAGATAATGGTATATCTTATAATGACACTGTCTAGGCTTCCCTGGTAGCTCAGACGGTAAAGAATCTGCCTGCAATGCAGGACACCCAGGTTCTATCCCTGGGTTGTGAAGATCTTCTGGAGAAGAGAATGGCAACCCACTTCAGTATTCTTGCCTGGAGAATTCCATGGACAGAGGAGCCTGGTGGGCAATAGTTCATGGGATTGCAAAGAGTCAGACACGACTGAAGTGACTAACACTTTCACTTTTAGATTCAATGGCATGTGATAACAGTACCTGCATCATGTTGTTGTTATGAAGATGAAATAGGCTAATGCAAGGAAAGGAGTTAACACTGTTTGGGAAAAATAGATAAGAAGTGAGCAATTGGTTTTGGGCAAAGCAGGTGGAATGGAGGCCTTGGGAAGATTTTACACACAAAGGAAAGACAGTAAAATCAAGCGAAGTTGTTAAAGGCATCACAGGCCCTAGACTGAAATAGGGGGGAAGGGGAGATATATTAAGAACCCAATGGCTATCTCTATAAAGAAAGGACCAAGGTGTATCTTCCCCTTTGGGGACAGAAGCTGGTACCCATTTTTCTCATTAAGCGCACACTCCTAAAGCAGAAGACACAATTTAGTCTTTTCCCTTTGAAGCTGTGGCTGACTATACTGATGGGTCCATTTGAAGGCCCTGCCACCCAGGTCTTAGAACCACCTTCAAAGGGGATGGAGACTAGAAATGGCTTTATCTCTACAATCTAGTGGGACCTGAATTAGCTATCATTGCCAGCTGGGACAGTATCCAGGACCTTGCCGGCATGCCTACAACACGGGATTGACCTTTCGGTTCCCCCAGTTGCCAGAACGTACTTTGTTAACATTGTCTAGGGCCACTAGTTGAACTCCCTGGGGCTTGTTCTGTAGTCGCTTTAGTTCCTCTCAATTTGGTGTCTTCCTATTGAGAAGATCTCTATTTAATCATTTAGTTTTGGTTCTTTTCTTCTCCTTACAGGCCCTATTCATGTTATTGAGGTACCAGCTTACCTGAAATTATGTCAATAATATCTGCCACATCAAAAGTGAAAACTTGAGAAAACATATGATTCATCGTTCTCTCATGTAGTGTAGCTGATGCCCTATTATTGAGGTGTTTAAGTCTCTACACTGAAACGAACTGGCTCTTGCTATCTGGGTTTAATCAGGTTCAGTTTCCTAATTGAAAATTAGAAGTTTAGAAATTCTCATGCTGACATTGGACAGCCTCATCCACTCCTCCTCCAGTCCCTAAACCTCAACTACTCTGTATCCTGATGACTTTCCAATCCTAATTCTAGACTAGGATAATCATTGTATATGTAATATATCTTTTAGGGAGAGTGTACTTGAATCATCTCTGGTTCTGGAAATGTTGCTGATACTCCGTGAAGGAAGAAGAAGGTGAACATGTTCTTGATCTGTTCCACTGTTATGCAGCCAGGCTTTGAAGAAAATCTCCATGCTGACAATATCACTGTCTATAGTCTGAAGATCAATGTCAGTTGCCAGGATAGAACTCTCTGCAGTAGAAAGGGAAACAGTAGTTACAGTGTTTAATTCTTTAGTTACAAATTTTGAAAAATATAAAATATTAAAAGCACCCATTTTTGAACCTATCAATTCTACCTCTAGATATCTAGCCTAGAGACATTCTTGGGTAGTACCCAAAGAGACATATGCAAAGATGTTCAGCACAGCATTATTGCAAAAACAAATAATCAAAGCCCCAAACAGAAAGCAATTCAAATGTCCATCAATAGGGAAATATTTAAATAAATTATGGCATAGACTATGGAGTATTATGCACCTGTTAACAAAGTTAAATGTACTGACATGGAAAGCTAGGAGATAGTGAATAAAGAAAGTTCTAGAACAGAGTATAGTGTGACTCATTTACATAAAAATAAAACTGTTAGCCTAAGTGCATACATATGTACGGAAATGCCTTTTACAGAGCTCTGGAAGTCTACTATTAAATTGTTAATAGTGGATGGGAGTAGAAATGGGGCAGAATTCTGAGATACATTCACTTTTTATTATTTATACTTCTATACAGTTGAATTTTATTGTTTATGTATTTTCCGTATTTAAAAAAATTTTAGAATACAAAAATAGCCAAAAATAATATAGCAATTCAAGTTCAGTTCAGTTCAGTCACTCAGTCATGTGCGACTCTTTGTGATTCCCATGGACTGCAGCACACCGGGTGTCCCTGTCCATCACCAATTCCTGGAGCTTGCTCAAACTCATGTCCATTGCGTCAGTGATGCCATCCAACCATCTCATCCTCTGTCATTCCCTTCTCTTCCTGCCTTCAATCTTTCCCAGCATCAAGGTCTTTTCCAGTGAGTCAGTTCTTCACAATCAGGTGGCCAAAGTGTTGGAGCTTCAGCTTCAGCATGAGTCATTCCAGTGAATATTCAGGACTGATCTCCTTTAGGATGGCTTGGTTGGATCTCCTTGCAGTCCAAGAGACTCTTAAGAGTCTTCTCCAATACCACTGTTCAAAAGCATCAATTCTCCAGTGCTCAGCTTTCTTTATAGTCCAACTCTTATATCCACAATGTAAGTTAAATACTTAATGAGGTCTTCAATTTTATGTTATTGTTTCACAGTGAAAATGTATTCAATTATTTCCTCTGTTATAAAACATAAATTTTAAAAAGACTAAAAGAGAAAAGATGAATTATAAGTTCCACCTTCTGATACAGAATTATACAAGTTTGCCATTGGCATACTATATCTCACAAGTGTAGCAGCCAAGAAGACAGGGATGGTCTGGTGGAGTGTGATTTGATTCCCAATCTGAATGAATGGGACTAGGTAGGCGGGGTGATGAGACTTTGCTGGTCCATTTCCTTTTTTAGGCAACACTAGCTCAAGAATTGGGATCTGGATTTGGACATAAAGTTGGTCAGTAAAAGCCAAATATAAGGTGACAGAGGAAGCACAGAGAGAGGAAATGAGACAAGAGCTGGAAAGAAACTGAAGAGGAACCTGGCTTTTTTTGCCTCACCATGAGGGACTCTCAGAAATACTTTTACAAAGGGCCTAAGAAAAGTCAGTCGCTCCAATGAATTAACTTCTATGTATGACTCATGGACCCCAAGGAGAACGCCGGTTTATTTCTAGAACGACATTCCTGAGGACAAGTCTGCAGAGGTGGCAGACTCTCCACAGGGAACAAAGGGCTTCAGTCCAACGTGTTGGCACCCACACAGGGAAAGTGTGGTGAGACTTAAGTGACTTCATGTCATATTTATCGACTTATTATGTGGCTGAAAACGGGCACCAAATGCATTTCTCTTTGACCCAGTATAATTAAAACTTTACCCCTGGTTACGCTTGCCTTCTGAGGTGGACCTTATTCTGCCTATGGGATATGAATCTCTCTAAATAAATTTGCTTTCACTTAAAAAAAAAAACAAAAAACTTCTACCATCTTCTGTGAATAGTTATGAGGATTTATTGGATTTATTAGCTAATGAACTCATTCCATCAAGCAATAATATTAATTATGTACTACACAGAAGGTGAAATACTATATAAAGATATATAATATTCTTTACCTTAATGAGTTTATAAAGCAACATTGTTCTTGACCATTTCTCCTTAAACTCTCATTCACTCCACTATGTTTTCAACTACTACAGTGATAAATATGAAGTCATTGTCAAATAAATGCTCTTCATAAGTGAGGAGAAATGTTCTTTTTAATAACGGGAAACTTACTGTGTCATAGGAAAAACAAGAAGTAATTTTTCTGAGTCTGGACTTCAACTTGAGTAATAAGTAGGGAAATGACTGAACAGCTTCTCTTCAAAGAAGCAAAACAGTTATTAAAGTAAGGACGCAGATATAGAACTAAATAAATGAAGTAGAAAAAAGGATCTCAAAAAGTAGAGCAGATGATACTGCTTTGAGTTCAAACAACAGAATTTTGGAGAAGACAAGTGTTTCTTTTTTTCTCCCCAGTGAAATGGTAAAAGACTAGAAAATTCCTACCATGGGTATGGGGACAGAGCAAAGTATCTCCCCATTAAGAATCTGGAAATAAGAAAAATAGGGGTTTCCTCAGATAGTTAAAAAATAAAGTCAATACAGAGTAATGAGGTCAATGAAAAAGAGTCACGTTAAAAAGAATGGCTTATAGACCAAAGCAAGATTTGGCTGGAGCCTATGCATGGTATTGGCTCATCCAAAGAATGAATGGATCCATTAGAAGGAGAGAGGGTTGACCAGAAATGGAGCATAGAGAAAGGGAGGAACAGCGGTAGGTGCTGGCCTTGATCAGCCAAGCATATCTCAAAGGAGAGGGCGTGCTAGCTCAGTGAGGAGTCACAGCGGCAGGAAGGGAGGATACATTTGTCAAGTTTCTGCTCTTCTTGGTGATTATAGTGGTTATGGTCTTTCCTCTAAAATATTCTGGCCAACAACTTTAGTCTTGAGCTTGATAAGGTGAGTCTATCTCTGAGAGGATGTTGACAAGATCAACTTTCTGACTCTGTAAAGCTGAAGAAGCAAGTTTGAAACATGGCACCTCTGTGAAGGAAAATGCCAGTCTTCCCTGCAGACACACCATCAATGTTGCTAAGTTCTTTCCAACTTCTTTTTGTTTTGTAATTGAAAGTTTGTACCTTTTACTCTCCCTCAGCTATTTCTCTGCTCTTCTTACTATACTTCCTGTTTATTCCCTATATCTACACCTCTGTTTCTGCTTAGTTATGTTTGTTCATTTGTTTTGCTGTTTAGATTCTACATATAAGTGAAATCTGAAAGCATTTGTCTTTCTCATTTCACTTAGAATAATAGCTTCTAGGTCCACCCATGTTGCTGCAAATGGCAAGATTGACTTCTTTTTTTTTTTTTTTTAACTATGGCTGAGTAATAGTCCATAAAGAATATTCCACACCTTCTTTATCCATTCATCTATTGATGGGCACTTAGGTTTCTTTCATATCTAGGCAACTGTAAATAATGCTACAATAAACATAGGGATGCATGTATCTTTTAAAATGAGTGTTTTTTTCTTCAAATGAACACCCAGGAGTGGAACTGATGGATCATATGGTAGTTCTATTTTTAACTTTTTTGAGGAAACTCCATATTGTTCTTCACAGTGGCTGCACCAATTTGCATTCCACTAACAGTGCATGAGAGTTCCCCTTTCTCCACATTCTTGTCAACACTTGTTATTTGTTGTCTTTTTGATAATAGCCATTCTGACAGGTGTCAAGTGATTGTGGTGTTGATTTGCATTTCTCTGATGATTAGTGATGCTGAGCATCTTTTCATGTGCCTGTTGACAGAGCATGTCTTCTTTGGAAAAATGTCTTTTTAGGCTCCTTACCCATTTTTAAATTGGGTTGTTTGTTTTTTGATGTTGAGTTGTATAGTTTCTATGTATATTTTGAATATTAACCCTTTTTTGAGATATATCATTTGCAAAAGGCAGTAGGCTGCCTTTTCATTTTGTCAATTGTTTCCTTCACTATTTTTGCTTTGCTTCCCTTGCCTGAGTGGACATATCCCCCAAAATATTGCTAAGATTGATACTGAAGAGTTCACTGCCTATTTTTCTTCTAGAAGTTTTATGGTTTCAGATCTTACATTTAATATTTTAATCCATTTTGAGCTTATTTTTGTATATGGTGTGAGAGTTCTTTTCAACCTAACCTATAGGTTCTTTAGAGAGCCACTGAGTAGAGCTTCTTCCTTTGAAACAGTTCTCAGTAACTGCATAGAGAGCTATGCTTCAGGTGTGAGGGGACCGTCTCAGAAACAGTCATGTTGTCCAAGCTAAACAGCAATGTAGAAACCAGAACACTTTAGAGGGGGAACTTCTCCATATTCTCTGTCACTGGTCAAGGCATTCATTTCTTTGTGCCTAAATTATAGCAGTAGGCTCTTAGCTGCCCCATCAAACTCCATTCTTTCCCCTCTGGTACTTCTTACTACCAATTAATTTTTCTAAAATATAGTTTCACCATATCCTCCCTTTGCTAAAGAGCACATACTGCCTTTCTGCTGTCAGCTTCTTTATTCTCTTTGCTCATTCTGAACCATTTGTTACTACTACTCATTAATCCATGGGCATGTGCTCAAGTTGCTAAGTCGTGTCTGACTCTTTGTGACCCTATGGACTACACAGCCCACCAGATTTCTTTGTCCATGGGATTTTCTAGGCAAGAATACTGGAGTGGGTTGCCATTTCCTTCTCCAGGGCATCTTCCCGACCCAGGGATCGAACCCATGTTTCCTGTGTTGGCGGGCAGACTTTTTTTTTTAACCACTGAGCCACCAAGGAAGCCCTATCATACATTCCTCTTTTTTCTACTTGTTGAGAGCCTGTCAACACCCCTGACCCTCCATCCTCCAGCTTAGTAGCTTGCATAGAGCTGAAGTTCAGCAAATGCCCATTCCTCAGCTCTTATTACTTTTTCCTGTAACTCTTCTGCTTCAACTAAATTAGTCTCCTGGCCATGCTATTTCCTTCCTTAGTGCTTTTTCAATCTACGGCCTGCAATTTCTCCAGAATTCAACTCAGATTGACTTTTTCTAGGAAGTTATGCTTAATTATGGGCTTCCCAAGGTGGCTCTAGTGGTAAAGAACCCACCTGCCAATGCAGGAGACAAAAGAGAGGTGAGTTCGATCCCTGGGTTGAGATGATTCTCTGGAGAAGGAAATGGCAACCCACTCCAGTGTTCTTGCCTGGAGAATCCCATGGACAGAGGAGCCTGGCAGGCTGTGGTCCATAGTATCTCAGAGTCGAACACAACTGAAGCGATTTAGCATGTAAGCACATGTTTAATTATATCCTCCCTATCTGACTTTAATCAGTAGCCCCTGAGTATCTGTGGGCTTAGTTTGGGGAATACTAATTATACTTGTTACTTGTTTCTCCTGAAAGGTTTTCTGATTTGTTTGTTTGTTTGTTTAATGAAAGGTGGTGGAATGTAGTAGAAAGACAAGGGTTTGAATCGTGGCTTGAAAGTTGTTAGCTATGTTATTTTGGGCAAAGTAGGGAAAGCACAATCTATTTCATAGTTATAGGAGGCATAAGAAATGAGATGATTATTTGTGAATGGCATATAGCAGATCTAACAAATGGAATTTCCTTCCTTTTCTCTCATCAACAAAATGAGTTACTCTTATAGGAAAAGAAGATACTTTCCTTTTTAAAAAGTATTTTCCCCCCTACTTGCTTATCTTGGTGACTTTCTCCTTGCCACCAACAAACATAAGAACATCAACACTTGGGATTGTGTTCTTTACAAATACAACTAAATGTACTAAACCTGGGGAATGGGGAGGAGACTTCTCAGATGAAAACCAGCTCTCATACTGACTGGTGAGCAGGGTAGTCAGTGGGACCGGTCCCACTGAGGTTATGAACTAAAAGGTTACTGGAGTCAATGCATGGCAGTCACACACGGCTCTGAGTTGTTTGGGTGTTCCTGACAGGAGAGGAAGGCCTGGTCTGTTGCAGTTTAGCCATAGCCAGCATTTTCGTTCAGTTTTTAGACTTACTCTGCCACCCTGTGGCCGTAAGCAGTGATATCCTTCAACTGAGCTAAGTTCTTCTGGAAGACCCACAATAATGGGAAAGACTAAGAAAACCTATGAGTGCCGAAGAATTGATGCTTTTGAACTATGGTGTTGGAGAAGACTCTTGAGAGTCCCTTGGACTGCAAGGAGATCCAACCAGTCCATCCTAAAGGAAATCAGTCCTGGATGTTCATTGGAAGGACTGATGCTGAGGCTGAAACTCCAGTACTTTGGCCACCTGATGCGAAGAACTGACTCATTTGAATAGACCCTGATGCTGGGAAAGATTGAAGGCAGGAGGAGAAGGGGTCGACAGAGGATGAGATGGTTGGATGGCAACACCGACTCAATGGACAAGGGTTTGGGTAAACTCTGAGAGCTGGTGTTGGACAGGGAAGCCTGGCGTGCTGCAGTCCACGGGATCGCATAGAGTCGGACACGACTGAGTGACTGAACTGAACTGAAGAAAACCTAAGGGTAATAAGGTAATGTCTAAAGCAATGCTTCTCAGAAGTCAACCCTAAAATAGGGTTGCAAAATTGAAATGTGTTTAAAATGGGAGAATTTAATACTTTAACACATACATACATATGTAATGGTTATATTTCTCTCATGACATAGAATGTCTAAAGAAGAGGCCCAGGAAAATTGTGCACCTGGCCAGTCCTGCACAACCTCCCCAGTCCCACAAAGGTCTTGACCCATAGGAAAATTCTATTTCTTTCTGAATGACGATGATGTTACCTGTCCTTTGGTGTCATGGATGGGCTTCAAGGGTTCTGGGAACCCTTGAAATTGAATACAACTCAGTTTGTAAGAGCATAGGTATATTTTGGTGGGGTGGAGGAGATGGTTAGGTTCTTAGCTTTTATTAGCTTCTCAGAAGAGCTCTGTGACCCTCAAAATGTCAAGAACTACTACTTTGTAGTACTACTACTTTGACTACATAGAAACTATGTAATCATGGTACCTTAGCTTCCTGGGTCAGTTTACAATCAGTGCTATCTACTCTGTGAATACAGGAGTGGCTTTAGGATGCTAACAACTAGGATAAGTAATCAGAGCAGACAGTTTGCTCAGGAATAACTGTTCAGGTTCATTCAACCACAGTTTTTAAGTCAGTAACTGCAAGGGGATAGTCTCCAACACATCACAATGTTAGGGGCAGTCCAGCTTGTATTTCTGAACTTATAACCTTATTTGTGGTGGTAATGATTGAACCCTGGGAAAAAGGGGAAGCCTGTTGAAAGGAGGTGATGGGGTAGTGGGAGTTAAGGCAGTGTGTCCTTTGTAGAGAAGTGATCACCACTTGGTCAGTGGTGGGATCTTCTTAGGATCCTTGTCTATAAGAGGGGTTAAAACATCAGTAGAAGTGTAATGAGATAGAGAAAATTTATTTCTGGGAACTATTCTCAGGGAGAATACTATTGCCACTCATTCATTCATTCACTTATTTAATTTGTCATTCAAATGATTATTAGTGCCTTCCATGAGGTAGGCTTCCATGAGGTAGGCTAGGCACTGCTTGGGGTCAACAATGAAGAAGACAAGTTCTTTGCTTTTATGGTTTACCATTCTAGTGGGAGAATAGACAATAAACACACAAAATGGAAAACAATTACAGATAATAATAGGTAACTTTGAAGAAAAATAAATCAGGATATTTGCGTGTGTCTGTGAATTTTTCTTTTGGTTCACCAGGGAAGAAGCATGCTCTAAGAAGGTAACAGCTGAGCAGAGACTTGAACCAAGTGAAGGAGGGAGTCATGAAATACTGTTCTTTTACAGAGGAATCAGCAAGGTCAAAGGTCTTAAAGTGAGAATGACCTTGGTATATTGGAGGACTAGCAAGAAGACTAAAGCAGAAAAAGGGAGGAAGTAAGGACAGGCAGGTAAGCAGCCAAGGTGAAGGATGAGATCTCCCCAAAGGAACACACTCATGTAACAACAGGTAGTCACTACACCTGTTTCTAAGAAGGGTGGGTTCCATTATTGCAAGCCCTTGACTCTGCTTAGGGAAGAGGTGTGCAAGACTGGGGCAGAAGAGAACCTGTACTCCTTTCCCTTTACTTCTTTATAGCTGTTGGCTCCTAAACAATTGTTGAATTAGTATTCTAAAGATATTTGTTTGAAAGTGTGCCAAACTGTTAGCTTGTGTGAGATACCCATGTCTCAGTCCAGGCTTCCCACACATACTTTCCTGTCCTGTGGTGGTAAAGGGCAGTGGTCGAAAAATGAGAGAGGAATTTGGGAGTCCCATGAGCAGAACTCAAGCAGAGACCCCTCATCTTGTAGTGGACATGCCTCTTTTCCATCCCTAGTCAGTTACCCAGAGAGTTTTACAATGGAAGGTCAAGCTGGTGCAGCCTGCTGCTGCTGCTGCTGCAAAGTTGCTTCAGTCGTGTGCGACTCTGTGTGACCCCATAGATGGCAGCCCACCAGGCTCCTCCGTCCCTGGGATTCTCCAGGCAAGAACACTGGAGTGGGTTGCCATTTCTTTCTCCAATGCATGACAGTGAAAAGTGAAAGTGAAGTTGCTCCGTCGTGTCCGACTCTTCTCGACCCCATGGACTGTAGCCTATCAGGCTCCTCCGTCCATGGGATTTTCCAGGCAAGAGTCCTGGAGTGGGGTGCCATCGCTAAAAGAAAAAGAAGGCTTGACTGTTAACTAAAGAACGTAATACTAATGATTCACAATGGATGATTTACATTGTTAGAGAAAAAATAGGGACGTATGGGCATCTCTTGCTCTGAGACATGTCCTAATATAATTCCAAATGTAAAATTTCAGCCCTTAGTAAGTAGATGAATTAGAAAAAAGAAATGTTTCCAGAGCAATTACTTTGGCTGGGAGAGTAATCTTTTCAGAATTGCTTTCTCAGGCCTGTTTGTTCCTAAGGGTGCAGAAGCCTGTGACTGGTTGTAGGGACTTCTCAATGGGAGAAGCTGCATGGGATCCTCACACATCTGGAGCTGTGGGAGCAACACCCCGTGACAAGGAGTTGACAATATTCCTTGCCATCCAATCCTCTTTTTTCTTTTTTTCCCCAAGCCACATGGCTTCCTAGTTCCTGATCAGGGATCAAACCCAGGCCCCCTGCAGTGGAAGCACAGAGTCCTAACCACTGGACAACAGGGAACTCCCATCCAATCCTGCTTTGAGATGCCTGACTTGCCCTGCCCTGGCCAGCCCAAATAGAGAGGAGATCTTGTAGATGCAATAAAGAGGGTCCTGGTTATGGATGGGTTTCTGTATGCCTATGGAAACCAGATGTAGCACCTTACCCACCTCTATAGACCTAGCATTAGCACAGGGTCTGGAATACAACAGGGAGCTCAGAAAACGCTTCACTGCACAAATAATCATAGCCAATATGCTCCTAACTTCCTCGTGATCTTAGACCAGTCACCCCTTCTCTCTAAGTTCAATTTCTTCATCTATAAAGTGGATGATGATAATACCTAGGCTTAGGGTTCATTTAAGTATAAAATGATAATACTGGAAAGCACTTTGTAGACTTAAAAGCATAATGAAACTATAAGGGGTGAAACAGCAGAAAGCTACCTCCCAGCTGTCTACACATGAACATTTTAGTTACTAAATGCCAGGGCCATTTCTTTCCTCTTTTCTTGGTGACATTTTTGTCTTCAATAATCATATTATATCATACTTATATGATTCAATTTGTAAGAAAACAAATTTTATCTGTGGGTCTCAATTAGCTCCATTTTTATTTTACTGAGAAAAAAATTAGGACTCACATGCAAAAGGGGTTGGTCACTACTGACTGAGACATACCAAGATCTAAAGCATAGTTTGACTTGGGAAACACAAGACTTAGAAGGTATTTAAAAAAATCTTCCTTTTCTGCACAAATTTACGTAGTCTATAAACAAAAAGCATTTAATGTAAATTGCCATGCAAATTAGAAAAGTGGATTGGGAAGAAGTGTTTTCAAAGGCACTGTGGTAAGGAAAGAGAGCAGGGGAATGGTTATTTAGGAAAAGGAGAAAGTGGGATTAGGACAGCATTAAATCTATTGGTGTGGCCCTGATGCCAATGCAGTAGACACGGGATCCATCCCTGGGTTGGGAAGAGCCCCTGGAGAAGGAAACGGTATGGCCCTGAGAACTCAGACCAAGGAGCTTGGCCTTCTTAATGCCCAAGCGAGCTAAGAGAAAGATCTACTCTGAGGTGAAAATAAAAGTCGGAGGAACCAAGAAAGACTGTAAGACTTACTGGGGATTTAGGGAGAGTAAGGAAATGTTTTAAAAAAGGGGCAGAAACTAAAGAAAGTCCTAAAACATATCCTAAACAACAGCAATAAAAATCTAGATAACAGTTTTGTAATTCTCTATATGCATTTTTACATTATTAGAGGTAAATCTTCAGGGTATTAGATTCTTAGAAGTGAGAGTGGTGAGTCAAAAGTAAATGCCTAAAAAAAAAGCAAACACCTAAGTAGTTTTGTTCAGTTCAGTTCAGTTCAGTTGCTCAGTCATGTCTGACTCTTTGCGACCCCATGAATTGCAGCACGCCAGGCCTCCCTGTCCATCACCAACTCCCGGAGTTCACTCAGACTCACGTCCATCGAGTCTGTGATGCCATTCAGCCATCTCATCCTCTGTTGTCCTCTTCTCCTCCTGACCCCAATCCCTCCCAGTATCAGAGTCTTTTCCAATGAGTCAACTCTTTGCATGAGGTGGCCAAAGTACTGGAGTTCCAGCTTTAGCATCATTCCTTCCAAAGAAATCCCAGGGCTGATCTCCTTCAGAATGGACTGGTTGGATCTCCTTGCAGTCTAAGGGACTCTCAAGAGTCTTCTCCAACACCACAGTTCAAAAGCATCAATTCTTCAGTGCTCAGCTTTCTTCACAGTCCAACTCTCACATTTGTACAGGAGACAGGGATCAAGACCATCCCCATGGAAAAGAAATGCAAAAAAGCAAAATGGCTGTCTGGGGAGGCCTTACAAATAGCTGTGAAAAGAAGAGAAGTGAAAAGCAAAGGAGAAAAGGAAAGATATAAGCATCTGAATGCAGAGTTCCAAAGAATAGCCAGAAGAGATAAGAAAGCCTTCCTCAGCAATCAATGCAAAGAAATAGAGGAAAACAACAGAATGGGAAAGTAGTTTTGTTAGATACTGCCAATTATTGTTCATTTGCTAAGTCGTGCATGTCCAGCTCTTTGTGATTCCATGGACTGCAGCACGGCAGGCTTCCCTGTCCTTTACTATCTCCCAGAGTTTGCTCAAACTAATGTCCATTGAGTCGATGATGCCATCCAACCATTTCATCCTCTGTTTCCCCCTTTTCCTCCTGTCCTCAATCTTTCCCAGCATCAGAGTTTTTTCCAATGGGTTGTACCATTGTATATTCTACCAGCATTGAATGGAAATGTAGCATCACCAACAGAATGTGTTGTCATACTTTTTAACTTTTGTCCATTTAAAGGTGGGAAATGGTATGTTGGTATAGTCTTAGTTTTCATTTCTCTAATTATGATTGAAGTTGAGCATATTTTTATGTGTTTAAGGATCATTAAAATTTTTTTTATTAATTAAAAAATTATCTGTATATGTCTTTTGCTCATTTTTCTATAGGGTTTTTGGTCTTCCCCCTCCTTGATTTTTAAGTATTCTTTATATATTAGAGATATTTGTCCTTTCCCCCCACAAGATATAAATTACAAATACTTCCTTCCTAGTTTTTCAGTTGGCTTTTAAAAACAATTAATTAATTAATTTTTTATTTTTGGCTGCACTGGGTCTCTGTTGCTTTTCACTGGCTTTCCCTAGCTGTATGGAGCAGGGGTTACTCTTTGCTGTAGAGCACAGGCTCTATGGTGCATAGGTTTCAGCAGTTGTGTCTCAAGGGCTCAGTAGTTGTGGCTTGCGGGCTCTAGAACGTGAGCTTAGAAGTTGTGGTGCACAGGCAGAGCTGCTCCAAGGCATGTGGAATCTTCCTAGACCAGGGACTGAACCCATGTCCCCTGCATTGGCAAGCGGATTCTTAACCATTACACCACCAGGAAAGTCCCAGTTGTCTTTTCGATTTTGTTTATGGTGATCTTTGCCATGCCTAAGATTTTAATTTTTACATAGTGAATTTTTATGTAGCTAAATAAATTATTGTACCTGGATTTTGAGTCATAGGTAGAAAATCTTTCCCTATGCTGTGATTATAAAGAAATTCACCAGGGTTTTCTTTAGCTACTTTAAAAATATCATTCTTAACATTAATGTCCCTGGTCCATTTGGAATATTTTCTAGATAGCTAACCACTTGTCCCAGACCAGTTTTTGAACCATCTGTGCTCTAATGATTTGTCATCTTCATCCTATACTAAATTTATATATGTACTTGTGTCTAATTTTGACTGCAATCAATCTTTTTTTTTAAACCCATTGGAATGGTTTTCAGTTTTATTGAAAGTCCCTTTGGGGAATCAATCTTTGTACTGTGCTAACTATGCTCTAGTGTTGGGTATATGATAGGTATGATTTCAGATAGAGAAGTAGCCAGATTGTACTAAGATTGAGTGGGAGCAATCAAGTCATTTGCCAAGTAAAGCAGGGGTGTGTTTATTTCTGAGTGTCAGTGGATGAGGGGGAAAGAACAGGAGGAAAGAAGAGTTGGAATTTAATCAGAATAACTTAAGTCATAATTTCCTAAATATAGAGAGAGATGATGAAGAACTTGACCCTATTAATCTAAATAGAAGATGGAAGAGGAAGTAAAAAGAAGAAACCAAACTGCTGAGAGTGATAAGGGTCTTCCAATCTAATACCTGATGAACTCATTTTCCTGTCAGTAACAGCTTTAAACTCTGGATAATATTAAAAAACAAAACAAAATAACTACCTGAGGTCTCTTGAGACTAAACAAAGATTTGTGAGAAGAGTTGAAACTTAGAGTAAGTGATCAGCAAGGAACGAGTTTCCCATTTTTTTGTACCTTTGTCTTATAGGTAGCCTCCATCACAGCAGTGTGGGGTCAACTAAAGCTTCAGTACAAAGGCCTCTGTCTTTCACTAGCATTACCAGGGGAAGCAGCCTGGCGCAACCAGAGCCTCTGGTGAATGAGGAAGAAATCCACAGAGGGAGAAAGCCAGGGTCAGAGTCCAGATACCTAGCTGACCCCAGGTGGGGCAAATTGAAAGCAGTTCCTAGTTTAAGCTTAAAGAATGAAACTGAGATTTGAGTGAGGGGCCTACTGCAGGTCATGAAATGTTGCAGTTTGAGTCTAACAAAGTTAACTGTTTGCTAAAACAAACACTTTTCAGAGTAATATAATAGATTCCAGAGTCTATACAACATACAGAAAATACAATCTAAATATTTTTGGCATACAAAGAATCAGAAAATGTGACCCAATTTCAGAGGAAAATAGAGTCAACAGATGCAAACTCAAGATGACAAAGATGTTAGGGTTATCAGGCAAGGACTTTAAAGCAGCATAATTAAAATCATGGTCATAAGGAATGGAAAATATGTTCAATATGAATGAAAAGATAGGAAATATCAATGGAGAAGTAGAAAATATAAAAAAAGGAAATATCAATGGAGAAGTAGAAAACATAAAAAAGTACCAAATGGGAATTTTAGAACTGAAAAGTATACTATCTGAAATGAAAACTCCCCACACGAGCCTAATGGCAGAATGGAGATGAGAGATGAGAATTAGTGAATTTAAAGATAGATCAACAGAGATCATCTGATCTGAGGAAGAGAAAGAAAAGAGTTTGGACAAAATGAAACAAACAAGCAGAAAACCACAGAGCCTTAGGGAACTGTGGAACAATTTCAAAAGGTTTAACATGTGGGTAATTGGAGTACCAGAAGAGTGAGGAGAGGGAATGAGACAGAAAAGAAAACTTTGAAGAAATAATGGTTACAAATTTCTCAAATTGGATTAAAGATATAAATTTCCAGATTAAAGAAGCTCAGTTAACCCAAACAAGAAATCTGTGCCCAGTCACATCATTATAAAACTGCTCAAAAACACACATAAAGAGAAAATTCTTGAAAGCATCCAGAGACCTGATCCTTTACATAAAGGGGAAGGTGATTTAAGGACTGTGACTTTTATTGAGCAACCCTAGAAAGCAGGAAGACAATGGAGCAATATCTTTAATGTGCTGAAAGAAAAAAGAATCCTGTCCACCCTTAAGTCTATGTATAATAAAAACATGCTTCAAGAAGGAAAGTGAAATTTACATTTTCAGATAACAGCTAAGAGCAGTTGCCATGACCAGAAACAAGCTACAGGAAATATTAAAGTTCTTTGACCTGAAGGAAATGACACCTAAGGGAAAGCTGGATCTTTAGGAATAAGTGAAGAACACTGGAAACAGTAAATATAAAAACTACTTTTCTCTCAGTTCTATAATATACACATAGTTGTTTAAAGCAAAAGCTTATAATATTGCCTTGTGACGTTTATAATGTAGAGTTAAAACACATGACAACTATAACAAAAAGACAATGTGTGTATGTGTGTGTATGCAGGGGGATAAATGGACCCACATAGTTGCAAAGTTTGTTTAATATCCATGACATAGTACTGTATTAATTCTAAGTAGGCTGTAATCAAGTTAAAATATATTTTAATCCCCACAAGTTTTCTATTTTATGTGAAGTACTGTAATCTGGAGGTTTCTACGTTTTATGTGAAGTGTACTATATTGACTCTAAGTAGACTTTCAAAAGTTAAGAATGTATAATGTAATCCCTATAGAAGCCACTAAAAATAATGCAAGGAAATATAGCTAAATTATAATAGATAAGATTGAATTCTGAATATGTTTGATAATCCAGAGGAAAGCAGGCGAATAGGGAAAAGATGAACAAAAACCAGAGAGGACAAACAAAAAAATAAAACAACAGACAGACCTAAATCCAACAATGTCAATATTTACAGTAAATGTTAATGGAGTATACACTCCAAAAAAAAAAAAAAAGCAGAGAATAACATAATAGGTAAAAAGCAAGACCCAATTATATTCTGTCTATAAAAGATACACTTTAAGTATAGAGACACAAACGGGTTGAAAGTAAGTGGATGGAAAAAAATTAACCATAAATATGGTAAGACTCATGAAAAATAAAAACATATGCCCACACAAAGATATATGTACAGATATTTGTAGAAACTTTAGTAACTACAGTCAAAAACTAGAAACAACTGGACATCTATTAACAGGAAAATGGTTAAACAATATGTGGCATAATCATATAGTATAATGCTACTTAGAAATAAAAAGAAACTAATAACTACTTGTTGATATAAACATAAATGAATCTCAAAATCTAATGAAAAAGCCAGACAAAAGATTGTATACCATTTATACGATCCTATTTATATAAAATGCAAACTAATCTACAGACAAAAACCAGATCAGCGGTACACGTGAGGATCAGAGTGTAAAGGGGCAAGAAGAATCTTTTGGGGTTGATGAAAGTGTTCTATATCTTGATTGTGGTGATGATTTGTGGACATACACAAATGTCAAAACTCATTGGCTTGTACAGTTTGGATGAAATTTGTGCTGTGCTTAGTCACTCAGTCGTGTCCAACTCTTTGTCACCCCATGGAATGTAGCCTGCCAGGCTCCTCTGTCCATGAAGATTCTCCAGGCGAGAATACTGGAGTGGGTTGCCACACCCTCCTCCAGGGGATCTTCTCAATGCAGGGATCGAACCCAGGTTTCCTGCATTGCAGGCTGATTCTTTACATCTGAGCTACCAGGGAAGTCCACGAATACTGAAGTGGGTAGTCTATCTCTTCTCCAGGGGATCGTCCCAACTCAAGAATTGAACTAGAGTCTCCTGTATTGCAGGTGGATTCTTTACCATTTGAGCTACTGGAGAAGCGGGAATGAAACTTTTAGCATGCAAATTATTCTTCAAAAGAGGTAAGGAAAAAATTAAAAGACCTAATTTTCAAATAACTTTAGTTTTTCTACTGAACTCTAAAAAAATTCTTCAATTTTTAATAACAGAAACGGTGCCATTTTTCTGAGGCCATGCCTCCTGTTAATAAATGTCTCTGTGTTAAAAAATCTTTAGGTAGTAAAAGAACAGTGGTTCTAATTTAGTCTTAATGCCATAGAGAAATGACTTCAATATAATTTTCAAAGACAAATTCAATGGATAGCTGCATTTTCCGATGTATTTTTAAGGATACCGAAAAGAGAAAAAAATCAGTAAGTAGAATTCTGACAACTGTACTGAAGCATGAATCAGAAAAGTTTTTTTTTTTTTTTTTTCTGGAATACTTTAGGAAGCAACGAATCTTTATCTTGTATGTTTGGGCTGTTAACATTTGGTGTTTCCTGAGAACACATATGGATAAAATAGCTTGACATCGATCCCTGGCAAAGACTAGGAGGAACTACTAAACAGATGGTTTGTGAGCACTTAGAAAAGAAACCTGATATTCTTGTGGTACCAAGGCTGAGAAATGGAGGCCGGCTGACAGCAGCATTAAAATGATTTGTAACTGGCTGAAAGACTTACATACCCAATGAATGCAGACTGCTGTTAACGTGGATGACACCCTCTGGATGCCAAAATGCATTGATCACAGTGCCTGTTTTAGTTTTATCGTATTGATTACTTAGTCATTCTTTGGAAAGCTATTATAAAAATTTTATTACATGCAAATGAATATAGGCAACACATATTTAAACTATGAAGCATAACAGCAAAATGAACACTCATGAAGCCTTTAACTTAAGATGTAGATCAACAATGCCAGTGAAGTATCTATATGCTTTGCTCTGATCTTCTCTAAGGGAAACACTGCTACGCTGGATTTTTAAAAATCTTATCTTTCCTTTTAAAGGTAGTTTTATTAAATACTTTATTATTTTAGTTTTGCTTGAGCTTTATAAAGAGGTATCTTATTGTCTACATTCTTGGTTATCTGCTTTTTCCCTCAGTATTGAAAAGAGTTGTCAACATTGTTGACAGGTAGCTGTGGTTCATTCATTTCCATAACTGTATGATATTCTACTTGTGAATATACGTTGTAATGGTAAAAGAATCTGCCTGCCAATGCAGGAGGCATAGGTTTGATCCCTTGATCGAGAAGATACCCTAGAGAAGGGAATAGCAACCCACTCTAGTATTCTTGCCTGGAAAATCCCATGGACAGAGAGCCTGGCAGGCTACAGTCCATGGAGTTGCAAAGAGTCAGACATCGCTGAGCAATTGAACATGTACACACATTTATTCATGAGTCATTCAATGGACATTTGAGTACTCTAGTTTTTGGCTTTTTAAATAATGTCAATATTCATGTTCTTGTACATGTCCTCAAGTGCGCATTTATAAAAGTTTTTCTGGAGACATTCTCCTAGGGATGGAACTGCTAGGTTGTAGGGTATTATGAATGTTACTTTATAACAAAATGACAATTTGTGAAACAATTACATTCTTCCTGTCAGTATATAAGAGTTTCCATGCTCTGCTATTGCTAACACTCTTGTGAGACTTCTTAATTTTTTGCAAACTAGTGGGTATTAGATGGGATATCATTGTTTTAATTCGTGTTTTCCTGGTTATTAATGATGGTGAGAATTTTTCTTATGTTTATTTTTCATGAGATTTCCTCTTCTGTGACATACCTGTTCAGACTTCTTGTTTATTTAAAAATTAGATGGTCTTTTTTTAAAAATCAAGTTTCAGGCATTCCATATTCTGGACACCAACTCATTATTGGTCATATGAGTTGTAAATATAGTTATGACGTGTCATTATTTTCTTTATGGTGTTTCTGATGAATAGAAATTCTTAATTTTGAAGTAATCAAATACCATAAAATATCAATCTTTTACTTTATGGTTAGCAAATTTACTCTTCCTCCTCCCTAACTTTGGTGATAAAATTTTCTCCTGTATTTTCCCGCAAATTTTTAAAGTTTTAACTTTCATATTTAAGTCTTTAATCTATTTAAAATATAGTCTTGTAAATGGAGCCTGGTAGGTTGCAGTCCATGGGGTTGTGAAGAGTTGGACATGACTGAGCTACTTCACTTTCACTTTTCACTTTCATACACTGGAGAAGGAAATGGCAACCCATTCCAGTCTTCTTGCCTGGAGAATCCCAGGGATGGGGGAGCCTGGTGGGCTGCTGTCTGTGGGGTCGCACAGAGTCAGACACAACTGAAGCAACTTAGCTGCAGCAGCAGCAGCAGGGATCAAATTTCATTTTTTTCCCATATGGAATACTTATAGTTCCAGTATGATTTAATGACTAGATCCATTCTTTCCCATTGCTTTGTCATGTCAACTTAGCCACATATTAAGTTTTCATACAATGTGGCTGTCTGTTTCTGGGTTCTCTCATCTGTTTTAAACTGGACATTTGTCCTTCCCTGTAGAAATACAACACTATCTTAATTTGAACAGCCTTATATTAATAATCATCTTAATATCTGGCAAGGGAAACCTTTAGCTTTAGTATATATCTTCAGTTCAGTTCAGTTGCTCAGTTGTGTCTGACTCTTTGTGATCCTATGAACTGCAGCACGCCAGGCCTCCCTGTCCATCATCAATTCCCGGAGTTTACTCTAACTCATGTTCATTGAGTCGGTGATGCCGTCCAACCATCTCATTCTCTCTCGTTCCCTTCTCCTTCTGCCCTCAATCCCTCCCAGCATCAGGGTCTTTTCAAATGAGTCAGTTCTTCGCATCAGGTGGCCAAAGTATTGGAGTTTCAGCTTCAACATCAGTTCTTCCAATGAACACCCAGGACTGATCTCCTTTAAGATGCACTGGTTGGATTTCCTTGCAGTCCAAGGGACTCTCAGGAGTCTTCTCCAACACCACAGTTCAAAAGCATTAATTCTTTGGTGCTCGGCTTTCTTTATAGTCCAACTCTCACATCCATACATGACCACTGGAAAAACCATAGCCTTGACTAGACGGACCTTTGTTGACAAAGTAATGTTTCTGCTTTTGAATATGCTATCTAGGTTGGTCATAACTTTTCTTCCAAGGAGTAAGTATCTTTTAATTTCATGGCTGCAATCACCATCTGCAGTGATTTTGGAGCCCCCAAAATTAAGTCAGCTACTGTTTCCACTGTTTCCCCAACTATTTGCCATGAAGTGATGGGACCAGATGCCATGATCTTTATTTTCTGAACGTTTGAGTTTTAAGCCAACCTTTTCACTCTCCTTTTTCACTTTCATCAAGAGGCTCTTTAGTTCTTATTCACTTTCTGCCATAAGGGTGGTGTCATCTGCATATCGGAGGTTATTGATATTTCTCCCGGCAATCTTGATTCTAGCTTGTGCTTCTTCCAGCCCAGCATTTCCCATGATGTACTCTGCATACAAGTTAAATAAGGAGGGTGACAATATACAGCCTTGATGTACTCCTTTTCCTATCTGGAATCAGTCTGTTGTTTTGTGTCTGGTTCTAACTGTTGCTTCCTGACCTGCATACAGGTTTCTCAAGAGGCAGGTCAGGTGGTCTGGTATTCCCATCTCTTTCAGAATTTTCCACAGTTTACTGTGATCCACACAGTCAAAGGCTTTGGCATAGTCAATAAAGCAGAAATAGATGTTTTTCTGGAACTCTCTTGCTTTTTCGATGACCCAGCAGATGTTGGCAATTTGATCTCTGCTTCCTCTGCCTTTTTAAAAACCAGCTTGAACATCTGGAAGTTCATGGTTCACGTATTGCTGAAGCCTGGCTTGGAGAATTTTGAGCATTACTTTACTAGTATGTGAGATGAGTGGAATTGTGCGGTAGTTTGAGTATTCTTTGGTATTGCCTTTCTTTGGGATTGGAATGAAGACTGACCTTTTCTTGTCCTGTGGGCCACTGCTGAGTTTTCCAAATTTGCTGACATATTGAGTGCAGCACTTTCTTTTTTTTTTTTTTTTAACTCTATTTTACTTTACAATACTGTTGGTTTTGCCATACATCCACATGAATCTGCCACAGGTGTACACGTGTTCCCAATCCTGAACCCCCCTTCCACCTCCCTCCCCATACCATCTCTCTGGGTCATCCCAGTGCACCAGCCGCAAGCATCCTGTATCCTGCATCAAACCTAGACTGGTGATTCATTTCTTATATGATATTATACATGTTTCAATGCCATTCTCCCAAATCATCCCACCCTCTCCCTCTCCCACAGAGTCCAAAAGACTGTTCTATACATCTGTGTCTCTTTTGCTGTCTCGCATACAGGGTTATCGTTACTATCTTTCTAAATTCCATATATATGTGTTAGTATACTGTATTGGCAGAGAAGACAATGGCACCCCACTCCAGTACTCTTGTCTGGAAAATCCCATGGATGGAGGAGCCTGGTGGTCTGCAGTCCATGTGGTTGCTAAGAGTCGGACACAACTGAGCGACTTCACTTTCACTTTTCACTTCCATGCATTGGAGAAGGAAATGGCAACCCACTTCAGTGTTCTTGCCTGGAGAATCCCAGGGACGGGGGAGCCTGGTGGGCTGCCGTCTATGGGGTCGCACAGAGTCGGACACGACTGAAGCGACTTAGCAGCAGCAGCAGCATACTGTATTGGTGTTTTTCTTTCTGGCTTACTTCACTCTGTATAATCGGCTCCAGTTTCATCCACCTCATTAGAACTGATTCAAATGTATTCTTTTTAATGGCTGGGCAATACTCCATTGTGTATATGTACCACAGCTTTCTTATCCATTCATCTGCTGATGGACACCTAGGTTGTTTCCATGTCCTGGCTATTATGAACAGTGCTGCAATGAACATTGGGGTACACGTGTCTCTTTCAATTCTGGTTTCCTCAGTGTGTATGCCCAGCAGTGGGATTGCTAGGTCATAAGGCAGTTCTATTTCCAGGTTTTTAAGGAATCTCCATAGTGGCTGTACTAGTTTGCATTCCCACCAACAGTGTAAGAGGGTTCCCTTATCTCCACACCCTCTCCAGCATTTATTGCTTGTAGACTTTTGGATTGCAGCCATTCTGACTGGTGTGAAATGGTACCTTATTGTGGTTTTGATTTGCATTTCTCTGATAATGAGTGATGTTGAGCATCTTTTCATGTGTTTGTTAGCCGTCTGTATGTCTTCTTTGGAGAAATGTCTATTTAGTTCTTTGGCCCATTTTTGGATTGGGTCGTTTATTTTTCTGGAATTGAGCTGCAGTTGTTGCTTGTATATATATATATTTTTTTTTTGCTTGTATATTTTTGAGATTAGTTGTTTGTCCGTTGCTCCATTTGCTATTATTTTCTCCCATTCCGAAGGCTGTCTTTTCACCTTGCTTATAGTTTCCTTTGTTGTGCAGAAGCTTTTAATTTTAATTAGAGAGAGAGTGCAGCACTTTCATAGCATCATGTTTTAGGATCTGAAATAGCTCAACTGGAATTCTATCACCTTTTAAATATATATATTAGGATTAGCTTGTAAGTACATCAAAAAATTCTGATAGCATTTTGATTGGAATTGCATTGATAGGTCAGTTTGGGGAGAACTGAATCCTTATGATATTGAATGTTTCTATCCATTAACATGCTCCACTTAGTTATATCTTCTTTAAGGTGCCATCAGTAAAGCTTTCAACTTTCCCCAATAACTATTCTATGAATCTTTTCATAGAACAAATAATATTTTACATTTATTTATGTTATTTTATTTATGTTTATTTATGTTATTTATGTTTATTTCATAGAATAAACATAGAATAAAATTCATAGTTTAAATCTTTTAAGCTTTATTTCTAAATATTCTTTTATTATCGTAAAAGGTATTTCTTCAAAAATGGAAGTTTCTAAGAGTTTGTTTCTAATTATAGAAATGCTATTGACTTTGTATGTTTATCTTATATTTCTATATATCTATCTATCTATTCGGAGAAGGCAATGGCATTAGAACATTACAAAGGATACCCCAATCTCTTGAGGAGGAAGGAATTTTTAACTTTCTTTACCTATAATATTTCAGATTTTACATTAATATATATTGCTTCTAAAATTAAAAATAAGATTAAAAATTAAACTCTACCACCTAGAAACACCTTTCTGGACCACAGTGAAATCTGTTGGCTTTATTTCATTTAAGAATATAAAAAGACCATGGAAAATAATATTCCTCAGCTGTAAAAGACTACTCATTAAAATTCTAACCATTCTTTTAACATTTTCATTTAATCCTTACCCTCATTGCTGGGCTCTTCAACAGGGGATGCTGAGTTCATACATTCTAGGACTCCCTTTGTGATCTCAACCACCTGAAGCTTCCTGATCCTGACTAGGTCTGTATCTTTCAATCCTTCCTCCAACTGTTTGACCACCTCTTTTCCAGGCTGTGAAGTCAGAACGGTAATCTGGAAATAAATCAAAGAATCATTGTGCCCTCTTTCGCTGATATACAGAGTGAAGAATGTTAACAGGTTAGATCTAGAGGATAAACATCGAAGAAATTGGTAGTAGTGTCTTAGGGCAAAGAAGAGGATTTAACTGTAACTTGCAAATCAAGTTTTATTTGACAGATTCTGGTGGGAGAGGTCTGGTGGGATGGATCATCACAGCAGCCTTCCAAACAAACTGAATCTATCCCAGAAAGTGACTAGTGAGAAGCCATCCTTGTTTCAGTTTTTTTTTGGCCATGCCACAGCATGTAGGATATTAATTCCCCAGTCGGGGACTAAATCCACACCACCTGCATTGGGAGCACGGAATCTCAACAACTGGACTGCCAGGGAAGTCCCCCACTGTGTTTCAGCTTTTAAGATTGCTTGAATCACAGGCAGTATCCCTCTTGCTCAAAGTGCTTTGATTTCATGAAGAAACAAAGGAAACAGAATCCTTAAATTCCACTTGTTAGATGTGTACTAAATATCAGAGAGCTTATATGCTCTTTTCTCAGTGGTACTTCCATTGGATGTCTCTCCTTGCTCAATCTGAATTCAGGCTGAACATTAAACTCTGGAAGGCAAGTATTAAATATATGCAGTTTTCTTTTGTACTTATAAGATATTTTGATTGGTGAATAAGCATATGGATGAGAGCATAATTATTTTTAAACTCATTTGTTTGATGCCTGATATTACAGAGACTGAATGTATTTTAACTCACTCACACACCTAGTGATGACCTTCAAGTGAATGAAACAGAGAACAATAGAAGGATGGTAAATAATGAAGGATTTAGATGGACTTAAATGGTAAGAAAGCTTAGTGTCCTAAGGCCAGCATCTCTTACCTCCAGGGAACTGTAGGTCAGAGCTGCACCTGTGCTCATGTGTCTGCTGTACTGTTTGAACTGCTGGAGCCCATCCTCTATTGCCAGCTGCAGAGAAGTGCCTTGTGGTCTGAAACAACCTTCTCTTTGCAGTGTGCGGAGTTCTGAGATGCAGGCCAGCAGTCTAGCAAAGTTCCCTTTCACTTGCTGCAGAGAAAAATGAATCAAGGGTGCACATCTTTAGTGACCCAGGTTACAGATTAATTGGCAGTCTAATTTATTATCAATTATTACTTAAGAGTACTTTTCCCTTCCTGAAAATCCATTTATTTGACCAAGATCTATGGAATGCATATTCCATTCTAGGCATTGCATTAAAACCTTCCCTAAATTTCCCTAAAATTTTGCACATTTCTCTAAAATTTGCAGCCAAAAGGCACTGATTATGTGGAGTTACTAGAAACAGAAAATGTGTTTTAACTCATTTACTCACCCAAAGGAAGGTTCAGTTGTGACTGCTCAGTTTTATTGCAGATTGGAGGCCTAGCAGTGTCAGTCTTAAAATGTGTCACTCTTCATTTCTCAGTCAGTCTAGGAACTGGGAGGCACTCTATTCAAGAGTGATACTTTACCAGAAATGAGGATTTTGATGTGGTTGATCATTTAAAACTGATAGTTCAGTTGCTCAGTCGTGTCCAACTCTTTGTGACCTCATGGACTGCAGCACACCAGGCCTCCTGTCCATCACCAACTCCCGGAGTTTACTCTAACTCATGTCCATTGAGTCGGTGATGCCATCCAACCATCTCATCCTCTGTCGCCCCCTTCTCCTTCTGCCTTCAATCTTTCCCAGCATCAGGGTCTTTTCCAGTGAGTCAGCTCTTCATGTCAGGTGGCCAGAGTAGTGGAATTTCAGCTTCAACATCAGTCCTTCCAATGAATATTCAGGGCTGATCTCCTTTAGGATGGACTGGTTGGATCTTCTTGCAGTCCAAGGGACTCTCAAGAGTCTTCTCCAACACCACAATTCAAAAGCATCAATTCTTCGGCGCTCAGCTTTCTTTATAGTCCAACTCTCATATCCATACTTAACTACTGGAGAAACCATAGCCTTAACTAGATGAACCTTTGTTGGTAAAATAATGTCTCTGCTTTTTATATGCTGTCTAGGTTGGTCCGGAGAAGGCAATGGCAACCCACCCCAGTATTCTTGCCCGGAGGAGCCTGGTAGGCTGTAGTCCAGGGGGTCGTGACAAGTCAGACATGACTGAACGACTTCACTTTCACGCATTGGAGAAGGAAATGGCAACCCACTCCAGTGTTCTTGCCTGGAGAATCCCAGGGACGGGGGAGCCTGGTGGGCTGCTGTCTTTGGGGTCACACAGAGTCGGACAGGACTGAAGCGACTTAGCAGCAGCAGCAGCAGCAGGAATATATTCAATGTCTTTCATTAAGTAAGATCTGGTTTTTGAGTTGTCATAGACAGACACTATGGGAATAGCCACCCATTCCTAGTTTTTTAAGTTTTTTTTTTTTAATGATTGGATATTGCATTTTATTAAATACCATTTTTTAGTACTTATGGAAAAAACACTATCATATTTTTCTTAGATATATTAACATAGGAAGCTATATTAATAGATTTCAATATTGCACCATCTCTGTATTCCTGTACATGATTTTTTAAATATAAGTTGGATTCTACTATTAATACTTTAGTTGGGATTTTGGGTGAGATGGATTTGTAGTTTTTCTTTCTTTGCAATATTTGTTGCATTTTAAGATCAATATTATGTTATTTTCATAAAAAGAATCTGGAAGGATATTATTTCTTTCTGCAGTATAAAATAGTTTAAAAAATGTAAAGATCTGTCCTTTAAAAGTTTGGTATTATTCCCCTGTAAAACTATTTGGTTGCAGTACTTTATTTTGGGGGAGGGTAGTTCTTTGATAAATTTCCCATTCCTTTTATGGAAAATGGTGAGTTTCTATCTCTTCTGAATTCACTTTTGGTATTTATATTTTCATGGAGAATTATGTATTTCACACAAGTATATTTATGGTTAGTTTCTCTTTACCTTATTTTGTGTATACATGCCTTTCCCACTGCTCTTTTCCTAAAACTAAGTTAACTAATAATGGTTGATCTTTATTTCCTATTTTTCCCCCAAAGAACAAATTTAGATTTATTCATTTGTTCTACCACTTTCTATTTTCATATTCATTACTCTTTGCCTTTATTTTTTCTTTCTTTCAGTTTTCCTTAAGCTTGTTTTTTCTTTTCTTCTTGAGTTGCTTGCTTCATTTCAGTTTTTCTTGTTTACTAATAAAATTAAAAACAATAAACATACAGTTTAAAGATGATTTTTCCTCTTAGCATTGCCTTTTTTGTATCATATATGTTCTGGTATGTAGTGTTTCATTATTATTATTTTATAGATACACTACAATTTTTGCCTGAATTTCCTCTTTGACTCAAAAGCTATTAAGCAGCATAAAAACATCCAGGTGGTAGAGACTTTTTGTTCTCTGTGTCTGTTACTTATTTCCAGTTTTACTGCACTGTGTTCAGAGAATGTTGACTGATCTATTTGTAGTTTTTAGAATTCATCTAAGTTTTTGGGTTTATTTGTGGCTTAACATCCTGTCAACTTTTGTGAATATTCCATGAGCACTTCAGGAAGGTGCAGGTTTTTTTATACATATATTTCTTGTAAAAATGTTGATACTATATTATTTGGTAATTGGTATTCAAAACTGTTATATTTTTAATAGACTCCCCCTCCAGCAAGCCCTCTGTATTGAATATATTCTTATGCATCTCTTAATAATTCTCTACTCTTCCCTGCTTTTGTGTCGCTATTATAGTGCCATACTTAGTCTTGTTTAGTGTTTTTTGCTGCAAATTCAATGATGTCTGATATTAAACTCATGGTTTTTTTTTCGTAGGGGTACATTTGCTTAGTATACTTTTGCCCTTTTATTTTCAACTTTTCTGAATCACTTTGTTACAGTCTCTTGAATACAGATTTTTGTTTTGCAATCAAATCTGTGTTTTTTAAATGTTTTAACAGGTAAGTTTAGGACACATTTATTAATGTGACATATAGTTATTTTTAGTAATATTATTTTAAGGTATATACTGTTTTCATAAATTTTGAAAAATCACTATACTGTGTAAATTTGTCTGCTCTATTATGTTTTTCTTGTCATAATTAGAAAGGTTTGTATTTGTTCTAGTGGTTGTCTTTATAATTCCATGTTTATAATTCCTGTAAGTTATTTATTAATATCCATTAATGAGCTATGAAAATCTCCACTATACAATGATAAAATTTGTACATTTCCTTTTCTTACTCTTCCCACCCTCCTCAATTATAGTTTATTGTATTATCTTTGGGCTTCCAAGGTGGCTCAGTTCTGAAGAATCTGTCTCAAATGTAGGAGATGCAGGTTTGATCCCTGCGTCAGAAAGATCCTCTGGAGAAGGAAATGGCAACCCACTCTAGTATTCTTCCCTGGGAAATCCCATGGACAGAGGAGCCTACTGGACTCCTTGGGGTTGCAAAGAGTTGGCCACAACCTAGCGACTAAACAGCAGCAACATATTATCTGTATTGGAGTTTATATTACTTTATATAATACATTCCCATTATTTGCCACTTTTAAATGATTCTATTGAAGATCAGCTAGTAAGGATAAGAAAATAAATGTAATAGCCAAATTACAGCACTACTGATCTTCAAATACCATTTTAGATCTTATATGATTTAAATAACTTCTTTGCTCTCAAAAAAAAAAAAGGTAAAAGAATTGATAAAATCTTCACAGTAATGGAATTCTTTTGAAACTCTGAGAAATTAATCATTTTAGAATTTATTTATATTAAGAGCACAATGGATTATAAAAGGAATTCTAATATTTTAATTATGAATCCTTTGTCAAGATTCCTCACAAAAAGTTCACAATTATTTTATTATACTTATAAGTCAAATATGAGGAGATAAATTGAAGTGTTCAGCTTAGGCAAGACTCCCTACCTGCTCTCTTTCTCCATTTGTATTTTGAGCTAACTCTGCAGATAGAAAATATCAGATACTTAGATAGGTCAGAGAAAATGGATTTAAACAGACTGGACTCTTCTATGCATAAGGTGAACTTCCCAGGTGGCCCAGTGGGAAAGAATCCACCAGTGCAAGAACCGCAGGAGACCTGGGTTCGATTCCTGGTTGGAAACGATTCCTGGAGGAGTAAATGGCAACCCACTCTAGTATTCTTGCGTAGGAAACCCCATGGACAGAAGAGCCCGGCAGGCTACAGCTCATGGGGTCACAAAGGAGGCAGACACGACTGAGCACGAGCATGCACACACGGATACACAATGGCATTGCTTCAGTGACTTTCTTGAGCTTCTGACCATGGTTGAACTAACTGATCTTCTGGAAGGAAATTCTGACTTCCAATCTTTCCTGACTTACTAGTCAGTGGTTTTTAGTCTAGAACTGTCTGTCTTTCCTAATAGAGTGATTAAGGGATCAAGGGATTCACCTAGAGACAAATGTACTGAGTACCAGAGGCATAGAACATAGTCACTAGAAGAAGGAAATAAAAATCCTTTTACCTTTGTTTGGGACATAAGCTCATCTCCCAGAAGCTTCCTATGCTGGATATTTTCTATTTGCCCTTCCAGACCACTCTCAACTTTTCTCTACCCCTGTTGCTTGACAGAAGATAGATGTTACAGCCAAATGTGGTCATGGGACAGACATGCACAAGGAAAATGGCACAGTAGAACATACTTGTCATATGGGTCATATGGCTGTAAACAACACTACCACTTTCACTCTGTCTGCAGTGTGCTTGTACGAAACTCCAGTTTTATGGAGTGAGAATTTTACCTTTTGTTTAGTCATTCACCAGTTAATACACATTTGCAGCTCTGTTGTCTAGTGGGTACAGATTTAAGATTGCTGTCTTCTTGGACGTTCATGGCAGTCCAATGGTTAAGAATCTGCCTGCCAATGCTGGGGACATAGGTTTGATCCCTGGTCCGGGAAGATTCTGCCTGCCGTAACTAAGCCCATATTGAGCCCACATTCTACAGCCTGTGAGCCACAGCTACTGAAGCCTGTGAGCCTTGAGTCTGTGCTCCACAAGAGAAGCCACCACAATGAGAAACCTGTGTGTTGCAACTAGAGAGGAGTCCCCGCTTGCTGCAACTAGAGAAAGTCCATGAGTAGCAATGAAGCCAAAAATAAGTAAGTATTAAAAAAAAAAAGATTTCTGTCTTCTTGTTGGATTAACTCTTTTTTTTCTTTTGGAAATTAAAAAAAATTATAGTTGATATACAGTGTTGTGTTAGATTCAGGTGTATAGCAAAGTGAATCAGATATATAGGTTATTACAAGATATTGAACATAGTTCCCTAACTATACAGTAGTGGGATTGCTGAATCATATGGTAACTATTTTTAGTTTTTTAAAGAACCTCCATACTGTTCTCTATAGTGGCTAAACCAATTTACATTCCTACCAAAGTGTAGGAGGGTTCCTTTTTCTCCACAACCTCTCAGGCATTTATTACTTGTAGATTTTTTTGGTGATGGCCATTCTGACTGGTGTGAGGTGATAGCTCACCATAGTCATTCGTATTTGCATTTCTCTAATAATTAGATTATTGAGCATCTTTTCCTGTGCTTGTTCGTCATCTATATGCCTTCTTTGGAGAAATGTCTATTTAGGTCTTTTGCCCATTTTTCATTTTACTTTTTATATAGAACTGTTTGATATTGAGCTGTTTGTATATTTTGGACATTAAGCCATTGTCAGTCACATAATTTCCAGTAGGTTGTCTTTTCATTTTGTTTATGGTTTCTTAGTTTGATTAGGTCTCATTTATTTGTTTTTGCCCTTATTTCTTTTGCTTTGGGAGACTGACCTAAGAAAACATGGCTGCAATTTACTTCAGAGAAGGTTTTGCCTATGTTCTCTTCTAGGAGTTTTATGTTGCCATGCTTCATATTTTAAGTCTTTAAGCTATTTTGAGTTTATCTTTACATATGGTGTGAAGGAGTGTTCTAACTTCATTGGTTTACACCTGGCTGTCCAGCTTTTCCAAAACCACTTGGTGAAGACTCAGTCTCTGCTCCATTGTATATTCTTGCTTCCTTTGTTAAAGATTAATTGCCTACAGGCGTGTAGGCTTATTTCTGAGCTGTCTATTCTGTTCCATTAATCCATATGTCTGTTTTTGTGCCAGTACCATGCTTTTTTGTCTACACCACGTGGCATGTAGGATCTTCCCATGCCCCCTGCAGTGGGAGCATGGAGTCTTAACCACTGGACCACCAGGAAGCCCCCATGCTGTTTTGATTCTTGTAGTTTTGTAATATTTTCTGAAGTCTTGGGTGGGGGGATGGTTATGCCTCCAGTTTTGTTCTTTATCCTCAGGATTGATTTGACAATCCTAGGCCTTTGGATTCCCTATAAATTTTAGGATTATTTATTCTAGTTCTGTGACTCTTTATCATTGTGTGTGTGTGTGTGTGTGTGTGTGCTCAATTGCTCAGTCATGTCTGACTTGTTCAACCGCATGGACTGTAGCCCACCAGGATCGTCTATCCATGGAATCTTCCAGGCCACTGGAAACAGGGAATGCCACTTTCTACTCCAGGGGATCTTCCCAGCCTAGTAATCAAATCCACATCTCTAGCATCTCCTGCGTTGGCAGGTGGATTCTTTACCACTAGTGCCACCTAGGAAGCCACATTTTATTAGGTTCTGATTGTTACCATGGGATATCTTTCCCCATCCTTTTACTTTCAACCTACTTTTATCGTGTTTGAAGTTGGTTTCTTGTAGATAGAATACAGTTGGATTATCCCTCCATTTCCACCAATCTCTTTATTTATTGCCACGTTGAGTGGCTTGGGGGATCCTAGTTCCCTGAGCAGGGATCAAACTTGACCTCTTAGCAGTGGAAGCACAGAGTCTTAACCCCACTGGAGCGTCAGGGAATTCTCTCTTTCAATTGGTTAATTAAAACTGTTTATATTTAATATAATTATTGGTATGTCAGCCTATCAGGTGTTTTGGGTTTTTTTTTTTGCTTTCTGTTTCTTCCCTCAGGTTTTCATTTCTCTGTTTTCTTTTACCTTTGGATTACTTGACTATTTTCTTAAAATTCCATTTTGATTTATCTATAGTGTTTCTGAGTGTGTCTCTTTACACAGATTTTTTTAAGTGGTTGTTTTAAGTGTTACATTATTCATACATACATCTTTATCACAGTATACTGTTGTCAATATTTTATCATTTT
Source organism: Oryx dammah (assembly GCF_014754425.2). Taxonomy (NCBI): domain Eukaryota; kingdom Metazoa; phylum Chordata; class Mammalia; order Artiodactyla; family Bovidae; genus Oryx; species Oryx dammah. The sequence continues at coordinate 9,947,811 of NW_024070209.1, read as the reverse complement.
GAATGAAGCATAAGAACTTAATTTTCTTAAGTCCTTTTATCCTCCCATTTATAATGTAATTATCCTAAGTAGTTCCTCTATATACACTAACAACCATATCAGTGTTATAATTTTTCTTTCAATTGTCAAATATAATTTAGAAGATTCTGTAGAAAATCTATTATATTTATCTATATTTTAATTCTTTCTATTTTTTCTTCCTTCTGGATATTCCAAGAGCCTGTATAATTTCCTTTTTGTTTCAAGAACTCCCTTTAGTCATTCTGATAAGGTAGGTCTGTTGGTGACAAACTCTCTTGGCTTTCCTTCATCTGAGAATATCTTGATTTCGGAATCATTCCTTAAGGATATTTTTACTGGATAGAGTTCTATGTTAGCAGTTCTTTTCTTTCAGCATTTGAAAAATGTGACACTTCCTCTGGCCTTCATGGTTTCTAATGAAAAAAATCTATTACTTGAATTGTTTCTCCCTTATAGGTAAGGTGTCAGTGTCCTGCTCTTAAGAATTTTTCCTTGTCTTTGTTGCAAGGATTTTAATTATGATGTGTCTTAGAATGGATTTCTGTAGCCTCTTGAATCTTTAGATTTATAACTCTTGCCAAATTTGGGAAATTTCTAGTGATTATTTCTTTAAATATTTTTCTAGTCCCACCCTCCTCTTTCTCTTTCTCCTTGGACTGTGATAATATATTAGCTTTTTGTTATAGTCTCACAGATCCCTGAGGCTTTGTAAATTTTTTTGTCTCTTTTCTCTCTGTTACTCAGATTGGGTAATTTCTATTCTATTTTCAAGTTCCTTTGACTTCTTCATTTTGCTGTTGAGCCTGTTTATAGTAGATTTTTTGGTTTTTAAAATTGAGTATTGCATTTTTCAGTTCTAAAATTTCTATCTGGTTTTTCTTTATATTTCTATTTCTTTGGTGAGACTTTATATTTTTCCATTTAAGCATGTTCATAACTGCTTGTTGGAACATTTTTATGATGGCTGCTTTGAAATCCTTTTCAGATAATTCTAACATCTGTGTTATCTCAATGTTTGTTGTCTCATTTAAGTTTGGATTTTCCTGTTTGTTGATAATCATGGGAGTTTTTTTTAAAAATTGTATTCTGGAAATTTGGGGTATTATGCTGTAAGAATGACTCCTGTTTAAATCTTCTGTTTTAGTGGGACTTTTTTGTTACTGTACCAGTGAAGGAAGTGTTTTCCACATCATTATTGCCAGGTTGGGGTGTGACTCTATTTGGTCTCTAATTATATCCCAGAAGGGAGAGTGTCCTGTTATCTCTGGGTGGGGGTGGAAGTTCAGGTTCCACATATGCCCCCCAATGACACTCTGGGAATAGAGAAGCTTCATTACCATTATGCATTTCACTAGGAAGAAAGTCCTGTAACTTCTGGCTTCCCACTAGGCTTTCACTGATACCACTCTGCCTTGGAGGCAAAAGGATGCCTCATTGCCACTCCCCATATGGCCTCCACTCTGCCGCCTCCAATACCACCTCAATGGGGAGGGGGTGAAATAGTTACCCTGTTAAAGCTGAATGGGTTGAGGGGAGTCCAGGCTACCATATGGCTTCATGGACACTATGTGGAAGGAGGTCTTATTCACACTAGGTAGGAATCAAAGTCCTGGCTTTCCATTGGTTCTTTTCTGACTATCCCAACAGCAAGGCTGTCTTAGGAAGGAAGGGAATTTACTAGAATCTCTGAAGTCTTTTGGGTGGGTGGGGGAGGCAAGAATACTGGAGTGGGTTGCCATTCCCTTCTCCAGGAGATCTTCCTGCTGGATCATGGAAAAAGGAAGAGAGTTCCAGAAAAACATCTATTTCTGCTTTATTGACTATGCCAAAGCCTTTGACTGTGTGGATCACAATAAACTGTGGAAAATTCTGAAAGAGATGGGAATACCAGACCATCTGACCTGCCTCTTGAGAAATGTGTATGCAGGTCAGGAAGCAACAGTTAGAACTGGACATGGAACAATAGACTGGTTTCAAATAGGAAAAGGAGTACGTCAAGGCTGTATACTGTCACCCTGCTTATTTAACTTACATGCAGAGTACATCATGAGAAACGCTGGGCTGGAAGAAGCACAAGCTAGAATCAAGATTGCTGGGAGAAATATCAATAACCTCAGATATGCAGATGACACCACCCTTATGGCGGAAAGTGAAGAGGAGCTAAAAAGCCTCTTGATGAAAGTGAAAGAGGAGAGTGAAAAAGTTGGCTTAAAGCTCAACATTCAGAAAACGAAGATCATGACATCTGGTCCCATCACTTCATGGGAAATAGATGGGGAAATAGTGTCAGACTTTATTTTTTTGGGCTCCAAAATCACTGCAGATGGTGATTGCAGCCATGAAATTAAAAGACGCTTACTCCTTGGAAGGAAAGTTATGACCAACATAGATAGCATATTCAAAAGCAGAGACATTACTTTGCCAACAAAGGTCTGTCCAGTCAAGGCTATGGTTTTTCCAGTGGTCATGTATGGATGTGAGAGTTGGACTATAAAGAAAGCTGAGCACCAAAGAATTGATGCTTTTGAACTGTGGTGTTGGAGAAGACTCTTGAGAGTCCCTTGGACTGCAAGGAGATCCAACTAGTCCATCCTAAAGGAAATCAGTCCTGGGTGTTCTTTGGAAGGACTGATGCTAAAGCTGAAACTCCAATACTTTGGCCACCTCATGTGAAGAGCTGACTCATTGGAAAAGACTCTGATGCTGGGAGGGATTGCGGGCAGGAGGAGAAGGGGATGACAGAGGATGAGATGGCTGCATGGCATCACCGACTTGATGGACATGAGTTTGGGTGAACTCCAGGAGTTGGTGATGGACAGGGAGGCCTGGCGTGCTGCGATTCATGGGATCGCAAAGAGTTGGACACGACTGAGCGACTGAACTGAACTGAACTGAAGTCTTTCCCATCCCTGAGACTCTGAACTTTGTAAAGGGGAGGAAGTAAAAAATTGGGTTTGTTTGAGGAGGAAAAGAGTTTTCTATGTGTGAGGGAACTTGATAAAAAGCATTGCCCTTAGCCCATCCTTTGCCTTCTGAAACTAGGGGGAGTTTCACCTGAGTCCTATGTAAAAAATATTTTCATGTTTCTGCACAGATGGGGCTTTCTGAGCAAAAAACTAGAACCTGGGTCAAAGACAAGTTTTAGAAATTAAAGGGTGGTAGAGTAACCAGAGACTTCTGAAGACATTTAGGGATTTATTTCCTTGTGCTTACATTTCCAAGGGGGATGAGAGAGGTCACTGCTTACATTCCAAAGGACTGTAAATGCCAAGATTTCTCTCTCTCAGGAGTGGAGGTGGGGGGCAAGACATTGCTTTTTACACTCTCATATTAATAATTTTGGGGTTCTTTTCGTTCAGTACAAATCCCCTGTGTGTAGGATGATATGAGGCTCTCATTGTGATGCCTGTGAGTTATGGGTATGGGGAACGGGCACAGTTACTGCTTTAAGTAATAATAACTGATCTCTGTTCCAGAACCCTCACCTCTGCTTTCAGGATAAAATGAACAAGTATAGATATACTCACCACAAAAGGGAGGATGCACTCGTGCTGATTTTGTACAATGTATAAGCTGAAGAGAGGGATGCGGCTGGGGCCCATCAAGCTGCAGGCTAGAGAGAAAAAGTTCTGCAGAGCCTCACAGAGGTTGGAGCAGACGTTAGCCCAGGATGGTAGAGCAATATGCACAATGAGAAGCCTTGGAGGTTGCTGGTACATCTGTGTGGGATTAGAGGGCCTTTTACTAGCTATTTGCCCATGATACATGGCAGCCAGACCAGAGGTGGGACTGTAGCCACCACTGAGATATTCTCTACACCTGTAAGGAAGAAAAGAGAAGTCACTGGTTTTCATAAAACTGAAGGTTGAAACAATGAACACAGATCTAGCAGACTAAGCTCAGAAAGAAGTCAAACTAGGTGATGACTCAGGTTTCTCTGCTGCTGCTGCTAAGTCGATTCAGTCGTGTCCTACTCTGTGAGACCCCAGAGACGGCAGCCCACCAGGCTCCACCGTCCCTGGGATTCTCCAGGCAAGAACACTGGAGTGGGTTGCCATTTCCTTCTCCAATGCATGAAAGTGAAAAGTGAAAGTGAAGTCACTTAGTTGTGTCCAACCCTCAGCGACCCCATGGACTGCAGCCCACCAGGCTCCTCTGTCCATGGGATTTTCCAGGCAAGAGTACTGGAGTGGGCTGCCGTTGCCTTCTCAAGTTTCTCTAGGCTATCCTAATCTTAACAGCTGCCAAGGTATCTAGATGTTTGCCTGTAATGTAAGGCTGAGGATGATTAGCAATGTTGAATGGAACTAATCAAAAAAGTCAAACTACAGTCTCAAGCTATCTGCCCTCATGAACTTTGTTTCTTTACTGGCATTGTACTGTAGTATAATTTGTCTCCCTGACTGCCTCTCCCACTGTATTGTGAGCTTCCCAAGGATAGAGAAATTACCAATTCTGTATATCAGAGCTTGTTTATTTTGTACATAGTAATTCTTAAAAATGAAAACTATAACTACATTTTCACCCTCCAAGACTCACTCAAAACCCTTTATGATTTGATCTTCAGTCTTACTGGAGGCTATTCTTTACCTCAAGTTTTTCACTGAAATAAAATCAAGTATACCATCAACTTCAGTGCATTTGCTCATGCTGTTTTCTCTACCTGCAACAGCCCTGCCTTTTTTCTTTACTGGCTACTTACACTTATCCCCAGGGCTCAGATTTGGAAAGGAGAACAAATTAAAACTTGGAACAAACATCAGCAATGAGAAGGGAACATCATTACAAATACTCAAACATGGAAAAGGTTACAAAAGGATATAATGAACAACTTTATACCAGTAAGTTTAATAAAATAGACAAATTTCTAGGAAACCATATTTAACAAACACTAAATCAAAAAGAAATTAAAAAAACATAAATAGCTTATAACCAGTGAAAAAATGTAATTGGTAGGCAAATATGTTCCCGTGAAGTAAACTACAGGACCACATAATTCCACTGATGAATTCCATATTACTCTCAAAGATCAAGAATTTCAAACAGATTCTTGCAGAGCACAGGAGAACACCACTCATTTTAGTAGGTTGGCATAACTTTTGATACACAAAACAGATCATTTTTTATAAGAAAAAAAATTATAGGACAATCTCATCCATGAACTTAGATGTAAGAATCCTACGCAAATTGAAAAAATCAATATATAATAGGAATAACACATCATAACCAAGCTGGGTTTATCTCAAGAACATAAGGTTGACATAACATTAGAAAAAGTCACTGTAATTCATCACGTTGAAAGATTAAATATTATATGATCATCTCAATAGGTGCAGGAAAACAACATTCATACATGATAAAGAATCAGCCTCAGGAAACAAGTAGACAATAAGAATAATCTGATAAAATGTTATACAGTTCTTAATGTTGATCCTGAAAGTTTTCCAAGACAAGGAGGCTGCTATCATCACTTCAACACAGTAGTGAAGGTAGCAATAAGGCAAGACAAATAAAAAAATTGGCACATTAAAAAAAAAAGGGACTGCAATGGAAGAAATAAAACTGTCACTGTTTGCCAAGATGATATGATTGATTGTTCATACAGAAAATCTAAAAGAATATACAGATTTTATAATTTCATAATTTCCCCCAAAGCGCTCATCTTTTATTAAATTTTATTCTTAGAGATGGGCTTCCCAGGTGGCTTAGTGGTAGAGAATCCACCTGTCAAGAAAATCGACCCTGAATATTCATTGGAAGGACTGATGCCGAAACTGAAGCTCCAATACTTCGGCCACCTCATGTGAGGAGCTGACTCATTGAAAAAGACCCTGATGCTGAGGAAGATTGTGGGCAGGAGGAGACGGGGTTTATAGAAGATGAGATGGTTGGATGGCATCACCGACTTAATGGATTTGAGTCTGAGCAGAGCCTGCTGTGCTGCAGTCCATGCGGTTAGAATTGGACTAACTTAGCGACTGAACAACAAAGGAAGGAGTGTGGGTTTAATCCCTGGGTTGAAAAGATCCCTTGTAGAAGGAAATGGCAACCCACTCAATATTCTTGCCTGGGAAATCCCATGGACAGAGGAGACAGGTGGGATACAGTCCACGGGGGTTGCATGAGTCAGACGCGCTCCTTTGTGTGCTAGATCAAGTGTGCTAGATTCTTGTTGTGTCCAACTCTTTGCAACCCCATGGGCTGCAGCATGCCAGGCTTCCCTGTCCTCCACTATCTCCCAGAGTTTGCTCAAACTCATGTCCATTAAGTCCATCATGCCATCCAACCATCTCATCCTGGGTCACCCCCTTCTCCTCCTGCCCTCAATCTTTCCCAGCATCAGGGTCTTTTCCAATGAGTCTGCTCTTCACATCAGGTTCTCAATAGTTATCTACTGTATACAACTATCAACAGTGTATATATGTCAATCCCAATCTCCCATTTCATCACCCCATCCCACAGTCATTTTTAGACTGTACAATTCCAATACCGTTCTTTAAATGAAGTAAAAGGCAGCTTTCTTCCTTGTATCATCAAACATGATAAATTAATGCATCTAATGCATTTGGGCATGGTTCTAAGGAGCATCTGACTATTTCCTATCTTATCTTATCTTATCCTATACTCTCCACTTTTGACAAGAATGCCCACTTATTGCTGTTCCTCTGTAAACAGGTTAAATCTGGGCCTTGAACCACCAAAAGCCATCAAGTTACTCCCTTACCAAAAAACCTTTCAATGGCCTCCACATACACTTGGAACAAAATCTGAAATCTCTACCCTGGCTCCGAAATTCTGCAGGCATCTTCCTCCCAACTCTCTGTCTTCATACCAGGAGACACCCCGACAACCCTCCCCCTGCTCCACCCTCCTTGCCCTTGCCAGCAGCCTTCACCTCCCCAAGGCAGTTGGCCCCGGGCTCTGAATCCTGCCCTAGAATATTCTCTTTTGAGTAGTCCCCCCCCTTAACCCGACTCATCTGTTAGGTCTCAAACTTCAGGTCTTTGTAGCTTAGGACCCTGTAATACGCCCCTATAAAAGCGCCTGTAACTTCTATATTGGACACTTTATGTGTTGTGAGTCAACGGTTCTCCCTCCCCCAGGGCTGCATTAAAAATTCCATGATCCTAAATACCTTTGCTTTCCTGAACCCTCATTTAAAAGACAGAGAAGGCAATGGCAACCCACTCCAGTACTCTCGCCTGGAGAATCCCAGGGACGGCGGAGCCTGGTGGGCTGCTGTCTATGGGGTCACACAGAGTCGGACACGACTGAAGCGACTCAGCAGCAGCAACATTTAAAAGAAAAACAAATTAAACATTTTCGTAGGCCCTCAAATTTCATTCCCCCACCCTTGTAAGAAAAACCAAACCAAACCGAACCCCTTTTCTTTGACCCAAAGGTTTCACTGTTTCCTATTGATTTACAAGAAGTTAATATATTTTCCTGCCCCCCTCCCACTCAAAGTGTCTTGGGCTGTCAGCAGGGCACGTCCGCGGCCTGCCGGCCGGGCCGCCTAGCCCCCGGGCGCGGGAGGGTCAGCAGAGGAGGAGGCTGGGCTGGGCCCGCCCCGTCAGAACCGCGAGCGGCAGGCAGCTTCAGACGCGCGTCTGACCTGGGCCTGGGCGCGGGAGGGTCAGCAGAGGAGGAGGCTGGGCTGGGCCCGCCCTGTCAGAACCGCGAGCGGCAGGCAGCTTCAGACGCGCGTCTGACCTGGGCCTCCGGGCGGCAGGCTTCCCTGGCTGCTGGCCGGGGGTGCCTGCCGACACCCCGTGAGGGCAGGCCCGAGCTCAGCCCAAGCCTTTCCTGCGAAGCGCTGCCCGCAAGCCGGCTCCCAGCTTTTGGTCCTCTATCCTGTTGCCACACCTGCAGAGAACCCCCACTTCGTGAAGGCAAAGACCCGGCTACCGGACCCTTCCGGCCGTCGGCGCGCCCCACCGCCTCTGAGGGCGCCCCCCTCAGGCTGGGCGGCTCACTGCGGACGCCTCCTCAGGGTCCGCTTGAGGCTGCTCTTTGGGATGGCGGTCTTCAAGGCTGCACCCGGGTTAACAGCTCTTCTTTGGCGCTTAGGTAGACTTTCGGATTTGTGTTGAGAATATTATGCCAAACCCGACACTTCCTCAAGCTACTCTTACCCCATGAAACTCCAGCGGTATCCCAGTCTTATTCCTGGGTTCACTCATTGACTTTGTCACTCTTTTTTTCTTCCAACTTTATTGAGATATGTGATTGACATCCGGTACTGCTTTAACTTACATACATCATGAAAGGCTTCCCACAATAAATTTACTGAATATCCATCATCTCATATAGATACACAATTAAAAAATTTAAAAAACACATGTTTTCTTGTGATGAGACCCTAGTACTTACTTATATTATAACTGGGATTTTGTGCTTTTTGATTGCCTTCATCCAACCCAACCTGCCTCTGTCTCTGGTAACCACAAATCTGATCTCTTTACTATGAGTTTTTTTTCTGTGTTTTTGAAGTATAATTGATCTTTAAAATTATGTTAGTTCCTGTTGGACAACATAGTGATTTGGTATTTCTATACATTTCAAACTGAATATCACAATGCATTGTTACTTTGTCACTGTACAAAGATATTACATAGTTACTGACTGTATTTCCACACTGTACATTTCATACCTGTAACTAATTTATTTTGCAACTAGAAGTTTGTACCAGTTACTCCCCCTCACCTATTTCATTCCATACTCCCCTCTCCCCGCCACCCCGACCCCCCACCCTCTGGCAATCCCAAGTTTGTTCTATCTATACTCTGTTTCATTATGGTTGACTGTTCATTTTGTTTTTTGGGTTCCACATATAAGTGAAATCATAAAATACTGTAATTGTCTGACTCATTTCCCTCTAGCCTAACACTTTCTATGTGCAACCAAGTTGTTGCAAGTGGCGAGATTTCATTAATTTAATGGTTGAGCAGTATTCTGTTGTTTATATGTGCACGATTGTGTGTGTGTGTGTGTGCTAAACCGCTTCAGTCGTGTCCGACTCTGTGCGACCCAATGGATTGTAGCCCCCAGGCTCCTATGTCCGTGGGATTCTCCAGGCACGAGTACTGGAGTGGGTGGCCATGCCCTCCTCCAGGGGGAATCTTCCTGATCCAGGGATCAAACCCAGGTATCTTACAACTACTGCACTGGCAGGCGGGTTCTTTACCACTAGCACCACCTGGGGAGCCCCATATATGTGCATATATGTTTGTACAGACATGAATATCACATCTACTTTATCCATTCATCTGTTGATGGGCTCTTGTGTTGCTTCTGTATCTTGGCTATTGTAAATAATGCTGTAGTGAACATAGAGATGCATGTATCTTTTCTAATCAGTGTTTTCATTTTCTTCAGACAAATATGCAGGAGTGGAATTCCTGAATCCTATGGTAGTTCTATTTATAATTTGTTGAGAAATCTCCATGCTGGTTTCCATAGTGCCTGCACCAATTTAAATTCCCACCATCAGTGTATGAGGGTTCCCTTTTCTCTACACCCTTGCCAACACGTTATTTGATAATAGCCATAGTGACAGATGTGAGGTGACATCTCATTGTGATTTCAATTTGCGTTTCCCTGATATTAATAATCTTGACCATCTTTTCATGTCCCTGTTGCCCATCTGTATGTCTTCTGAATGAATAAAGTGGACTTATGAACGTGCTCTTGCAACTGAACTTGTTCACATGTAGTGGACTTACTATAGTTCTTAGTGTATAGAAATGCAATTGATTTCTGTATATTAATTTTGTACCCTGAAACTTTACTGAAACATAAAAATGGGCTTATCATATATGGCCTTTATTATGTTGAGATTTGTTTCCTCTATATTCATTTTGATGAGTTTAAAAAAATAATTTATTTTTTGTTTTCATTTATTAATTTATTATTTTTGATGAGTTTTTATCACAAATAGATGTTTACTTTCCTTAAAACTTTTTCTGCATGAGACGATCATATGATTTTTATTCTTCAATTTGTGAATTTGGTGTATCACATTGATTAAGTTGTGAGAATTGAATCCCATTTGATCATGGCATATGAGCCTTTTAATGTATTATTGAATTTAGTTTCCTATTATTTTACTGAGGATTTTTGCATCTATGTTCATCAGTAATATTGGCCTATAATTTTCTCATATTTTTGTGATATCTTTGTCTGGTTTTGGTATCAGGGTGATGCATGCTTTGTAGAATGAGTTTGAAAGCATTTCTTCCTCTGAAATTTTTTTGAACTAGTTTGAAAAGCATAGGTGTTAACTCTTCTCTAAATGTTTGGTAGACTCTCCTGTGAAGCTATCTGGTCCTAGACTTCTGTTAACGCTTCTCTAAATGTTTGGTAGAAGGAAGCCATTTGGTCCTAGACTTTTGTTTTGTAGGAGTTGTTTTATTACTGATTCAGTGTCATTGCATAATCGATCTGTTCATGTTTTCTATTTCTTCCTGTTTACTCTTAGAAGACTGTACATTTCTAGGAATTTGTCTATTTCTTCTAGGTTGCAGAGCCTTTGCAATCTGTCACTGGGGGTCCTGGAATGACAAGTCCAGCCCAATTCGGAGGTAGACCTCCCACCTAACCCTGGGTGTAGCTCTCCCTCTGTCTGGGTTGGATTTTTTCTCTTAGTCCAGCCTCTTCCACGCAACCCCTTTGAGGGAGGAGAAAATTAGCCCAATCATTGTTCTCTTCTTGAAGGGGTGGAGCCAGGTTGCTTTGTGACCGGCAGCCGCAGGCCCAACCGAACCAAGGGGAACTGAGTGGGCCCAGGCTGGTGGCTGTTCAGCTGCTGAGCGAGGCTGCGCGGCGCGCCACACCCCGGTGGCCAGGAGGTGGCAAAAATGCCGGGCTCTGTCGCGCGGCTCCTCCCGCGCCTGCGGCCCTCCCGGACCTCGCCCTTATTTCTGCTGTTGCTGCTGGCGTTGCTGAGAGGCCCGGTGTGTGGCCGCGTCCCACACTCGGTCCCCAGGATCTCGCTTCCTATCTCCGGTAAGACGCGGGCGCCCTCGCCCTTAGCCCTTGGCTCCCGGCCCAGATCCCGCCTGCAGGTACCCAAACCCACTTGCCGGTCTCACCCGGGCACCACCCCGCGCCCCCACACCTCGGCCCACGGCTTCCTTCGCTGCCCGTGCCTCGCCCGAATGCAGGCGGGACCCCCACGTGGTGCCGCTCCACCCGACCGGGCGGCTAGGCTCCTACGACACGCCCAGGCGGCTCCTGCTCTCCCTTATTTATGCAGCCGCCTCTCACAGTGTAGACGAAGACCCCGAGGCCCAGGGAGGGGAATGGGGGTTGCCGGAGACTGTCCATTTCCAAGTTTCCTCTCCCTTACTCCCTTCTTCCCTCACATGCACTTGTTTCCGTCATGCTAGCCTGACGACCATCCTGCTATCAAACCCATCGATCTTTCATACTACTCCAAACACCCATCCTTCTGATTGCCAGCTTAGCATTTACATCTGCCCACTTCTCAAGTTCATTCCCTTATCCTCAGTTCTAACCTCCTCCAAGCCTTTTGTCCGACTCATGGCCCTAATATCCCTAACCCACTTGCAGCCCTTTCATCTCTGACACCAGCTCCTGGTCTCCTATTATCTGATCCAACATAACCCTCCTAACTTCCTCAGTGTTCCTCTATCCATGCCCTACATTGAGTGCTGGGAAACGATTCAATGAGTTGATTTAAAATTCTGTTTAAATGGTTTTAAAAATCTTCAGAAGGGAAAAAAGAAGAAGGGAGATGTCCTTTCAAAAGATGTGAAAGTAGCCAAGGGATGCCATGAGGTTAAAAGTGGCCATTGGAGTGATTTAAAGACATTAAAGGCTCTTTGCCGAGTTGGGCATGAGTGTAGCCGTTAACCTAGTGTTTTTCTCAGTGGGCCCTGAGCGTTAGCACCTCGTACAGACAGAACCAGTGAAACCAAGATTACAACCTGTTGGGAAAAACTCACAACCAGGTAATAGAATTTTCTAAATTACTGTGTCATTTCAGACCAGTGACATATAGGGATGCTATGAAGCCAGAAGACAAAGTTGTGATCAGAGCCTGGGTTTCAGTTTCTGTTGGAGCAATAGCCACAGCATGGCATTGAGGTTGCCAGGTTGGGTTCATATCCGGGAATCCGTATGACAAGCTGAGGCCGAGTTGGGGATCTGAGGGTGGTTGGGTGATCTGGGGCTAATAGTAAGCATGGGATAGTAGGCAGCATACAGCACAGACATGAGTATGGGTATGGGAGGATGTGGTGGGTGGGGCTCCAATCAGCACATATAAGACCGCCTGGCCATGCTACCAGTCCTGAAGATAGCTGAGCAGATGAAGCAGGTAGAGCAGAGCTGTATTAATTCAGGGCCCCAGAGCCAGGGATTGAGCGAAGAAGGTAAAGTCATCTTATTTGTTATAATCTTTAAATAGATCAGGGTTTTAAAATTAATTAATTATCTACTTTGTTTTTTGATTGCACTGGGCCTTTGTTGCTGTGTGTGGGCTTTCGCTAGTTGCAGCGAGTAAGGGTTACTCTTTGTTGTGGTGCGTGGCGGCTTCTCTTGTTGTGGAGCACAGACCCTGGGGCCTGTGGGCTTCAGGAGTTGTGCATGGGGCTTAATTGCTCCATGGCACGTGGAATCTTCCTGGACCAGGGATCAAACCTGGGTCCCCTGCATTGGTAGGTGGATTCTCATCCACTGGACCTCCAGGGAAGTCCCAGATCAGAGTTTTGAATGCTGATACGTGTTTAGATTTGGCCCAAACAGAACACATGCTTAAGGGTGGAAGAAAGGAACAATTTGTGAAATACGTAGTATGTGTCAGATGCTTCCACGTAGGTTATCTCGTTTGATTCCCAACAACACTGGATGGTGGTGTTTACAGATGAGCAAAGTGATGCTCAGAGCGGGCAGGTAACATACTCAAGATCAGACACCTGGTAAGCAAAAGAGCCACATTTAAACTTGGGCTGAAACTGTGGGTAGAATCTATTTCCAAAGCACATTCTCTTCTTGTCCATGCTACTGTCTACTTCTTTGGGTAGAATCAGGTTGGGATCAAGGGTGGTGGGAGAGAGAGGAAATAGTCTATTAATGGGTTGGTAAGAAGAGTGAGACATTTCCCTTCTAAGTAAAAAGAAGTTACTATTAAGTAACGATAGTTTGCACCTGACTCATTGGAAAAGGCTGATGGTGGGAAAGATTGAAGGCAAGAGAAGAAGGAGGAGGAGAGGGCAGCAGAGAATGAGATCATCGGATAGCATCACTGATTCAGTGGACAGGAACTTAGGTGAACTCTGGGAGACGGTGAGGGACGAAGAGGCCTGGAGTGCTGCAGTCCATGCAGGGGCAGAGTCGACTTAGCGACTGAACAACAATTAAGTAATCATTTTTTTTAAAAAGGAGATTTAGAGAGGAAAGTACTCATACCTTCTAAGGGTATTTTCAATTATGTATCATGTTGCTATGAATGGAAATAAGTATTGGGTTGGCCAAAAAGTTCATTTGGGTTTTTCATAACCAGCTTATGGGAACCCAAATGAACTTTTTGGCCAACCCAATATTAAATAGACAATATTTATGCTGTTTTAATAAACTGTTTTATAGAAAAAGCATACTTTATTGTGTGCCTCATCAGTTATCTGTCCCTGAGGAAATTAGATGGTTGGCCTGTCAAGGCTTTGTTTTAGCCCTTAAGGCTGCTAAACAAATGGTTCTCGGAAGAAAGCAAAAAATTGGCCCTTTGGCTTTGCTCTTGTGGACCTAACTGTTACGAAATGATGGCTGATATCGCATTTCACTCTCATTCTCTGTTCCTGCTAGAGGCTGACTCCTATCTCACCCGGTTCACCGTCCCTCAGACATACAACTACTCAGTTCTCCTTGTGGATCCTGCTTCTCACATGCTTTATGTCGGCGCCCGGGACACGATCTTCGCTGTATCCCTGCCCTTTTCAGGGGAGAGACCTCGAAGGGTGAGAGATGAGAGTGGGGAGGACCTCAGATTCCAGAGCTTGTGATTGGGTCCTTGGTTTTATGGCATATGAGGGAGGGTATTGTGGTAGGAGGGGGAATGCTGGGTGAAAAAGAATAAGGGTAGATAATCAACTTCATTGTTTCAGCTGAGGGTAATTGGGGGGGTCATGGTGACTGCAGAGGCTAGGACGGAGGTTCATGATGATGCGGAGGAGACCACAGTGACCAGGGTTCAGGTGGCAGTGGCCAGAGGAATCATTAACATCACATTGCTCTAGAGCAATAGCTTTCAGACTTTTTTGATCATCCCTTAGTAAGAAATATCTGGTACATTTTGACCCAGTGCACAAAGTATGTACTGAAAGAAAACTTTTGAAACAATATTTACTCTCCTACATGTGGTACATTCTGATGTATTCTATTTCATTAAAAATAATGTTGGTTGAGATTTCACTGCTCATTGATGGGTGGAGACCTCCAGTATGAAAAGCGGTGCTCTGTGGTTGGGAGAGGAGGTTCTGTCTCTGAAGTTCCCAAGTTGATGGAGGTGGTGGAATTGTGTCGCCTACCCTGATTTGGGAGGGATTTGGGTGAGAATGTGGGGGAAATGGTCACTCTTCCTTTCTAGATTGACTGGATGGTGCCTGAGGCCCACAGACAGAACTGTAGGAAGAAAGGCAAGAAGGAGGTAGGTATAAATCCAGACCCTGTCCTGGGTGTCAGCTGAAGCCTTGGTCCAGCCCTCCATAATGCTCCCATCCCAATGGACCCAGGCAAGGACTCTAACACCATACCCAGAGCTGCATATAACTGTCCTAACCCTACCTTTCCTTGTACCTGCTGCTTCTGATTCTAACCATCTCTGACCCCTAGGACGAATGTCACAATTTTGTCCAGATTCTCGCCATTGCCAATGCCTCTCACCTCCTCACTTGTGGCACCTTCGCTTTTGATCCGAAGTGCGGGGTTATTGTGAGTGACAGGGGTGGGCGGATGGGAGGGGTCTTCTGTGATCAACTGTAGCAGGGGTCATGGTTAAGGCAACCCTTGTGCATGATAAACATTGTGGGTGAAGGATGCCTTCATAGGGTAGAGCCTTTGTCCACCGAAGTGGGGTTTGAAAGGGAGGGGGAGGGAGGTTGTCTGTAGAAGGTGAGGAATATGAAGCATAAGGAGGGCCGTAGTGGGATGGTGAAGGAAGTGAGGATGCTAGCTGGGCTGAGTGGAGGAACTTCAGAGGCCAGTAATTCACGGTTTCCTTGCCCTGTGCCTGCTTTGTCCAGGTAACCTGGGTCCGTTTCCCAAACAG
Source organism: Oryx dammah (assembly GCF_014754425.2). Lineage (NCBI taxonomy): Eukaryota > Metazoa > Chordata > Mammalia > Artiodactyla > Bovidae > Oryx > Oryx dammah. The sequence continues at coordinate 9,932,501 of NW_024070209.1, read as the reverse complement.
CACTGTCTGTACCTGTGTCTTCCTCCCATGGCATGTAATTGACTTTCACCACTTTCTCCCATCTCCACGGTCAACCTCTTTCTGTGCAGGCTGTGACTGTTTGCTCTCACGGCTTCTGAGGTCACTGCCCACTAATGTAGTACATGTTGGCCCCATACTCTGGATCTTGCCTTCAAGGTGGGCACTCTGTCAATGATGTTTTCTTCTTAATCCTCTTCATTGCTGCTAAAGCCCTGGGCATCTCCAACCGCAAACCCAGGCAGGCTTGGGACATGGATACCCCTAATAACATGTAGATTGGCCATGGCCTCAAAAGCCCCTGGGGTTGGTGACATCTTAGGAAGGGTTTTAATGTTTTTGACCCTTCACCTTTTCCCATCAGTTACCTGGTAGGCAAGTACTGTTATTCTGGCAGCACACATTTGTGATCAGTCCCTGGAATGCGTCAAAAGCCTCAAATATCCTTCCCATTACTGGATGCTTTTTATCCCTTTCTGCTCGGGGTAGGAGGGAGTGCAACATTTCCCTTTCCTGACCATGGTCATTAATAGTAGATCTTGACTTGATCCTTCTGCAGTAGTCTTTGCCACATGGGTCTATTCAGCATATACCTTGAAACCTCTTTGTTAAACGTCGTCCTTGTATTTTTGACTTAAGAATGCTCTAATTGTATATATTTGATGCCTTAGTCAGTCCCTCTGAGCTCTCCCTAGAGGGAGTTGGGCTTATGTTGAGTTATTTTCATCATGCTGGTGATAGATTCCCTGTTGAGGTGTGGCTAGTTCCCTCATCCTGGGAAGGTTTCCCAGTTCAGAATGATGTTGACAGTCTCTGTATCCCTTCAGGTAACACTGAGAGTCTAGTTTCCCTGCGGTTCTCATGAAGCTCCCAAAAGTAGCAGTGGCGCAGCCATTGGCATATTTGTCCTTTCCCAGTATATATAGGATCAGGGAGCCCACGGATGTGAATACCAGAGCCACGGCTTACAGGTGGTGCAGTCAGTCCAAGCTGGTTGCACAGGGCCTTCTGTTCTTTGGCTTTAATAGTTGTTACATAAGTATCTAGACAGAAAATGTTCTGGACACCCCTGTCAGGATTGGTGTGACTTGGACTCTTATCCTTTTTTTTTTGAGTAATATCAGCAACCAAGAGTGAAGCTAGGGGCCTGTGGTCTGCACTCCTATGACTTTCAGCTCTTTTTCTGAACCCTCCTATCCAGCAAGCTCATGAAATGAAGGATCCTCCTTTAATCAAGAGTTGTTTCTAGGATATAAGTCACAACTAGCAACTGTGCTAACTCTTCAAGCATCCCAAGACTGCTCTCTAGACTCCTTGAATGCTCTCTTCTGCTTTTACCTGTCTTATCCTGCTACCTGGCAGTCCCCATCTGCTTGAGCAATTTCTTGCCTTATCCTTAGTGCTGAACTTCTCATGTCCCAGATGGATGACTTTGAGACTGTGTATAACTATTATCTGACAGCTTTGACTAGCTGATCCAGCCATAACAACTTGCTCAGAGTTGATTGCTCAGAAGAATGAAGGTTATTACAAAAGGAAGCATAGGACCTGCCAGCTCTAAAAATGTGGAGTGCTGCCCTTCAGTGACAGCTCATTAGACATGGAGGAAAATATTTTAACTTGTTTTGTTGAGAGAGCTCCAGCAATTAACAAAGATAAATTTTAGACTTAAAAAAGCAGCACCAACGACAGTGAGAAGAATTGCAATTTAACTGAGTGTCTACTCTGTTCAGGCTTGGTGCTAGATACTTACATTCACAGATGAGATTAATTCTTATCACCATATCATGATATTTATTTATTATGACAGTGATAGCACATCATGATAGTATTTATTTCCAATTTACGTGAATGAAACAGAAGTTCCCAAAAGTTAGGTAAAAGTCAGAGATAATGCTGGCCAAGGCACAGCCAAAATTCAAACCCAGGGTTTGTCTGGCTCAGCTCCACTACCCTGTCCTAATCCAGCCTGCACCCTAAGAGGAGACCTTAGGTGGCTTCAGTCTTATGTGACATTTGATTTGTTTCAGGTAACAGGGACCACCTCCCCTCTATCCCTCACCCCTAATCTTTTAGGAAAGGTCCTTTATGTGCCTTGCAATCTTGTTGGCCAAAGTCAAAGGATGGGTTCCAGCCCCACAGATTAATGAAAGCCTGCCTTACGTAGCTCTGGCTTTCAACTTGAGGGACTTGCCTTCATCCCAACTGATGCTGATGAGACTGCCGACTGACACATGAGGATGTAATGAAGAATCTCAACATTCAGATAATGCGGTAGAGCGGTCTTATCCTTTTAGACCCTAATGAAATGTCACTTTGAACATACAGTAATCATAACCTATGTAGTTAACAGGCTCACTTACTCAAAGGCTATAAACCTAGATACTATAATGATGCCATTTGGGAAAACTGGAAGAAGATGAGTTTTTGACATGTTGAGTTTTAATAGATCATCTTTGTAAGTCCAGCAGTCAAGTGCAAATATGGACTAGAGTTTGGAAGACATCAGGCTTTAGAGAGGGGAATGATTCGCACAGAAAGTCTGGGCAGAAATGTGAAAAATTAATGAGATCTTGAAGGAAATATGTGAAAATGACTAAGGATACATGATTAGAGGCTTAGAAAGCAGAGAACCAACCAAAGGAGACAGACAACCGATAGGAGGAGGGGCTCCAGGAGGTAGAATTTCAAGGGAGTCAAGAAGTAGAATATTTCAAGAAAGGGAGTGAATCGGATGTATTCAGTAGTGCAAAAAGATCAAAGAGAATGAGAACTGAGAAAAGGCTGATGCTTTTAAAGTCCTGGGTGAAATGTAAGGGTGTAGTTTCAGGAACTGTTTTCTAGGAATAACAGGTGATCCAGGTTTGATTAGAAGTAGTAGTTTGGGATAAAGAGGCGATGGTGAGCCTTTTTTTTTTTTTTGTCTTTCTCTGACTCAAGCATTTATCAAGTCAGTGACTGATAGTCTTGGAATATTAATCTGGGGTGGATATGGAGAGTAAATTAGGGGCAAGGCTGGGCAGCATGGAGAAAAGGAGGCAACAAGACAGGCCAGAGCAGCATGTAATAACCCCATGTTCAGAGAGCCTAAACATCTTGGTAATCTCTCACTGAACTGCTATCTTTCTCCTCAAGCTGCGATGTGCCCAGTGCCACACAGGGTAGGTGATTGTGCTTCTGTGGGGTCCTCTGTTCCAGAAGATTCTCGACCCAGTATTCCCATGGACAGAAGAGTCTGGCAGATTACAGTCCATAGGGTCGCAAGAGTCAGACATGAGCTAGTGACTAAACAAAGCAGCAGCAGTCCCCTTTGAGGGAACATCAGATAACACCTGATTTTAACAGACCTTCTTCAAGCCTCTCTCAGTAAAATAAAACGCTGTTTACCAACTGCAGCAAATAAATGAGTAGTCAGAATGGGCCAGGGGTAGGTACACTTATACTCAGAGGACGTAGATCTGAGTTGCTGCTCCCACTACCATCACAGTAATTAGGCTCCAGCAACATCCTATGTCCATCCTAGTTTGTGAACTAGATATATCATGCTGGCACTTCATGTCATAACTGATTCCTAACTGGCCACATTTAACTTCCCTGCCAGTGCAGGTTGAAATCATCCCTGATTTTCATTTTTAGATGTTATCTTAAAGCCTCTCTTAGTGCTGGATGCTCAGCTAAGGGACTGTCTGACTGGCTCTGTGCAACTCTTAGACCTCCTGCCCTCGCCTGAAACCCCCCAGCCCAGGCCAGTCTCTGGAATCCCTGGATGAGGAAGAAACTTACTCCCCAGATCCTTAGGTCCTGACCTGAGCTTCAGGTCTCCGTTGATTTCACAGATTTCCTTCCCTCCTGTCCATCCTTGATTCTGGTTCTCTGTTATTTGTTGGGTGGGATTAGGGGAAGGATGGCCCTTCTCTCTAGACCCCTGGGCTTCAGATGGTCCTGTATCCACCTGCACTTTCCTTTATCCTTCTTAAGGGCTCCCGCCCTTGGGAGGCCTGCTTTCTTCCCTGGTTCTCCGTATCCTATAGCACATCCTTCAGCCAGTTGTCAAGCTGGCAGTTCAGCAGCATTTCAGAGAGATCTACCTTTCGGTCCCTCATTTTCTGCTAGTGCCATCCTAGGTATTTCTTCATTAGAGCATGTGGGTGTCAGGTACTATGGGAACTGAGGGAAGAGGAGTAAACTGATGACAAGAGGGGTGGCAGAGATAGGGAATACAGGAATGGGTGGTGGAATCAGGAATAGCAGACTGGGAATACAGGGATGGTAGTGGGGGAATGCGAGATGAATGGAATTGGGTTTTTTCTTCATCTGACCATCTTTGTAATTCTCACTGCGAACTTCCCCATGACCTCTAAACCAATTGCCCCCTTCTGGTCTGTAGGATGTGTCCAGTTTCCAGCAGGTTGAAAGAATTGAGAGTGGCCGGGGGAAATGTCCTTTTGAGCCAGCTCAGCGGTCAGCAGCTGTGATGGCTGGTGAGTGGGGAGAGACCAGCCCTTGTGACTTCTTGCTATGATCGCCTCCTTCCCCACCCTGCTGTTTGAATTTCTGTGTCCTTTCTTTTCTCTCCTTGGAATGTCTATTATCCCCACATCTCTTTCTAGCTTTTCCTGTTCTTCCCAGAGTGCTTGTGTCCTGCTTTTCCCCACAGACTGCCATTCCCCTTGCTTTTCTCTAGAGAATGTGTCTGCTCTTCACAGTAGACTGTGAACGTTTCCTTTGTTACCCTTATTTCTTTTAGTCATTTTTTCCTCAGTAGAAGAGGAATCTACTGCAATGCATATTATAATGAGTTTGCAAAAACAGTATAAAGAACATAAGAAATCTTTTAGAACAGCACAGTTCAAAAGAACTTTGTATGTTGATGGAATCGTTCTGTATCTTCACTGTCTAATGCAGTAGCCACCGGCTACATGGGCTGTTGAGCCCTTGAAATGTGACTAGTGCAACCGAAGGAAAGAATATTAAATTCTGTATAGTTGTGATTTAAATGTAAATAGCCATTCATACCTAGTGAGTACCGTATCAACAGAGTTCTAGAGTATTTCTACTCTGAAAACCACGCTAGTATTTTAGGGTATTTCCTTTTAGCCTTTTTATGTCCACGTGCATATATACTCATGCATGTATATTTTGCTGGCCAGTGCTTTGTTGCTCAGAAGAATCAGTAATGACTATTCAATAAATTTCTTCTGTTACTTCCTTTGAACAAGTTATACATATACAGTTGCTCAAGTGTTGAATGGTTCTATCACAGATTATACCTAAGCTTTTCTGGAGAATGACTAATTCTTTGGTAGCCACAAAGTAAACAGTTTGTATGCCGCATAGCCTGTGTATTAGGTTAGACAGCTCCACAAACACTCTGCAAATTCAGTGAGAACACAACCATTTTTCTCATGATAGTTTAAGACAAGCAGGTTAATAGAAATTTTATGAGTGTGTATATTATGAAACTTTAAAATGTCATGCTGCATGGACATAAATTTGAATATTGTCGTGTGACTTTATAGCACAGGCATTTCTATATAATTTAAAAATTCTTTGTGAAGAAAAATTTTAATGATATTATTTTACTCAACCTGTGAGTATATGCTGATTTAACAATTCCAAATCATTTATATGAACTTATTCTCAAATTGATTTAGTTCAGTTCAAAGTTTTTACTATTGTTTATAATGCTTGTCTGTAACGCCAAGGGCTTCCCTAGTGCCTAAGTTGGTAAAGAATTTGCCTGCAATGCGGGAGACCTGTGTTTGATCCCTGGGTTGGGACGATCCCCTGGCGAAAGAAGTGGTAACCCACTCCGGGATTCTTGCCTGGAAAATCCCATGGACGGAAGAGCCTGGCGGGCTTCAGTCCATGGGGTCACAAAGAGTTGGACACGACTGAGCAACTAAACCATCACCACTATAACACTGTAGTGAACCTTTTTGTACACAAATTTTTATCCTCATTTTATATCGTCTCTTTAAGACTCCTGGAAATGGATTGCTATATTAAAGTGTGTGAATATTTTACAGCTCATTATCTGTTGCTAATTGAGTTTTTAGAAAGGGTATACCAGTTTACACCCTAAATCAGCGGTAAATGAGTTTTTTTCTCACATAAATTTCATTGTACTGCTTTGTTGTTATTAAACGTCTTCTTTTTTGCTGATTTAAGGCTAAAAATGGCACCTTGCTTTGATTTGTATTTCTTTGAATATTAGTGAAGGTAAACATTTTTCATGTTTTAGTACTTACTTTTATTTCTTCTTTGACCAATCCTCTGCTCATGTTCTTGGGCCAATTTTCAGGTAAGGTATTAGTATTCCAATCTATATCTTTTCTTTTGTAATTATATATTTTAAGCTAAACCCTTCTTCAGTTAGAGAGCAGGTAAAATTTTCTTCTCAAATTTTTTCCCAAACATTTTAACTCTAATCTATTTGAAATTTATTTTTCAAATAGCATGAGAAGGGAATCAAAATTGATTTTCCCCAACTAGCTAATCAGTTGACTTTTAGCATCATTTGTCATACTGTTTTTCCTTTCTTCACTAAGGTTGCTGCAAACTTTATTATAAAATATCAGACAATTAACATTTTTAACTATGAAAACTATTTATTCAAAATAAACAAGCACATTTGCTTGGAGTTTCTGCATTGAGATGGCAATATAACCTTCAAAACTCTGCTGGGTCCCTGTCTGATGGCTAGTGTATGGTATAGAGCAGGAAGGAGTTGTATTACTTGTTTTTTTGTTTAAATTAATTTTTGTTGAAGTATAGTTGATTTACAGTGTTGTGCTAGTTTCTACTGTACAGTGAAATGAATCCGCCATAGACACGTATCTGCTCCCTTTTGGACTCCCTTTCCCAATCAGGTCACCACAGTGCGTTAAGTAGAGCTCCCTCTGCTATATAGTATGTTCTCATTAGTTATCGACTTTATACATATTGTCAATAGTGTGGACAATTTACATTTTAATTTAAATATTGCACAGTATTTTATGAATAGCAAAAATTAGGTGTAAGATCTAGCATTAAGCTTTTTTCTTATGTGTGACTTTATAAGAAAAGTCTTAAAAGCTATATACAAGGTAAGTATTTCCCTCTGAAGTGCTGTATAGCGCTATGATGCAATTTTCTCTTGGTCTGACGTATGCCGATACTTAGCTGGGGCTTTTGGTGCTGATCTGTTGTGCCCTACTGTCTCTCTGCTTTGAAAATATTAAATAGCAGGTAGAAGACAACGGCAACATTATTTAAGAATTAGAACCCAAATTCCTAGTTAGGAGTCATACAAATGTCTTTAAGGATAATAGAGGTATTTTGAAAGAAAAGTAAAAGCTCTTAGTAATGAAAATATTAGACTATGATGGAAGGAGTATTTCTTATTTTAAATTATAAAAATTGCAACATGCATTGTGGGAAATTGGGAAAATACAGAAATGTATAAAGAAGAAAGTAAAAAGCTGATTGTAATTCAATCATCACCAGGGAATCACTATTATTATTTTGGAGTATCTTCTTTTATTCTGTGTGTGTACATATATTATAAATATAATATGTGTACATTTATAATAAATTAGAATTATGTATATTTCACTTAGTATTGTATACTGAGCATTTTATCATCGTAGAATTTGTTTAATTATTCAAAATTAGATATTTTTTAGTGATTGCATACTTTTCATCCTATGAATATAGTATAATTATTTATTTCCATATAATTATACATTCAGATTTTAAAATATTGCTTTTATAAATAATGCTGCATAAGGAATCCTTTTATATAAATTTTTATGTAAATCGTTTACATGAATCTAATTAGTTACCTGGCTTCCCAGGTGGCTCAGTGGTAAAGAACCCACCTGTTAATCAGGGAGATCTCCTGGAGAAAATGGCAACCCACTGTAGTATACTTGCCTGGGAAATCCCATGGACAGAGGAGCTAGGTGGATACAATCTATGGGGTCACAAAAGAGTCGGACATGACTTGGCAACTAAACAACAGCAATTAATTACATTAGTCAATCCCAAAAGTAGGATTGCTGGGCCAAAGGATATAAAAAATTTTTATAGTACTTGATGGATTTGGCCACATTTGCTCTTCAGTTAGTCCTACCAGCAGTGATGAGAGGGTCTGTTTCATTACACCCTGTTAGCTATAACCAAAAATAGTTAATAACATAAAACAGTGACTTTCTCCAGAGTCCCATTTGATGTTTTTGATTAGCATTTCTATTTGATCACAAGAGCTTTTCATGTGTTTACTGGTACTTGTATTTCTCTAGGAAAAAGTCTCAGAAATCTTATCTTCAAATTTGACATTTATCTGCACTGCACTGAGATAAAATTTAAAAAAAAAAAAGATCTCAGTGTCTCTATTTGCACTATTCCAATTTGGAAAAATGCAGATATTTTGACAGTAATGTTCACATTAGCCTAAGATCATCAGCAGTTTCTTCTCAGTCTTCTTTGCAGGGTCTGTCTTCTGTTCATCCTTTAAATGTTGGGGTTCCCAAGATCCTCTTCTCTTGTATTCTTTGTGATCGTGATCTCAGCCAGCCCTACGGATTCTGTTTCCACCAAATTCCGATGCCTCCCATATCCTCTCTGGAGCTACAGACCACACATCCAGCTACCTTCCAGACAGCTCCACTTAGATGTCCCACAGGAATCTCAGAATCAGCATGTCCCAAACTGAGCTCATCGTCTTCACTCACCTCCCCCAGAGCTTCTCCACCAGTGTCCCCTTCCGTGAGTGCATTCGTGCCATCACCCACCAAGGTACCTAAGCTGGAGAAGGTGATTTGTCATCTTCGGCCCTCCCGGTCACATCCGGTAATAAACAGGGCTCTTACGAAGAAGAGCAGAAGGGAGCTTTTGTTTTCTCTTGGGAACCCATCTCTTGTTTTTCTCGTCTCCTCTTGGTCTCATTGCATCTTTTGATTACTGCATCAGTCAAGGAGCCCTGTATGTGTTCCAGATGTACTGGGCGCTGCCTGCATTTTGGGGTCAAGCTTATTTCTTAAATCCATGAGTGTATGTACCCTGAGATTAGCATTCACACACCAGAACAAGACAGAGAAATCCTATATGGCTAGCAGAGGAAAAGGTAGGGTAAAAACTGCATCTCCAATGATCTATAATTATGTCCTGATAATAGACTTAAAAAAAAAGTATCCAGCTAGCATAATCCTTAGATAAGGAAATAGAGAATATTAGGTCAATAGCAGTCTATCCTGGGCTTCCCAGGTGGTGTCTGGCCATGAGAAGAAAAGAGAGAGGAAGAAGGCAGGACAGGATATGTTTAAAGCCCTCTTTTTAAAGCCAATGAGTGATAATTCTTACTATAAACCTTCTTTAAAAATGGGCATTTTGATACCAGAGTTAAAATGTGAACGCCTTGAGGGTGTAGTGAAATATTCACTGCCATGGCTTGTATCCCAGTCTGTCGATGTTGAGTCATTAACATATATGGGAGGTCTGTGTTCACAGACTTTACCTCTGAGCAAGTAGAGACCTATTTCTGCACATAGTTGTCACCTTTCTTTGGCTGTGATTCTTCATCTTTGTGGTTTTCAATCTTTTTTTACTCATATTTCTAAAATGACAGTATCTTAATTTGGAGGGAGGTTTGGAGAAGGAAATGGCAACCCACTCCAGTATTCTTGCCTGGAGAATCCCATGGACAGAGGAGCTTTGTGGGCTACACAGTCCGCGGGTTGCAAAGAGTCAGACACGACTGAGCGACTTCACTTATAAAAATAAAAGATGCTAACTACAAAAAACATTCAGTGAATACAAAATAATAGAGAAGAGAAAATAAAAATTATTTGTTATTAGTCAGAAACAAGCATCAGTAACACTGTACAGTTGTAACTCCTTCAATCTTTCTTGCACCTAAAGATATATATATATATATATATATGTATATATATATATAATTTAACAAAAAATAGGGTTGAATTACACCTGGTGTTTTTTTTCTAACCACCTTGTTCACTGAATTCAGCACTTTGGGCATCACTCTCTGTGACGTGTCATCTTTTGCCAATATAGTAGATGTATATTTTCATGTTTACTAGCTTGATCTGGTCAGCAATAATTTCCCAAACAATTTCTCAGGGATGTTTTAGTGTATGAACAGTACAATAGAATATTTGAAACGGACTCTTCCGGGAAATTCAGGGCATGTGATCCTGTGTACTCCTGTGGACTCCTGCCCCGGTGACTGCGAAGGCTGCTCTTCCTTTTCCTCTGCGTGTGTGTGACATTTGTGTCGTAAAACCCTCGGTATTCTTAGAACACCTGCAGCCCTGCTGCGCCCTCCCAAAGTGCCTGATCCCTCTCGCGGTCCCTCTGTGGCCCTCTGCCCTTCCACCCTGAGTGAATGTGCTCTTCCGCAGTTCTAGGCTCCAGTGTTGCTGGCTGCCCCACTGATCCCTTAGAAAGTCTTGGGACTTTACCTCTGTCCACTGCATGGCTGTCTGTGGTCCTTTAATGTTTCCACAATATTTTTGACTGTTCTCCCTCAAACACATCAAGTTATGCTTCCAAAATATTTATAGCTATGTCTTTCACCACATCTCCCCCATTCTCAGGGTATCCATGACACAGCTTCTGTCAGAATTTTGGTTTTAAAGTGTTTCGTATATAATGCTTTTAGAAAAATTTTCATTCCCAATTCTGGCTTCTGTATCAACTTCTCCCTCACCCCTACCCACCCCACCCCCCGGAACTACTGAAGATTTTTTTACTTGCTGCTTCTTAGCTGCCAGAAGCTATGGCCCAAATCTTATTTTCTCCCTTCTGAAACACTCTGGAAGGAAACGGGATGCCATTTTATAGTTGTGGCTTCCTGCCTTGGGGCAATAAAGCAGGCATGTGGCCCTCCAAGGTTTGCAAGCTGCCGCACCCGACGCATGGTGAGTGCCAGCCGTGCACCAGGCCCCACCTGGGTTTCTCTGTTTATCTCATTTAACCTTTAGCACTGCTCTGAGTAGGACTTCCCTGGTGGCTCAGATGGTAAAGAATCAGCCTGCAGTGCAGGAGACCCGGGTTCTAACCCTGGGTCAGGAAGATCCCCTGGAGAAGGGCATGGCAACACACTCCAGTATTCTTGCCTGGAGAACTCCACGGACAGAGGAGCCTGGTGGGCTACAGTCCACGGGATCCCAAAGAATTGGACACAACTGAGCGACTAACACTATTTTTACTTTATCTTGCTGCTCTGTGTGGAAGGCCGTAGTATCCGTATTCTACATTTGAGGAACCTGAGGCTTAGGAAGGGTAATTTGCCTAAGATCATACTACTAATAAGTATTCAGAGTTCAAACCCAACCCTTCCTGACTCTAAAATGCTTGGATTCCTTTCACAACCTTGAGTGATAGTGTAGTCTCCCCTCCCACCTCCTGACCCCCCACCTATTTTTTTTTTTTTTGCCCTGCATCAAGTGTTTTTAAGTTTAGCGGTTATCATTTCAGTGCCTGAGACATGCAGCTTCACAGGAGCATCTGTGAGCCCGGGATGCAGGGCTTCTCTCAAGGTGGCCCTGCCCTCTGCTGCCTCCCTCAGCCTGCAGGACCCCGTGGCTCTTGCTGGGGTTTCTGGACACCAGCCTCCAGCACTCCAGCCTTGCTTGCTTCTCTAGCCTCCTTGACATGATCTTTTCAATTGCTCTCAAGTGGCAGTGCCCCAGGGTTTTCTTCTCCCTTTTTCCCTGGCTTTTAGGTTCATATAGTGACCTAAACATGACTCCCAGGTTGCCTGACTCTGGCCCTGTTGGCCACACCCTTCTGTTCGATTGCCTTCCAGTGGCTCCAACCAGATGTCCCAAAGGCATTTCAACCTTAGTGCATCCAAAAACTGAAATCGCCTCCTCTCAGGCCACCTCCTTTATGAGCCTTCCGTCATATCTTCACTTGGTTCATAATATCACCATCTCCTATTGTCCATCTTATAGGTGGAAACCTTAGAGATATTGTCTCACTACATTCTTTCACATCTCATACTCGATTTTCAAATTTTGTTAATGGGCTGTAACCTCAGAAATATCTCCCAAATCCAACCTCTTTCTTTCCTCTGCTGTGCCTTAGTCCTCCTTCATTCTTGCCAAGACTATATGAAGGTCCTTTTTAAAAACTGATTGTTTAATGGCTGCTCTGGGTTTTCTTTGCTGTGTGCAGACAAGAGTTGTGGTGACTTTAGTAGCAGCAAGTGGCGGTATGCGGAATCTTTCCGGACCAGGGGTAGCACTTGCGTTCTCTGCATTGGCAGGCAGATTCTTAACCACTGGACCACCGGGGAAGTCCTCAATTAATTTTTATTGGAGTGTAGTCGCTTTATAATTTTGTATTAGTTTCTACTGTGAGAAGGCCCTTTTAATTAGCATTGTCTTCCTAAAAAACAAAACTAGTTATGTCACTCCTCCTCAAGAAAATCTCTGCGGTTTTGCCTTCACCTTTAGGATAAAGTCCACATTTTCCTGGCGATGCAGAGAAGATTCATCACAACTGAGTGCCTATCACTGCACCTCTAGCAATCTCTGCTTGCTTGCCCTGTGCCCTGTGGGAGCTTCAGCCACAGGGAGTGCCCCACATCACCAAACATGGCTCCACCACCTTCCCCACTTGCTTGTCTTCTCCCTGAAGTCCTTCTGCCTGGCAAATTGCTCATTCTTCAGAGCCAGCTCAGACATGACCTCTGAGATGCTGTTCTCCTAGTTAGATGTGGCTGGGTCCTCCTCTGTGCTCCCCAACACATCTAGGAGTCCACGCCTGCTGGTATCTGGTTACATTTGTCTTCTAGACTCAGCTGGGAATTCTTGGGGGGGCAGTGATATTCTAAGCACCCAGCGCAGAGCCTCTCATGTAGTAGGTGGTGAAGGAATGCTTCTCTGTTCTCTGCAGAGTCCCTGTAATATTCAAAACTCCAGTAAGGGGTTTGTGACCTTCTCTCATCCCCTAAGTCGTTTTCTCCACTCTTGTCCGAGCCTTTGGCGGTGTTGATCAGAGTGGCTATAGTTCTTATATTCAGCCCACAGAGCTTCACCTTCCATTTCTTCCCAGAATGCCTGTGATATCTCACTTCTCCAATCCCCACCATTGCTAGAGCACCTCTGCTCTGCCACTGAACCAGGAGGAAGGATCTGATTCCTCGTCGCATCCTGTGGCTGGCTGTGAAATATCTAGAAACCCCTTGGGTTGGTGTTTTTCAAAGTGAGGTCTTGAGTCGCCCACACCATAGTAACTCGGCTTGTTCGAAATGTAGTTCTTGGGCCAACCCCTGACTCTACTGAGTGAGAATTGTGGGCCCCAGGTTTAGGAACCTGCATTTTGATTAGTTCCCTAAATGATGCTAGTATACCCTAAAGTGGTGATTTGTTCCAGGGCAGCGTACACCACTGATTCTCAGAAAGAACACTAGTTCCTTCAGACACTCACCATAGTGGGAGAGCTCAGCAAGATGGGAACACGCTGCAGAGCAGACCTCTTCCTGGAAAGTTATCATGTAATTAGCATATTGTAGAACAGACAACAACAAGAAACAGACCAACAAAAAATGTTGATTTCCACAGGGGTAGCTTTTATTCTTTCTTAAACATGAACATTCCAGCATTTCCCCCTTAACCCTGGTTCCTGTTACTGCCCTGGAACACTTTGTTTCTGTTTAAGTGAGATAATGGCCCCTGTGCTTAGCAGTGCCTGGCAGGCACGTGGGTGCTCAGCCCTTGAGGGTTCTTGCCCCTGCTTTTACTCCCTCCACTGCCCCTGTGACCCTTTCTGCAGGCTCCCTCAGTGAGTCTGACGGCCCGTCTTCTCACTGTCACCCTGCAGGGGGCGCCCTCTACGCTGCCACTGTGAAGAACTACCTGGGGACGGAGCCGATCATCTCTCGGGCTGTGGGTCGCGCTGAGGACTGGGTCCGGACAGAGACCTTGCCATCCTGGCTTAACGGTGGGCAGAGGGGGGCTGCTCCGGGGACAGAGTCGGGGGAGGCTGGGCGGCCCCAGGCTATGAACGTGGGACCTGAAGCCGCCGGTCTCCCCAGCCCCAGCCTTTGTTGCAGCCGTGGCCTTGAGCCCAGCCGAGTGGGGGGATGAAGATGGAGACGATGAGATCTACTTCTTCTTTACGGAGATTTCCCGAGCGTTTGATTCCTACGAACGCGTTAAAGTCCCGAGGGTGGCTCGTGTGTGCGCGGTGAGCCCCTGGTCCCAGCTGTCTGCCTTATTCTCTGCACTGCTTGTCCTCCTGTCTTTTCCTCTGGCCTCTGTCTTTGTGTCTCTCTTCCAGCTCCTTTTCTGCTGGGCGTTTACTACTTTTCTGGCAGCTTGAGGAATGTGGGAGAAAGGGATCTGGGCTCTTTTACCCCATTATTACCCCGTGTGACACTGCAGTGTAGAGGTTAAAGGCAGGAACTGTTGACAAACAGACCTGGGTTCCACTTCTTGCTACACTGCTTACTGCCTGTGTAACTCTGGGCAGGAATAGGTACTGTTCTGAGGACTAAAGGAAGCAACTTATGTGAAGCAGGTAGTGCAGCACTTTACACGTGTGCAACAAACGTGGTCACGCTCATTACTGTGACCCTGCCCACCCCATGTCACATTGTCCTCCTCAGTTACTCTCTCTCTGTCCTTGTATTTCTATGCATCTGTCTCCTTAACTGTGTCTGGGGGGAGTGTGTCTCCACGGTCCTTCCCTAACGTTGGTCTTCTAAAGAGGACTTCCTACGTGCTTGTCATCCCAGGGCGATCTTGGGGGCCGGAAGACCCTCCAGCAGAGATGGACGACCTTTCTAAAGGCTGACCTGCTGTGTCCAGGGCCTGAGCATGGCCGGGCCTCGAGTGTCCTGCAGGACGTGGCCATTCTTCGACCTGAGAGTGGAGCAGGGACCCCTGTCTTTTACGGCATCTTTTCCTCCCAGTGGTGAGGAGCTCCTGATATGGAGAGTTACAGGGTGGAAGATACCTGGGATTGGTTCGGTATCAGTGCGGTCTCCTCCAGAGTGGGGTGGATTCTCCCTAGAACCCTGCTCCCTCTGCCCTGGGGCAGGCTACACAGCTCCCTCTGTGTTTCTCATGGGTCATCTCATTTGACGGGGGCTGAGTTGCCTCCCCGGAGTTCCTGCCAAATATCTGGCTCCAATCTGTGATTCTTCCAGGGAAGGGGCTGCCATCTCTGCTGTCTGTTCCTTCCGACCCCAAGATATTCGGACTGTGCTGAATGGTCCCTTCAGAGAGCTGAAACATGACTGCAACAGGGGACTGCCTGTCATGGACAATGACGTACCCCAGCCCAGGCCTGGAGAGGTGAGGGGGCTGGGGCAGTGAAGAACTGAATTGCCCCACTAGGACAAGAGTCCAGCTAAGCATCACAGACACTTCCTGGCCCCTGCGAAGCTTCGCCACGCATTCTCTGTTCCCTCTAGTGCATCACCAACAACATGAATCTCCAGCAGTTTGGCTCATCACTCTTCCTGCCTGACCGTGTGCTCACCTTCATCCGGGACCACCCACTCATGGACAGGCCAGTGTTTCCAGCTGATGGCCGCCCCCTCCTGGTCACGACAGATACAGCCTATCTCAGAGTTGTGGCCCACAGGGTGCCCAGCCTCTCAGGGAAAGAGTATGATGTGCTCTATCTGGGGACAGGTATGTTTAATAGCCAAGCAAGTTGCCCATCCAGTGCATACAGGCTGTGGCCAGAGAGGGTCCCCTGTATACAGGTAATCAGGGTCTCAGGCACAGGTACAGTTATGATGTCTCGCCCCTTGCCTGCTTCCTAGAGAATGGACACCTCCACCGAGCAGTGCAGATTGGAGCCCAGCTCAGTGTCCTTGAGGATCTGGCCTTATTCCCAGAGCCTCAGCCAGTTGAGAGTATGAAGTTATATCAGGTGAGTTGTAGATTTTGGCAAGTCTGGTGGGAAGATGTCTGAATGCAGAGATAGTTGGTGACCCTGAGGTCTGGGAGAGCTAGCACGTTCCTCTTGCTCATCCCCTTCTGTAGAACTGGCTCCTGGTGGGCTCCCGCACTGAGGTGACACAAGTGAACACAGCCAACTGCGGCCGTCTGCAGAGCTGCTCAGAGTGCATTTTGGCCCGAGACCCTGCCTGTGCCTGGAGCGTTCGGCTAGCTGCGTGTGTGGCCCACCCTGGAGAGCATGGAGGGTGAGTGTGGCTATTACATCGCCTGGTGTCCCAGCTCTGGCCCAGCCATCCGTCTGAGTCTATTTCTCATGGGTTAATGTTGCCGTGTGTGTGTGTGTGTGTGTGTGTGTGTGGTTTGTGTGCTCGTATCACTTGTGTGTCCATCTGTCAGCCCATACTAACTCATCTGTGTGTCCTCATGCCTGCTGGACCTGCCCTGACTGTGGTTGACTTGTATATTGCCATTTGCTTCTCAGTTTTCATTTTACAAATGCTCTTAGAAGTGGTTTCACTGCCTCTTTCCTTCCTTGAAAAACGTTATCCTGTTGCCTTCTATGATTCTGCATTCTCCTGGTTTTCCTTCCTACCTCTCTCACCTATCTAGATGTCTGTCTTACTGGTTCTTTTTCCAGCTTGTTTCTGAACGCTAATGCTCCCCTGGATTTAATCCTTCTCTTTACACTTTTATGCACTTACAAGGTGATTTCATTCCCATTGTATTCAGTACCGAGCGCTGGTAACAACCACAGATGTGCCTTTAGCTGAGCTATTTTATGAAATAGACAGTCATCTGACTGATCCTAACAGGATTTTGATTAATTGTGATAGAAAAGAAGCTTTTCTCTTAACAGAAAAATCTTTTACCAGAGATTTCCAAAGAAATCTTGGGGTTGTGGACAACCAGCTGTACTTCTTGGAAGGCTCCTGTGTTTCTTTTAAAGTACCCCACCAAATGTCTTTCTGGCAGACCTAGTGCAGATTTAATTCTCTGTCGACTACTAGAAATATTTGTAGAATTTGTAGAATTCTACAAATAGAAATATTTGTAGAATTTGTAGAAAATGTCATGCGTCTAAAAGGTATTGAGAAAAAGTTTAGGGATGAAGAGAATGTTGACTGATAATTCTAGAAGTGATTTATGAGATGACAGGAGGTGCAATTGGCAAGTGAACATTCAGTGGTACTGAGGAGGGTAGAGGGGATGTTGACACTGGATTTATCAAGTGTTTTCTTCCTTATAGGCTGGTTCAAGACATAGAGTCAGCGGATGTCTCTTCTTTGTGTCCTGAAGAGCCTGGAGGTCTGTATGGTTTAGGGGAAATATGGGTGGAGTGGCTGGAAGGGCCTAGAAAGTAGTCCTTTTTGGACCTACTTTAAAACTTGTTTCCCGGAAGATATGGCAGCCTTACTGTCTTTGGGAATCCACTTTTTGGCTTTGTCCCCCAAGGCCCCTTCTCATATCACCCCACATTTCCGTCACCCCAAACCTACAGCTTCACCGTCGTTTGTGCCTTTGCTTTCTCTCCAGAACACCCAGTGGTGTTTGAGGTTCCCGTGGCTGCAGCTGCACATGTGGTCTTGCCGTGTTCCCCAAGCTCGGCCTGGGCATCCTGTGTGTGGCGCCAGCCCAGCGGCGTGACTGCACTCCCCCGCCGGCAGGAGGGGCTAGAAGTGGTGATATCCCCAGGGGCCATGGGTGCTTATGCCTGTGAGTGTCGGGAGGGTGGGGCAGCCCGCGTGGTGGCTGCTTATAGCTTGGTGTGGGGCACCCCGCGGGGCCCCTTGAGCCAGGCTCACACAGTAGGGGCTGGGCTAGCAGGCTTCTTCCTGGGAGTCCTTGCAGCATCCCTGACTCTCCTCCTGATTGGCCGGCATCAGCAGCGGCAGCGACAAAGGGAACTTCTGGCTAGAGACAAGGTGGGCTTGGACCTGGGGGTCCCACCATCTGGTACCACAAGCTACAGCCAGGATCCTCCCTCTCCCTCTCCCGAAGATGAGCGGCTGCCCCTGGCCCTGGCCAAGAGGGGCAGTGGCTTTGGTGGCTTCCCTCCACCCTTTCTACTTGATCCTTGCCCAAGCCCAGCCCACATTCGGCTAACTGGGGCTCCTCTAGCCACCTGTGATGAGACATCCATCTAGGGCCGGGCAAATTACCACCAGCACAGAGACATCCATCTAGGGCCGGGCAAATAAGCACCAGTGCATGAGTGACCCCTGGATGGAATGACCACTGGGATGCTGGGGGTCAGTGGGCCTGGAATGTCACCACCATGGCCTCTGAGTTTTCTTTGTCCTGCGAATGGTCACTTCGACTTCCCTGTCTGCTCTCTCTGGGCCTGGACGGGTTCAGGGCCAGGCCTTTGCCTGATTCCCCTGAGAGATCAGAAATGCTGTTGCAGTGAATCGGGACTTTTCCTGCACTTGCCCGCTCAACCCTTGTGACGCCTTCAGCCCACTCTTTTGGGCTTGTTAGTTTGGCGCTTTGGCCCAGGACATCGCTGTTGCTTTCGTGTTGGGCCCTGGCCGGAAGGAGGAACCGTGGAAGTGTTTGGGGGCTCATGTGACTGACTCCTTTTGCTGATTCTTGAAATTTATGTGATTCTCTGTGGGGAATGCATGCTCCCCAAACTGCAACACGCAATCTCTGTCCTGAGATCTACCCCATCCCAGTTTTCCTTCTTCTGTGAAAGAGCATGTGTAAATACACGGGTGTTCATAGATTATCTGGCCACACGTGCATGGATGACTGGCCTGATGCTCAGGTGTATTCATGGGATGTTGAGAGGGTCAGGTTGGAGTAAGGGCAATGCCTACAGGACTTTAGACCCTGTAGCCAGTGAGGGAATGGCTCTCCTTTCTGAAAGGAGAAAACCACTGCCCTGTCTCCATCACCTCTCACAGCCCTTCTGTTGAATAGAAAAACCCCGGAAGTGATCTTCTGGGTGGAATAGTACAGATGACCCTATCTCTCTCTTTGTTTTTGCCTCCTGGCTGCCACCACTGCCATGCACAGCTACTCTTTCTCTGACTAGAACCCTCTCTTTGACTTCTGTTAAAACTTCACAACATTCTAAATATCAGGGGATAGCAAAATGGGAACAGTCATGGTAAATACAAGCCTCACAAAGATAGGTTTGTTTCGGTGACTTTACTCATGACATCCTTGCTGTAAAGCAGGATTTCACCTGAGATTCATGGCCTCCCTAAAACCATATGCAAGATGCTGTCTGTACACGTGTGTCTATATTTTTCTCGGGGGGCAGGGGTTATGACTCTCATCAGATTCTCAAGCCTTAACAAAAGTAAAGGACCACTACCTGAAAGTCAACCCGTGTTGGCCAAGCTGAAGTAGTGCCAAGCAGGGGCAGCTCTTCCTGCCCTGCCACACTTGCCCTGTGGCTAGCCTCTGGACTGGCAGCTGCCGGATACCTTCTTGTTGCTCCATTCCTTGGAAGGTAGGCCCTGTGCCTATTTGAAGACACATCAACTCTTACCAAATATAAAGACCTCCTCTTGCTTCACAACTCCCAGGAGCTCTAAGCTTCTCCTGCTCAGTTCCAGTTTTGGCCTGTGAATGTGCCTCATTCATCCCTGGTGAGGGACCTCCCTGAACTCTCATAAATGGTCCAGCCTTTCCTAGTTGAGGTTTTCAGCTCTACTTTCCTCGACAACAGCCCGTGAACTACTCGAGTCCCCTTGGGTTGTGACTTTTGGTGGCTTTGTCGTTAAGTAAGTGTGTGATCTTCAGCAAGTAATCTAACCTTGGAACAATGGCTTACTCCTCTGTAAAGTGGGGATAATAATACCTACCTCAGGGCTGCTGCAAGGACTAAATGAGAGAACATGTAAACAATAAAGCACTATCTATACCAGTAGTGGTGGTTTTTGTAAAAACTGGCTTATTATGCCATAATCACACAGTTTAACCATCTGATAACCATGACACATGCCTCATTTGGTTGGAGAAGAGTCATTGCCACACATAAACATCCTGTCCTGGGTCATCTCTGGTCAGATCTTAGCTGCCAGTGTCTAGGTTTTGGGAGCAGGGCCTGTCACTTTTATACTCTTCAGATGCATCTGACCTTGGTGACCTTATTAATCTTTGTGGGAATGGAGGAGGGCTCTGTATTTGGTTTATCCTCACTCACTGTACTCTCTTGAGGTTATGGGTTAGTAGAGCCTCCCTAGTGGCTCAGACGGTAAAGCGTCTGCAATGCAGGAGACCCGGGTTCGATCCCTGGGTTGGGAAGATCTCCTGGAGAAGGAAATGGCAGCCCACTCCAGTATTCTTGCCTGGAAAATCCCATGGACCGCGGAGCCTGGTAGGTCGCAAAGAGCCTGACACGACTGAGCAACTTCACTTTCACTTTCACTTTATTTTGAGGAAGGAAGGGGATGGGAGATTTCAGAGGGACCTGGAGTCTCTGGGAAAAGGGGAGAACAGTTTCACAAGGAGGGAGGGCCAGATCACAGTGGATTTGGGACATTTGGTCCTTGGATAGTGGCTCTGGTTGGAGGAAAATGGGAAGTGAAATGTAGGAAAACTGAGGAAAGTTGGAAATAGGCATGAATGGAGGGGAGCCACCTCTTCAGCTGTGGGAAGTTCAAGCCCCAGGAGTGAGTGAGAGGATAGAAATGTGAAACCTGTTCCCAAAGAAATAGTGTGAATAACTGTTGCATTATCTTTAGACTGTGGGCTTGTGGGGTTGGAAAGAATCCGGTGATAAGGGAGGTGAAGAAGTGTGCAGGGTTCCTGCGGGTGGGACTGTGAGGATTCTGGCTACCAGAGACCTGACTGGCTTTTGCACATAAAAGCAGCCAGGGAGAGGGTTGGGGATGGGGTTTGTATTTGTGTTTACCTCCAGACTCTAAAGATCATCCGCTTTCTGGCCCTCACTCTTAAATTCTCCTCTGTTTTTGGTCCACACATTGTGACTCTTAGCTTGTCAACCCTAACCAGTGGTCTGCTACTATCCATGTGACCTTACCGAAAGTAGAGCCAGAAAGAGACACTCACCATTGACTGTCACGAGCCAAGTGAATTCCAGCATACTTGTCATGAGCGAAGTGAATTCCAGAATGTTGGCCCTAACCCAACAGGAGGCAGACTCACATCTTTTCCTGGGAGTCTCCTGACTCCCTACCTTTCCCCAGTAGGCCCACAAGTGGTGGGAGGAGAGGGTTCCTTTAGGTATCTGCTGGACCTTGTCCCTCCTGGCTACTGTGCCCCTGTCAGAGGGGGCAGTCATGGCTACAACAGGCTGTTCCTGGTCAATGGCACAGAGCTCCTATCTCAAGGGTGTGGGGACTGGACTTGCCTTTTTTGTTTGTAGTAGAGCCAGGGTTGGAATTTTTAAAGATCGGTTTTCACTAAATGGAGGAAAAACTAGCAATAAAAGCAGTAAGAATTGTTTATGCAGTTTAAAATTCTCGCTAGTAGAGTCCAGGCACAGACCTCTCTGTGATATGGCAATTTGTGTGGCCAGTAGATGGAAGATGTGGTGCTAGGTGAGGTGAAGTGCAGCTGGATTGATGTAAAGTGCCAGGTGTGGGTTAGGGTACAAAGGGGCAAGCAACAGAGAGAATGACCTGGCTCCCTGTGGATGTTAGGTGGGGTCAGGGGTATTTGGAAGAGCCCAGATGAGGGGTCAGTTTCAGAGAACTGCTGCTGGGTCCTGTGGAGAAATAAATGCAAGCCAGGAACTGTCTTCCTCTCTTTTTTCTTGGGTTCCCAGCCCATGAGATTGGGTTTTCCGTAGACACACGGAGCCTAGGATTTAGGGCTACAAATGAATCCAGAGCTTCCCACTGGTGTGTATGGCACCCTTCTCATGGACTTCAAGGCGTGGCAACGCTGAGCCACAGGCTGAAGGCGTTTATCACCTGCAGCCGGGGCCACGGCTGAGGCAGGAGTCAGCAGCTGACGCCGGATTCAAAGACCAACATCGCAACGCAGTTTCAAGCAAGTCCTTTGGGTTGAGGAGGCTGGGAATACAGTCCACTTGGGGCTGAGGTTCACTCCAGGGACTCTCTGAAGGTTACGTGTTGAGGCTGATCAGACCTCTCTAATCAGAAGCTGATGGGGAGAACTCCTAGGACAAGCTCAGGCTTCAGGCCTTTGCCAGCAAGCCCCATATCTGTCAGGAAAGGTTCTAATCAGCCTCAGATGAGTCCTCTGGCATTCTCCCCTGCCCAAGAGGGCAAAGACTTGGCACACGCTTCAGTACTCTCCTTTCGAGATCCATTTAATTGTGTGTGGCGGGTAACCTGTTCCTTTCCTAGAAGAAGTGAGGCGGCAGAAGAGAGGTGAAGATGGAGTTGGCTGTTTTTTCCTTTCAGTGATGTAGAACTGTGTCCCGTTTCCATGCAGCTTCTCCAGCAGTGACTCCTGCTCTGGTGCGATAGAAGTTATGGATGCTGGAGACAGTCATGGCCTTGAGGATTATGGGCAGGTGTCCCCATGCTTTGTTGTGGAAGGATGGAACTGCCTATCTTTTGTGTGAGGTTGGATGATGAGCATATCAGCAGCAATCAGGGAACCAGAGACTCTTCTTTCCTTTGGTGGGAGCCACAGAAGTACCCTGAATTCATGTTCAGTTCTAAGGGAGAAGGATAACCATCTGCAAATGGCTGAGATAGAATATTTTCCCCACGAAGTGACTGGGAGTTCAGAACCAGGTTAATTAGACTTACACAGATAATAGTTTTTGTACCTAAGAGTTTGTGGAGAAAAATCCACACACTTTATAACTAACACCAGCGTATCTGAAACTGAGTCTAGAACGCCTGCATTTTGAACTGACCTATAGATAGAGAGAGCAAAACTGATTGTAGACGTAGTAGAATGGAGAGACTACTAGCTGTCTGAAATGAAGACGGAGGGGCTTCTTCCAATGCTTTGCAGGAGTCAGTCCCCCTAGTGTAACTCATCTGCATACATATCCACCAAATTAATATTTTTTAAATCAGACTCAAAACTGATCACCTCTCAGATTTACTGGATTTTGGCAATTTGTCTGTGGTTTCATCATAATACTATAGCTCACTGTGTTGTGATCACTTTGTAATTCCCAGGTAAACATTCTTAGAAGGGAACATGAATCTGTTCCTAGTTGACAAACTGAATTGTCCATATGCTACCACTGCAAAAATTTATGACAAAGCTGTCCTTAGGAGCTTTATTAGATAAGTTCTTATTCTTTTGGGTATTTATTGCTGTACTACTCAGGACAGGCTTTGCTATGATGTAATAATATGCAACCCCATATTCTTAGTGGTTTGAAACGACATGTTTCTTACACGCCTTAGAAAGGAAGGAAGTTCTGATATATGCTACCACATGGATGGACCTTGAGGACATTATGATAAGTGAAATAAACCAATCACAAAAATGCTGTCTGATTTCACTTATATGAGGTACTTAGAGTAATCAGATTCATAGAGACAGCAAGTAGAATGCTGGTGTCCACAATGAAGGAAACAATAAGCAAGGTGAAAAGACAGCCCTCAGAATGAGAGAAAATAACAGTCAATGAAAAAACTGACAAAGAATTTCTCTCCAAAATATACAAGCAGCTCATGCAGCTCAATACCAGAAAAGTGAAAAACTCAATCAAAAAGTGGGCAAAAGACCTAAACAGACATTTCTCCAATAAAGACATCCAGATGGCTAATAAACACATAAAAAGATGCTCAACATCACTCATTATTAGAGAAATGCAAATCAAAACCACAATGAGGCATCATCTCACATGGTCAGAATGGCCACCATCAAAAAGTCTACAAATAATAAATGCTGGAGAGGGTATGGAAAAAGGGAACCCTCTTACACCGTCGGTAGAGTGTAAATTGGTACAGCCACTATGGAGAACAGTGTGAAGATTCCTTAAAGTCCTGGGGATAGGACTGCCATGAAAAGTGAAAGTCACTCAGTCATGTCCGACTCTTTGCAACCCCGTGAACTGTGGCCCACCAGGCTCCTCTGTCCATGGGATTCTCCAGGCAAGAATACTGGAGTGGGTTGCCATTTCCTTATCCAGGGGATCTTCCCGACCCAGGGATTGAACCCAGGTCTCCCGCATTATAGGCAGACGCTTTAACCTCTGAGTCACCAGGGACTGCCATATGACCCAGCAATTCCACTGCTGGGCATATAACTTGAGGAAACCAGCACTGAAAGAGACACATGTACCCCAATGTTCATTTGCAGCACTGTTTACAATAGCTAGGACATGGAAGCAACCTAGATGTCCATTGGCAGATGAATGGATAATGAAGTTATGTATGCAATGGAATATTACTCAGCTATAAAAAGGAACATGTTTGAGTCAGTTCTAATGAAGTGGATGAATCTAGAGCCTATTATACAGAGTGAAGTGAGTCAGAAAGAGAAAGACAAATACTGTATATTAATGCATATATATGGAATTTAGAAAGATGATATTGACCCTACATACAGAGCAGCAAAGTAGACACAGACATAAAGAAGACATAAAGACATAATGTAGACACAGACATAAAAAGCAGAGACGTTACTTTGCCGACTAAGGTCCATCTAGTCAAGGCTATGGTTTTTCCAGTGGTCATGTATGGATGTGAGAGTTGGACTGTGAAGAAGGCTGAGCGCTGAAGAATTGATGCTTTTGAACTGTGGTGTTGGAGAAGACTCTCAAGAGTCCTTTGAACTGCAAGGAGATCCAATCAGTCCATTATAAAGGAGATCAGCCCTGGGATTTCTTTGGAAGGAATGATGTTAAAGCTGAAACTCCAGTACTTTGGCCACGTCATAAGAAGATTGCCTCATTGGAAAAGACTGATACTGGGAGGGATTGAGGGCAGGAGGAGAAGGGGACGACTGAGGATGAGATAGCTGGATGGCATCATGGACTCGATGGACGTGAGTCTGAGTGAACTCAGGAGATGGTGATGAACAGGGAGGCCTGGCGTGCTGCGATTCATGGGGTCGCAAAGAGTCGGACACGACTGAGTGACTGAACTGAACTGAAATGACCCGAACATGTATGGATGTGAGAGTTGGACTATAAAGAAAGCTGAGTACCAAAGAATTGATGCTTTTAAACTGTGGTGCTCTTGAGAGTCTCTTGGACTGAAAGGAGATCAAACCAGACAATCCTAAAGGAAATCAATCCTGAATATTCATTGAAAGGACTGATGCTGAAGCTGAAGCTTCAATACTTTGGCCACCTGATGCAAACAGCTGACTCATTAGAAAAGACTGTGATGCTGGGAAAGATTGAAGGCAGGAGGAGAAGGGGATGACAGAGGATGAGCTGGTTGGATGGCATCACCGGCTCAATGGACATGAGTTTGAGTGAACTCTGGGAGATGGTGAAAGACAGGGAAGCCTGCAGAAAGTGCTGCAGTCCATGGGGTCGCAAAGAGTCGGACACAACTGAGCAAGTGAACAACAGTGACAGCAGAGAATTATTTTGCTTCTGGCAACACCCAATCTAGAGCAAAGCCCTGCGTCCTGAAACCTTCCTGCAAGCCCCCAACACAAGTGTGAGTAAGTTCCTCCTAACAGCCTGTTACTGAAACACCCCATAGTTGCCCATGCCGTGCATTCTCTCTCGCTGTAGATGATAAACCCAGCTACCACTGTGTTCCTGGTGATCTCTGGCTGGAGGTCAAGGACAAACAGTCCAGTCCATTATTGTTTGCAATAGATATATACTGCCATTGTTACAGAAATATGTAGAATAATACATACCAAGCTGTTGTTAATGGTGAGAGATTTTACAAAACCTGGTGAGGGATTTTACTTTACTTTTTTTTTTTTTTTGAGGGGAGAGGGGAAGAAAAGAGAAGAAAGGAAAGAAGAAAGAGAAGAATGAGGAGAGAATGATGGTGGTAGTGGCAGTGGCTCTGAATGAAGTATTAAGTGTTGATGATGTTATTGGACTATATTTTCTTTTTAAATTTTTCTACAATTAATATACATTCATTCGAATGAAAAATAATAGAAGTTACTTTTAAATGGAAGAAAATTGTGATTGTCTTCCAAGGAAAATACTATGTGGCCATTTTAAATTGTTCAAATAATTTAAAATTGGATAATAGCTAACTGATTTGCAATGTTGTGTTAGTTTTAAGTACAAAAAAGTGATTCAATTATGCATATACATGTATGTATATATATTTTTAACTTTTCATTATAGTTTATTATAAGATATAGAAGATGGTTTCCTGTGCTATACAGTAAATCCTTGTTATTTATCTATTTTATATATAGTAGTGTGTATAGGTTAATCCCAAATTCCTAATCTACCACTTCCTACCCACTATCCCCTTTGGTAACAAAAATTTCTTTTCTATGTCTGTGAGTCTATTTCTGTTTGGCAAATAAGTTTATTTATATCATTATTTTTAGTTTCCACATATAAGTGATATCATATGATATTTATCTTTATCTGTCTGACTTACTTCACTTAAAACAGTAATTTCTGGGCCCATCCATGTTGCTGCAAATGGCATTATTTTGTTCTTTTTTATGGCTGAATAGTATTATAAATGCCACATCTTCTTTATCCATTCATATATCGATGGGCACTTGGGTTACTTCCATGTCTTGGTTATTATAAATAGTGCTGCTATGAAAAAAATTAATTTTTGCAATGGTATTTTGTGCCTGACTAAAATTAAGTTTGAAGGCTTTCCGTATTCCAAATCAGTTGCAGTACCAGACAAGATACAGTAGGTGTCGCTACTTCCCAGAGAGCTGCATATTGTTAATGAAGTCCTCTCCGAGCAGTGCTCATTGTAAAACAATTATCTACCTGCCAGATATATCTAATCTCTAACTCTGAGTACTATGTACTTGTAATTTTGCTTCCTCTCCTCATTTTATTCCATGATTCAGTCTCGGTAAGGGAAATTACTGTAGTAAAACATACTCTTTATTGCTTTTCACATATACACCCTATCTTTACAGGAATCGTTTGAAGTACTGCAGGCAGGGAGTATACACTCCAGTGTACAGATGAGGAAATTGAAGTTAACCAGGAAACTTAAGTCATCAACAGTTCATTGGTTCAGGTTTCTTTCTCCTCCATTGGCTAGTTCTAGCAACTTGCACATGTATAGCAAAACAGCACTATTTGTGCTTTAAATATATCAGTATATAGAAGTATCAGTAGTAAAAGTACATTCAAATCAGTTTCCAAGAACTGACCTCCAGATGATGAGAACTGACCCATGTTGCTTGTGCAGTGTGGTTGTGTAAAAGCTCCTGATGGATGTACTGCAAAGCAGAGCCCTGAAATTTGGGCAAGTAGGCAGCCTTCAGAAGTCTGCGAGTTCTTTGTAAGCATCTGGTAGGCTATGGAGTCGCACAGAGTCGGACACTACTGAAGCGATTTAGCAGCAGCAGCAGCAGCAGGCATCCTTGGGGAGCATGCTGAATGCAACTCATGTTTGTGTGCACTACAAGTTACACTGTAAACATCCATTATTGTGCTTTGTGGTAATGTCCAATACATAAGAGTTTTTGCTTTTTCCTTCTGAGGGTCTACATTTTCCCAAACCTCACACGCAATTCTTCTTGGGTTATCACTTCCTGATGCCTGCCTTGTAGTTGCTATTTTCCCCTTTTCTAGTTTGCTTTACCTCAAATGTTATGGAATTGTAAATCAAATACCCAGGTTAGGTAGAAATGACTATGAAGTTAGCAAGTTCAAAGCGAATCTATTTGAAGGCATTTGAATTTGTATGTTACTTACTGGGTCAAACTGATAGGGAGTTGGTTCTGGAGAGATGCGGGTTGACTATGCCAAGTTTTAAAAAAATCCTAATAATCAACACCAGTCTTGATTTCAGTCTACTGAGTCACCCTGGGACTTGCTCTTTCACTTCAATGCTATAGCGATTTGAAGGGTGTGCTCCAGGCTGGGGTGAGGATATCTAGCCTTATAAAGCTGGCCTGATAACCTCTGATGGCCTGGTGGGTTCTGGACCAGGTGGAAAGCTGGTAGAGTATGGGGTGAGTCAAAGGTAGAAGAGGCTCAGCGGAGGGGCTGCTAGATTACGACTCAGGTTGAAACAGGGAGTTGACAGATGATCCAGTCCTCTTCCTAGCAAGCACTGAGACCCACTAGGGGCCTTCTTACAACCTCCAGGGTGCAGAATGGAGGACTGGATGAACCACATATGCCAGACAATGTCTGTGTATGATGAGGTGGGCAGTAGCAGATGCAGAGTTCAGACACAAAATTGTGGCCACTAGGAATGAGGTAGCAGCTAACTATCTGAGGCACTGGGCTGGGGCACAGGTGGGGAACACTTAAGGTCTCCAAGAAACCTAGGATGAGCGTACTGGACCTGGCATGCTCTGCCCATGACCTTCAGCCCAGAAATGGGGCAAAGAAGCCTGGTATATGACACTGCCAGAATGGTTTCCAAATCCACCTACCGATGAGGCAAAGACTTCTGCTGGATGACTGCAAGGAAGAGCCCTCTGAACTTTGGGCAAGGTGGGCAGCCTCAGAGGGTTGGAAATCCTTTGCAAATAGATTAGATGGGGCAGGAATATGGGCAGGTGCTGACACCATAGGCCGTAGCCACTTGGGGAATCAGGCCCAGGGCTAGGTCTTTCTGGAACCCATGGATCTGGGGCTCTCCAGGGGGAAGGGACCAGGCAGAACAGACCAATTTGGTAAGTAGGGAAGTGGCCTTAGGTCACAAACACTAATCACTTTAGGAAAAAAAACTGCTCATCCTTTGAAATGGATTTTGCATGCATGCCCAATGTGCATGTGTTTGTGGGTAAATGAGATTCATTGTTTTTTTCCCCATTATATAAATATGCTTATTATAGTATAAAACATTCAGAAAATACAGAAATGTATAGAAAATAAGTATCACCTGGAATCCCACTGTATCTTGCCAGAAATATTATCTCTAAATATGTTTTGGTAAATTTCCTTTCAGTCTTCTATCTCTCTCTATATATATATATTCAATACATATGGGCTTCCCTTGTGGCTCAGCTAGTAAAGAATCCACCTGCAGTGTGGGAGACCTGGGTTCGATCCCTGGACTGGGAAGGTCCCCTGGAGAAGGGAAGGGCTACCCACTTCAGTATTCTGGCCTGGAGAATTCCATGGACTGTATAGTTCATGGGGTCACAAAGAGTCAGACACGACTGAGCAACTTTCACTTCAATACATATATATATTCAATGTAAGTATATAAATATAGATTTAATGAAATCATATGATAATACTCTTTGTATCTTGTTTCTTCCACTTGATAGTATATCTTGGACACTTTTCCACAATAACATATGTAGTTCTACACCATTATTTTAATAGCTGCATAAGATTCTTTTGCTTGATATTTCTTTTTTTAATGAGCCCTCTATTGATTAACATCATATCTTCCTAGAATAATGATAAATTTATTATTTCAGCACATTGACTACAACTTCCAAAACAAGCCCAGATACAGCTCATTCTTGACCTGAATCTAATTTTAATAGCAGTGCCTTTAAGAATTCACCATTTATTTTCACGTTTTCTGTTGGTTTCTAATACATTTATAGTATTAAGGGAGTCTCCTATATCTCAAACACTAACAGGGTCGTATATTTTTCTTTTAGGAGATGGATGTTGAATGGGGTCAAATACCTTTCCATCACCCATTAACATGGTACAGATTTTCCCCTTTAGCCTACTAATGTCCTGGTGCTGAGAATACCTTGGTTTCTTGGAATGAATCCTGTCTTCGTGATTTTGCAGCCTGGGAAGGGGAAGTTGCTGCTCTTGAAAGTCTCATAAAAAAGGCCACATGTTTCAAGCCGTGTGCAAACCCCACTCTTTTCATAGACTGCTGCGTGTGTGTTAGAATGAATTGGGAAGCATTCAGCCTTTTAGTGATAGATAATTAGACGGGTAAAATCTGACTCAGATAAGCAGAGTTTAGATAACTTGGCAACAATCTATTCCTGGGTTTGATAAAACAGCGCCAGCAAAGACAGTTGGGGCTGGAATTCTCCCCAGTACACGTGGGGAGGGGAGGGAGGGGAGTGGTTGTTGGCTACCTGTCACATTTCTCTCTTGACACTCAAGCTTTCCCATAGCTGTGCACAGCCTGGGCTTCCCAGGTGGCACTACTGGTAAAGAACCCACCTGCCCATGCAGGAGATGTAAGAGACGTGGTTTCGATCCCTGGGTCAGGAAGATCCCCTGGAAGAGAGCATGGCAACCGATTCCAGTATTCTTGCCTGGAGAATCCCATGGTCAGAGGAGCCTGGCGGACTACAGTCCGTGTGGTCACAAGAGTCAGACGACTGAAGCCGCTTAGCAAGGATGCAGGTCACGGTGGAGACAAGGAAGATAGTAATCATCATCACACACTGAGCACCTTCCCAGATTTAGGCACAGTGCTGGGTGCTCTGAGTGTATTATTTCTTCAAGCACACCAGGAGCTCTTCTGTGTCTTTTTTACAGATGAGGAAACCAGGGTTTAGTTTGCTCAGGGCTCCCAGCTGGGAAGTGGTAGAGGCAGGATTTGAAGCCAAGTTTGTTTGCTCCTCTGTTAACCTTGCCCATGCCCACGCCCTGCTTTGCTGGCCTCCCATTCTGCTGGGAAAGACTGACTGGTGGGGATATGTTTAAACAAAAACAGTACCTTTCAGCTTCTGGATTATTCTTTCAAATGGCAGCTCTGTGCTACTAGCTCTATTTTTATGTTGAATCAGGTCAAATTAACAAATGTTTTTGGCCTGTTTACCATGTGGATGGTGTAAGGCTAGTTGCTGTAGGAAATGTTGAAGTGTAAATCAAGACTCATATCTGGACAAATTGAAATCCAGTCTTGCCAAGCAATATGTAAGTTGACTGCTTAACCTTAAAAATAGCTACTCCACCAGATATATATACTAAACTGACTTTCCAGGGTGGGGCTGTGTATATTAGAAAACATATACAATCAGACAGATCTGCTCCTTTCTGAGGCCCTCACACCACACACCAATGTAAACTCCTGGTCTACAAGCTTATTAAAAAATTTAATTCAAGTCATGGAAAAACTAGCAAAGATTAAATCATTCATTTTTATTTGTGGAGGAATAGCCTTATTAGAATTGATGCTACAGAAAAATAAAGTCGGAACGACAGATAACAATGGAGAATTTGAAAAAGTGTTTAAATAAATAAGAATACACTAAATTATATGTCATATACACATTACTATATATGAAATAGATAATTAATAAGGACCTACCATGTAGCACAGGGGACTCTTCTCCACTCTCTGTAATGGCCCGTATGAGAAAAGAATCTAAAAAAATGGGTGGCGAGTTTCCTGGTGGTGCAGTGGTTAAGAATCCACTTGCAATGCGGGGGATGTGGGTTTGATCCCTGGTCCAGGAAGCACTCACAGGCTCTCACATGTGGCAACCGAGCCTGTGGGCCACAGCTACTAAAGCCTGTGTGCCCTAGGGCCTGTGCTCATCAACAAGAGAAGCCTGAGCACAGCAATGAAGACCCAAGAACCAGAGAAAGCCCATGCACAGCAATGAAGGCCCAAGAGCCAGGGAAAGCCCGTGCACAGCAATGAAGACCCAAGAGCCAGGGAAAGTCTGTGCACAGCAGTGGAGACACAGTACAGTCAAAAATAAATTTACAAAATAAAAGAGAGTAGATAAATGTATATGCATAACTGATTCACTTTGCTATACAGCAGAAGCTAACACTGTAAATCAGCTTTACTCCAATACATTTTTAAAAACAAGATTATATGAGTCAATATGATAAATTATACAAAAATTTATCAAAGACATTCAAAGTTTTACAATGAGCAAGCATTACTTTTAAAATAAAAACTG
This sequence comes from Oryx dammah, assembly GCF_014754425.2. NCBI lineage: Eukaryota > Metazoa > Chordata > Mammalia > Artiodactyla > Bovidae > Oryx > Oryx dammah. Next base: position 9,900,705 of record NW_024070209.1, on the reverse strand, counting down.
GCTTCAGTAACTTAAACCCAGGTTTAAAAAGCTTATTAAATACATAAGAAAGCAATACCTCACCTTCAAATACTGGCAACAAATGTAAACAGATAATTTGCCTTATGATATTAGTAAACTCTATGGCTGGACCTAGGATAAAGTCAAGAAAGGAAAAAAAGGTAAGAAAATAGTGAAAATGTTCCACATGTTCATATCCTTTAACTTAGTTTCCTCTTTCTGAGAATTTATTCTAAGGAAAATGATCTATGGATGGGGAATCTAAATGTGCAAGGTGCTTCACCACAATACAGAAGTGGTTAACCAAACCATAGTAGGTCTATGCAATGGGATATTATTTAGTCATTAAAATAATCATTGTGAAGACTTTGAGGCCACAGACTAATAACGTAATGATAAATGAAAGCAGCAGAAATTTACCTACACAATTATTCCTCTTCTGGGAAGGTAAGTTGTTATGATTAAGGCTTAGAAATAAATACGGAAAAATCAGTAGAGTTGTACTTGGATAAAGATAATCAGGATTTTTTTAATTTAAAATTTTAGTTTCTGCTCAAGAATGATTTTTTTTAACTTTTTATTTTGTATAGGAATATAGCCAACTCGCAATATTGTGATAGATTCAGGTGAATAGCAAAGGGACTCAGCCATACGTGTACATGTATCTATTCTCCCTCAAGATTCCCTCCCATCCAGACTGCCACATAACATCGAGTAGAATTCCCTGTGTTATATAGTAAGACCTTGTTGGTTATCCATTTTAAATATAGCAGAGTGTACATGGTCAAAAATTATTTTTAAAGAAAAAAAAAAGAAAATAGTGGTGTTGGGTTCTTTGGGCATCTCAGTGGGTTGTTTGTCTACACCAGCATTAGACAGTCAGCTAGATGGGACAGTGGAGCCGCTGCCTCTAGCGGGTGTGGCCCCCACCCGGAGCTGGTGCCTTCCGTTCAGATCGTCACTCCGTCAGCCTGCAGCCTAGGCCCTTTTCCTGCCTCTCATGCAGGGCATCTCCCTAGCACAGTCCTCTGTCCTGCCTGCAGCTCCCAAAGCTTCCGGATACACTGCACTCCCTTATTCAGCTCCTGCTCCCTCATTCCCACAACCCTTAAGGGAAGTAATTCCAAATGAATGATCGGAAGAGAACTGGACTTTGTTATATAGAGGGCAATTACCTGAGAAACTGGATGCTATATTAAATTGTTAGGATTCATCTTTTACATGACCAAACTGCTTCCTAGAAAGGGCTTCCCTGGTGGTTCAGACAGTTAAGAATCCGCCTGCAATGCGGGAGATCTGGGTTCTATCCCTGGGTTGGGAGGATCCCCTGGAGAAGGGAATGGCTAGTCCGGTATTCTTGCCTGGAGAATCCTATGGACAGAAGAGTCTGGCGGGCTACAGTCCATGGTGTTGCCAAGAGCTGGACACAACTGAGCGACTAACACACACAGAAGGATTAATCCAGGTTAAAGTGAAAATTTAAAAGCCTCTGAATAAAGCTTGAGAGAGGAGCATAGGGGCATGGACAATTGACAAATTAATCCAAGAGTGAGGAATATGACTTATTAGATCAGGAATTCTCTGGAAAACGGTGCTAAACACACTCAGGTATCTTGAAATTGTCTGAAGAAGCAAAAGGGCAGAGGAGGTAGCAATCATAAAAAACAGGGCATGATCCAGGAAAGGATTTTATTTATAGAAGTGTGAGGCTGGGAGGACAGAGAGCAGACGGGGCCAGCCCCGCTTGTGTTTCAGCTGAGGAAGTTCAGCGTGGCCAGAGGTCCAGCCAGGGTCAAATCTGATCTTCTGTTGCTCAGTCCAGTACTCTTTGTCCTTCTGGAATGCATTCTAGAGGGGATTTTTTGGTCCTATATTCATTTCTATTTTGCAAAGTTAAAATGTTCACATGATTTAGAAACAAAAGCATTATGAAAAGATGTACATTGGAAAGATCCCCTCCCACCACTTTTATTAATTTCTTATGCATCCTTCTACTGTCTCTTTGTGGAAATACAAGCAAATCTAAAAATATTAAGATTCTTATTTCTTACTCTTTCTAACACAATGTATCAAGGAGATCTTTGCATATCAATGCATATAAAGCTTCCTTGTTTAAGATATTTCACTGTAAGAATGAATGATAGTGTATTTAACTAGTTCCTTTTTACGGACCCTTGGGTTATTTCCAATCTTTTGCTTTTGCAACCTGTGCTGACATAAATATCCCTGTACTGCCATAAATATCCCTGTACACATGTCATCTTGTAGGAATGTAGGTGTATCTGTAGAATAAATTCCCAGAAGTGGATTTATGAGGTCAAAGGATAACTGCAAGTAGAGTTTCGATAAAGTGTCAGACTGCCTTCCATAGGAACTGTACCTGTTTTGCATTCCATTTAGCAGAGTAGAAACTTGCTTTCTTCCCCCACAGAGTTGGTCTTTGCTAGTGATCTGTCTTCCCAAGTTATATTCTGCTTGAACTAATATGTGATTTTATTTCATCTTTTGAGTAAATACCATTGATATCATCCCGAGGCATGTTGGATAACGTGGAGAACCAGCTTAGACTTAAAAACTTGGCACCGCTAATACATAATACAGAGTCCCACAAGTGTCAGTGTTTCTTGCTACACATTAGCTCTTTCCTGCACTTCTCTTTGAGAGGCCCTTGCTTGGAATAACCTTGGGTATTGGGTAATCAGGTCGGCGATTCTTAAAGTGATCTCCTGGGATGTGAGGAGTAATTATAATTTCCACTTGACAGATGAAGAAACCGAAGCACAAAAGAGTGAGACAGCACTCTCTGATTGCCTGCTCCTCTCTTAGGGTAGGGGGCTCAGATGTAAGATTGGGGGTTTCAGTCTGAGATGCGGGCCTCTGAGCTGGGGCTGCCTTCTGCCGAGGAGATGCACGTCATGCAGAGGGAGCAGAGAGCAGTACTGAAGGATGGCTCTAGGCTCCAGGCTTAAAAGAGTAGAAAGAAAGACTCTCTAATTCCAGTGCTATATGGCAGCCTGGTTTGCTTGCATCAGTGTTTCTACGGACCTGCGACTGGGCCTTCTCCACCTGCATACCCAATACTTCTAGGATTTGCAGGGCTCGGGACAAGAGTACAAAAAGAAGATGCCAGCCTCCAGCTGTCCCTTTCCAGTCCCAGCCATGGCCCCATCCCTGTTTCTCCAGGAGCCCCATGCACTGGCCTCAGCCACCTCCTTAGGCCTAGAATGTCACACACAGGCAGTAAGATCCACCGTACAGACCCAAGGAAAAGGCCTGTCCAGACCCTGGAAGCAGGCTTAGGGCTGCGTGGATATGCAACCCCAGCATCTCAGGTACTTGGAAGATGGCCTAGAGGGAAGTTAAGGCTCCAGGTGAGCACACCCCTTTGGGCCCATAGGCTTCTTGCCAGAGCAGGACCCGCTAAAATACAGGGCCTATGGATAGTACTATGGGAAAGAGTTCCATCAAATTATCAATCTGCAGGCGTCAGGGAGAGATAGAAAATTCAGGTATGAACAAGCCAGATGGGAGTCAGTGAAATATATTCATAGTAAAAAGGGTTTGAAGAGGCAGAAAGGAGGCAGAGGTCGGAGAAGCTCAGGAAGCAGGAAGACACAAGTGCAACACGTGTTCTGGAATGGGACGGTTGGGATGGGCAGGGAGGGAGCTGTCTGGAGCTGGAGCATCTTGTCACAGGAAGGCACACAGCACTGACCGTAGGTGGGAACCAGTCTTTTTCAGACCGTAATTCCAGTCTTCTGTCCTCTACTCAGAAGGCAGAGGTGTCTGTAGACTCGGGCAAAAGTCCTTTCCAGCCTGGTTGTCAAGCCACCGTGTTCTGCCCAGATTTAGAGGCTTTTGCTTCAAGCAATACATGGTTGGGTTTGTTGAAGCACAACGTTAACTCAAGGATCCCTTTGCGATATCAGTTCGGTTCAGTTGCTCAGTCGTGTCCGACTCTTTGCAACCTCATGAACCGCATCACGCCAGGCCTCCCTGTCCATCACCAACTCCCGGAGTCCTCTGCAATGTGGGTAATGCAAAAACTCTGTCAGCTGAGCAGTTCCATAAAAATATAACTAAGCACAAAACACCTCCAAGAATATCATGCCATGGTGAGTTTTCTTTGACTATCAGTCCTTCCCTCCTTGAGAGTTTATCCAAATTATTTTGTCCTTTCAGCTATCCTAAAATGTTCCTACTATTATTTCCATTTCAGGTGATTCCAGCCAGCAAGTCAATGCCTAACTGGCACCAGTGTCAATATTATCAGGTTTTTACTGCATTTGCTCAAGTCTTCATAAGCTCAGTTTCACTTTCTCAGAAAGTTATTGACTCCTGGAGTTAGAAGGAATTTAAATCTTCATGCTTAAATGTTCTCAGTAACCAAGGTCTCACAATCTTGTATGGTAGTGAAGTCCACATCTGAGTCACTGACGTCCAAAGGGTCTTCTTTAGGTTTGGCTGAAATCTAAATTCTCCAATTTCCCAATCACTAGTTTGAATCTGACCCCTTGGGGTCTATACAGAAAAGCTTCAGTTCCTTTTCCAGTTGACCACTATGCCCCAGTTTACCATTGTGATCTATCTGAATCACCTCTGTGGATTAGACACCTTTAGTATCTTCAACTATTTTCCATATGATACAGTTTTAGGGACTATTCCCTAAATCCACATGCTAGATTTGCAATGCTTCAGAGGCTCCCCAAGTGAAGATGTTGTGGAGGCAGTTGGATGGGATAAGCTGATATTCAAGAGAAAGAACTAAGCTAATGGATATAAGTTGGAGAATCATTAGCTTGTGTAGGGGATGATTGAAACTTTGGGCATAGATTAGGTCACCCTGGGGGTCTGTGAGGTAAGGAAAGAATGGATTGTTCAAGGTTGGGTGGAGAAGGAGAGAAAACCACACAAAGAACATGGAGAAGGAGTGGTTGGTGAGGCAGGAGAATGACCAGTGTTAGAAACCCAGGGAGGAGAAAATTTAAAGTAGGGGTAGCAGTGATGCCTAACGTAGCAGAGGCCTAGTCTTTTGGCAGTTGAGGGAGATGTCAGTTTCTTCGGAGAAGTGAGAGCTAGGAAACAGAGAATTGAGAATGGGAGGCAAGGAAGTAGAGTCAAGTGAGTGGAGATGAATTTTTGAGATGCTAGGCTGGGAGGGAAAGTGGAACCCTAACGAAGGGGAAGCCTGGAGAGATCTATATATCTTTAGAGTGGGAGAGACCTGAGCTTGTTTCAGTTCTATGGGAAAGGGCTGAGACAGAGGGAGAGATGGAAGAGAAGTGGTGGGTGGGGAGTTGGAAGATCGCTGATGGAATGATGGTCCTGAGGAAGACTGGGGGGGATAACGAAGGACATGAGGAGGGGCCCTTTATGGGTTGGAATGGGCACCTCATTCACAAAGATGGAAAAAAGACAGTGTGGGTGGGGCAGATGAATTGGAATGTTGGGGAAGAGAGTTAAGGACAAGATATCCAGTTTCTTCTTGACATAGAAGGTATCATCATGTACTGATGACCAAGGGGTGCAATGGCAGAGTAGGGATTTGAGAATAGTTATCAGGGTGAGGAGTATATTGCCCTGTTCCTAACAAAATGATATGTCTCCTGCTGGGCCCTGAGTAGCTCCTGCTGTGCCTCCACCCCACCCACAAGATTGGATAACTGTGGATCCCACCATCGGCTTGAATGGGATCCCAGTTTATTACCATCAGCCTCGAGGACAAATATCTGATTAAATCCTTGGCGTCCAAACTCTTTTCTTGGATGAGAAAGAACCTGGGGGGTCAGGGGCTCTTCCAAGTGCTCTAAGAATATGAAATAATTTACTCCTCAAGCAACTCTATGAGGCAGACACTATTGTTATCTCCACAAGGAAACTGAGGCACAGAGAGGGTAAGTAGCTTGCTTAATGTCATTCAGCTGGGAAGTGGATTAGCAGTGTCTTGATAAGAATATCAGGTAGCTGGTTCCAGAGTCCAAGCTCTTAAGCTCCTCTAATGAGAGAGACTGAAGATAACTTACATAGCAAAGGAGAGAAGGAATCTAAAGAGATAAGGGTCCAAATGGTTTTGAGCTTCTGGTTATAGTCCTTGAGGTCCAGGCTTTTCTGGGTCTTGTTTTCTTGAGCCTTAATTTTTCAGCCATGCTTCTGATACTGTGAGATACCCTGTGTCATAATAAAAGGTGAAACTGGAGAGATTCAGCTGGAGGGCCTGAGTTGTTCTTGGGAAGCTAAGGTTTCACTAGCCCGGATATCCCGGAGTCTTTGATGAGGAGGATGTGGCATGGCCACAGGGGATTGTGTAGGATTTCTGCTGCCTTGCTTGCGGGAAGAGATGAGGCTGCATGGGTTACTGAGCCAGACTGGGCATGGGAGTGTCAGTTGCCTTAGTTTTCTCTGTCCTCGACTTGTCTTCCCTGGTGCCCTATGTTTCATCCCTTTGAGATCCTCACAGATTCACCCACAGTTTGTCTGAGTTGGGACACTCTGGGTATCAGATCCTCCTGGGTTTACCTCCCTCCCCTTTCCAGCCTGGGACCAACTGCCAATTGTTTCAGCTATATTCTCATCAACAACCCCCCACCTCCTTTCCCTATGTACCTGTCAGGCCGTTTCCCAATTCTGAAAGCACCCTACTATTCATTTTCTCCGCTGGGGTTTAGCTAGAGAAAATTCACAACCAGGCTGACTCCTCAGACAACAAATAGTTTTCTTACAAATAGCGGAGAAAAGATGAGAAGTGAAAGGCAAAGGAGAAAAGGAAAGATATACCCGTCTGAATGCAGAGTTCCAGAGGATAGCAAGGAGAGATACGAAAGCCTTCTTAAGTGAACAATGCAAAGAAATAGAGGGAATCGATAGACTGGGAAAGACTAGAGATCTCTTCAAGAAAATTAGAGATACCAAGGGAACATTTCATGCAAAGATGGACACAATAAAGGACAGAAACAGTTTGGACCTAACAGAAGCAGAAGATATTAAGAGGTGGCAACATACACAGAAGAACTGCACAAAAAAAGGTCTTAATGACCCAGATAAACATGATGGTGTTGTCACTCACCTAGAGCCAGACATCCTGGAAGGTGAAGTCAAGTGGAACTTAGGAAGCACTGTCATGAACAAAGTTAGTGGAGGTGATGGAATTCCAGCTGAGCTATTTCAAATCCTAAAAGATAATGCTGTGAAAGTGCTGCACTCAATATGTCAGCAAATTTGGAAAACTCAGCAGTGGCCACAGGACTGGAAAAGATCAGTTTCATTCCAATTCCAAAGAAGGGCAATGCAAAGAATGTTCTAACTACTGCACAACTGCACTCATCTCACATGCTAGTGAGGTAATCCTCAAAATCCTTCAAGCTAGGCTTCAATGGTACATGAACCGAGAACTTCCAGATGTACAAGCTAGATTTATAGAAAAGGCAGAGGAACCAGAGATCAAATGGCCAACATCTATTGGATCATACATTACTATATGTAAAGCAGATGGCCAGTGCAAGTTTGATGTGTGAAGCAGGGCACCCAAAGTTGGTGCTCTGGGACAACCCAGAGGGATAAGGTGGGGAAGGAGATGGGAGGGGAGTTCAAGATGGAAGGGGACACGTGTATCTGTGGCCAGTTCATGTTGATGGATGGCAAAAACTGTCACAATACTGTAATATCCTCCAATTAAAATAAATTAACTAAAAAAATAAAAATATTGACAGGAGACAACAACAAAAAAAAAAAAAGAGAGAGAGAGAGAGAGGAAAAAAACAAGGGAATTCCAGAAAGACATCTACTTCTGCTTCACTGACTACACTAAAACCTTTGACTGTGTGGATCACAACAAACTGTGGAAAATTCTTCAAGAGATGGGAATACCAGACCACTTTACCTGTCTCCTGAGAAACCTGTATGCAGGTCAAGAAGCAACAGTTAGAACTGGACAGTGAACAACGGACTGGTTCCAAAATGGGAAAGGAGTGCATCAAGGCTGTATGTTGTTACCTTGCTTATTTAATTTACATGAGGAGTACATCATGAGACATGCTGGGCTGGATGAAGCACAAGCTGGAATCAAGAGTGCCAGGAGAAATATCAATAACCTCAGATATGCAGATGACACCACCCTTATGGCAGAAAGTGAAGAGGAACTAAAGAGTCCCTTGATGAAAGTGAAAGAGGAGAGTGAAAAAGCTGGCTTAAAACTCAACATTCAGAAAACTAAGATTGTGGCATCTGATCCTATTACTTCATGGCAAATAGATGGGGAAACAATGGAAACAGTGAGAGACTTTATTTTCTTGGGCTCCAAAATCACTGCAGATGGTGACTGCAGCCATGAAATTAAAAGATGCTTGCTCCTTGGAAGAAAAGCTATGACCAACCTAGACAGCATATTAAAAAGCAGAGACATTAGTTTGTCAACAAAGGTTCGTCTAGCCAAAGCTATGGTTTTTCCAGTGGTCATGTATGGATGTGAGAGTTGGACGATAAAGCAAGCTGAATGCTGAAGAATGATGCTTTTGAACTGTGGTGTTGGAGAAGACTCTTGAGAGTTCCTTGGACTGCAAGAAGATCAACCTAGTCTAAAGGAAATCAGTCCTGAATATTCATTGGAAGGACTGATGCTGAAGTTGAAGTTCCAATACTTTGGCCACCTGATGGGAAGAACTGACTTATTGGAAAAGACCCTGATGCTGGGAAAGATTGAAGGCAGAAGGAGAAGGGGACGACAGAGGATGAGATGGCTGGATGGCATCACCAGCTCGATGGTCATGAGTTTGAGTAAGCTCTGGGAGTTGGCAATGGACAGGGAAGCCTGGAGTGCTGCAGCCCATGGGGTCACAAAGAGTCAGACGCAACTGAGCAACTGAATTGAACTGAACTTTTAGATTCCTTCATGATATGGCCTCTGCGGGTCTTGACTTCGTTCTCATCTGTAGTGCATTCCCGCCTCTCCTCCTTCCTGATTGTTCTTTCTGAACGCTTTCCCCAGGAAGCCCTTCACTCTCTCCTTGCTCCAGGAGTCCTCTCCCTCGAGGGTGAAGTCCCCCTCAGCAGGTGTTCTTGGTCCTGCAGTGAGCCTTTCTCTGAGTGTTTTCCATGAACCTCCTGCATTGGAAGAATTCTCTGATGACCCTGAGAGTTCTTGCTCTATATCAGACTGGGGGAGGGACCCTGGAATCTGTTTTTCAACAAGGTCTCCTCTTGTCCCTTCACATCTGGGAGCTAGGAAACTCTTTTTCCTATTGCATCTGAAGTCCCTCAGAAGTTTAACCTCTCAGAATCCTCATCTTTCCCTCCTTTGTTGTACTTGCTTTTCCTCAAGTCCTGTAGAGGTGTTCAGTTTTCCATTGACTTCCACTACAGATGTTCAGTATGTGATAGATGGTTTTTATAGTCTGCCACAGATATGGCAGACTAGAACCAGATATGACAGGAAAATGAGCTTGGAATTCTAAACAACCTTTGAAAAATTAAAAAAAAAAAAGTCTTGAGACCAGAAGCCATGAATCATCTGGGGCTACTTGTGCAGTTATTGGTGAAATTACTGGAGCTGTTGATTATTTGGAAATCAAATCCCATAAACAAATTGGCTGTGCCATCAGTCAGAAAAAGATCTGGCTCTGGGAGATCCTGATGAGTAGGAACAAACAAGGGCATGGGAAGAGAATGGGGAGGCTCAGAACTGCATGAATTGAGTAGAAATGTTTGGCGAGCTGCAAGGAGCAGCTGTTTCCTGTGAGCTGGGCCCTAGGGACTTGTGGAAGGAAAGACAAGTTCTGGGCGGGCTGATGTCATCGAAACCACTCTCTGGAGACATAGGTGCTGTTCACTGGGAAGGCGAGTAGCTCCGTGTCACATGAAGGGCTTTGCTGATCCATGACACTGCTGCCAGGAACTAGGGGAGAGAGTGCTTTGGGGCATGAGTCAGGGCCAGGAATGCCAGGCACAACCAGGGAAGGAGCCAAAGAAGATGACTCTGGTATAAACCCTGGCCACTTGAGGTGGAAAATAAATCAAAGAGAAGGAATGAGATGGTTGTGGTAGGGAGTGTGCACTCACTCCCCCCATCTGTTGCTCCACACGAGTCAGCTTCCCTGTGCAAGCCTGGCAGCAGCTGCCCTGCTCCTTCTTGGGGGGCAGGCCAGGCAGAGGGTAGAGCCTCTTCTCTTACTGTTAGACAGACCTGGGTTCAAGTTCCTTTTCTGCTACTTTACTTACTAGTTGTGTGATGCTGGCAAACCCAAGTTCTTTCTCAGACTGCTTCTTTATCAGTAAAATGAGGATAACTAAAGTACTCTCATGTAGGGTTGCTGCAGAATGTGAATGGAGCTTATACATGTAACATGCTTAGTTTAGCGCCTGCTCATGGTTGACATTTGATAATTGTTCGTTGTTATTATTACTTTACTAACCAGGAAAGAAAGATCTTCAATGAAGTATTTGGCTCCCAATTATTAAATCTATCCTTAATCTCTTTCCCTATAGACTGGGATGGACCTGCTATTGAGAGTTTAAAGAAATTTCATCTTGTTTCCTGACTCCTTTCAGTGGAAAGAGTTTCTTCTCTGTATTTCTTTTTTACAGAAAGAAAATTGAACCGACATGTTCAGTCTTGAGTTTCACAGAGTTCTCAGTCTGCAGGGAAGAAAGAAGAAGAAAGAAGCAATTTCAGCTCTGTAGGGGAGCATTTCAAAAAGGGAGTGTGAGGGGATTGGGCTCAATTATTAATAATATACTTGTTTCTCTCAATTTCCTTAAAATTTGGAGGTCTGGTTTTAGGAAGTTAGTAAAACTTGAAAAACTGAAGGCACTGCATAGATAATTTGACAAACAGTTAAAACATAATATATGTACTCATCACATTTAGAAGAATATAAAGGTAAGAGTAATACAGTAAGTAGAGCCGTGATCTTGGGGAGAGAAGAGCTGGGTGTGTATTCTGGCCTACTTGCTGTATGACACAGGTATGTCACTAAACCACTCTGAGCCTCAGTTTATTCATCTATAAAATGGGGATGAGGACATCTACCACCCAAGGCAATGGAAAGGATACATACAATTGTACTGAAGACAACTGTAAAATGATGAACAAATGGGAAATTGTTTATATGGGAATTTAAAAACCAGAATCTTCCAAGCAACGAAATGCTGAATATAGCAAAATCTAGTTCAGGTTTAACAGACTGACATTTGAGTTCTTACTGTATAAGAACCATGTTAAGTTACTTTAGTCGTGTCCGACTCTGTGCAACCCCATAGACAGAAGCCCACCAAGCTCCCCCGTCCCTGGGATTTTCCAGGCAAGAACACTGGAGTGGGTTGCCATTTCCTTCTCCAATGCATGAAAGTGAAAAATGAAAGTGAAGTCACTCAGTCGTGTCTGACTCTTAGCGACCCCATGGACTGCAACCTACCAGGCTCCTCCGTTCATGGGGTTTTGCAGGCAAGAGTACTGGAGTGGGGTGCCATTGCCTTCTCTGGTAAGAACCATAGTAGACCTATTTAATTTAATTCTCATAAATAACTTGTGAGATAATGCTGTTGTCATATCTGTTTTACAGATGATAAACCCAAGGCACAGAGAAGTGAGGTAACTCATCCCATATCCCCTAAACGAGCAAGCGTCAAAGCCTGGACACGCACTTGGGTGATCCGAGCTTAGAGCACATCCTCTTTTTCGGTAGACTCACTGCACGCACTCTTGTGCATGATCTCATCTAAAATGCACAACAATTCCATGAGGACTGTATTATCACTTCCATTTAGGAGACAAGGAAAGTAAGGCATAAAGAGAATAAGTGACTTTGTCAAGGCCAGAAAGCGTAAAAGTTTGAGTCAGGATTTAAACCAGGCAGCTTGACCTCCGGGTCTACACTCTTAACCACCACTCTAATAGAATGGTTCTAAAATTATTTTTAAAATAATCATTCACTTTCAAAATCCTACTATCAGAGTGTCTGAAGAAAGAGTCACTATGGCCCAGAATACAGGGCAATGAGATACCCCACTGGGCTGTGGACTACCTAGATGATGACCACTGGTATGTCATAGGGGGCATCCTGAGCAATTTAGGCAGGGCAGAGCCAACTGTGATGGAAATCACAGTGACATCATGGAGGTGGCATTAGTAACTCACCAGCTCTGACCTATGTGGATCCATTACGTGCTTTGGTGGTGAACATCTGTTTTATTGCACTAAACTGCACTTGTGCAAATATCAATCCCCTTCTAAATCCACAAAATGGAAAAAGAAATCAAAGAGAAACCTCCAGAGGACCCGTGGAGCCTAGACCAAGTCTTCTGCCAACTGTTGTACTCTTTGGAAATAGTATGTTTAAACGTTAATAGTTCCAGTAATCTGGAATATACTCTGTCCTGTCTTGGAATCCTCCTTCCAGTCACCGGCCACCCAACACAGTCGGCTGGCCGCTGGAGTCCTTTCACCCGCAGGTGGCCGCGCCGGTCTTGGTCTGGTTAGGACGCTCCGGGCTGCGGAGTTCAGGACACAGAAAACTGAAGATGAGAAAGGAGTTAGATACAGAAATAAGACCCATGAATTCTGACTTCGGATGAAACATGTCATTCATTTAAACCCCTCCCCTCTGGCTGAACTTGAAACTCCCGGTGAGCAGGCCTTGTGGGCCCCGGAGACGTGCAGTGCGGGGCGGGCCCAGGGAGGGCCGGCGCAGCATCCTCTGCCCGGCCCACAAGGAAGCCTTTGCGAAAGTCGCGGTGGGTAAGGGAGCTGAGTAATATCCTGCGTGGATATGTCTCTTCGCGGCCAACCTGCAGCGCCAAGGCCGGCCGTTCCCACTTCGTAAGACCGGACAGAAATGCATCCTCTGCTACCCGGACGAGGGCGGGCCAGCCGCCCTCTCACCCGCTCCCCGCCCAGGGCACCCGCTGGCGCTCGGCGCGTCTGAGAGCTGGGCGCCGGCGGGCTCGGCAACTGCATGGTGTATAATGGTGTTGTGGACAGGCTTTTGGCGGAGATCTTTTAGGGCAATAGTTTCCTTCCTAGGATTCCTCACCTTGCATCTCCTAACTCACAACTGGCTCAAGTCTTTGAGTGTGTGAGTGAAAGTCGCTCAGTCGTGTCCGACTCTGCAGCCCCATGGACTATACGTATACAGTTCAAGGACTTCTCCAGGCCAGAATCCTGGAGTGGGTAGCCTTTCCTTTCTCCAAGGCATCTTCCCAACTGGGATCAAACCCAGGTCTCCTGCAATGCAGGAGGATTCTTTACCAGCTGAACTCTCAGGGAAGCCCACCGTTACTTAAAACCATATGTATGTGATGTAGAGGGAAGTCTGACTTCCCTGCAAACCTTCTTCTCTTGGATGAAGCATGGGTGACTTTAATAATCTGAATAGCAACTTAGAGCCTTAAAATAAAAAAGGCAAAAAACTCAAAAACTTCTTCAATCAAAGCTGACTCCTCAGAAACTGTAGCTATTTTTATTCAGCTACAGGTTTGGGAAATTCCCATTACTCACATGGACTTCTGACAGGTAAATGCTAATCCCTGGTGTTTATAGTTATGATAATTACTGTATGTGAACACTGTAGCTGGTATCCATTGTCATCTGATACTTCATAGCAAAGAATCATTAACTTCTAGGTATCATATTCCAATTAGCTTATCTCCCTCCCCAATAAAGCAGGTATAATAATAATTCTGTTGTAAAATTACTCCTCCTTCTACTTTCTGTCTGAATTCATCTGCCTTCCAGTGAGCTCAACCTTCTAGTGAAGATTTCTGTCTTTGTCTCTCCTCTCCCCACTTTCTGACTCCTTCAAAGACTCCTCTCTAGCTTGACCACCCAGGAAACTGTCTGGATTATATGTTGTGAAATTTGATTACAGTTGATTAAACACATTGCTAAATATTGCCTTGACTTGTTCTCAGTTTTATATCTGAAAGCATAATCTTCTGAACTAGGCTGTAAGTTTTGATAGGGCAAGAACCATATTCATTAATCTTAGACTTAATAAGAGGTATTAATAAGATTAATAGGATGCTTAATAAACATTTGATTAATAAACAGGTATCGGGATGCAACTTTATTATTGGGAAACAGGAAATATCATCCACTTAAACTTTTGATTAAAGTTTCCTGAGTTTCAGCTCTGTGACAGACCTTGTGCTGGGCTGTGTAGAGGTTATTAAATATAAGGAAGACACGCACTGTCTTAATTTGTAGGAAGATAAAGCATTCACATAGCTTACCAGAAGGTGTTGTAAATGCCTTAGAAGTATTGTAAGCAAAGGTGAGAGGGGTAAGGATAAAGCTCTTAAAGCTTGTGGTTGAGGAAAAGCTCAGAGAAAGAGCATCTGAGCAGGGCCTTGAATAGGATTTCAGAAGGTAAAGATGGTGGGTAAAAACAGCAGGCAAGGGAACAGTATGAGCAAAAGTAGGGGGATGAAAAATAAATCTCAAAACTTGTATGGGGAGACCAAGAGGTTCAGTTTGATTGCAGTGCTGTCATAATAGTAACAATGTCTGATGTTTGTTTATGCCTGATTTTATGCTTTGTGTACTTTATCTCATCCTATCCTCCCAATAACACATGAGGTAAGTGCTGCAAATACTCCTATTTTGTGGATGGTGAAGCAGAGGCTTAAGATAATTTACCCAAGGCCAAAGCACTAGGTTGGGTTCTGACTCTGGAGCTATACTATTCCCCCTCCAAGATGTATGTGGGAGGAAGTGAAAGATAAGATTGGGGGTGTTATTTGGCATGTCATATTAAATTGGGCCTTAAACATCAAAACTCAGTTTGGTAAGTAATGGGGAGCTACTAAAGATTATTGAACAGGTAAGCCACTCACTGAAAGCCAAACTTTAGGAAGGTTAATATGGTGATTGGATGTAACATAGATTGGAGAGAACAGAAATAGAAGATAAAAGATCAAGTAGGTGGTGAATGCAAGTGGGAGATGAAAATTCAAAGTCTGAGTGGAACAGTGAGAATGAGACATAAGAAACTGTTGTGGGAAATATCTCAGACATAGGTTTCTGTAGGGCTTGTCACTCAGTGAAGTGGAGGGTAAAGGAAAGAGTGGACAGTGACTCAGGCAGCAAGCTGAACGCTGAGGAAGTGGCAGCAACATGGGCAGGCACAAGGAGGCAAGCAGGGCTAGTTGCAGATGGCTCCCTGAGGTTGGTCAGTGGAGTTGGGGATTCTATGTTGGACTATATTTTGGTGGTCGTGCACAATAGACAGGGAGATGCAGGTCTGGAACCCTGGAAAGAGGTTAGGGCTGAGGGTGTAGGGCCAGGGAAAGAGGCTTTTGGAGAAAACAACCCTGATGACCCCTTGATGTCAGCCTTCTAGCCTCCAGAATTGTGAAAGACATTTCTGTTGTTGATGGCTCCCAGTCTGTTAGGGCAGTCCTAGAAAACTGCTAACACTGATAAAGAGCAGAAGTGTGTCTTTCAAAGCCAATCTCTAGCCAACAGCTAGGATAAAGCCTCTCCCCTGACTTGATGTAGGGCTTCAGTGAGAAGGGAGACCAAGGGGACTTTACAAAAGCAAGTGGTGGAACTTTTCAAGGCAGAAGGATGATCAGTAATGTACTGTGGAACGTCAAAGAGAAAGAGGACTGAATGCTTTGGCAACTAAGGGATCACTAGATCTAACAAAAGAATGAGATAAATACATATGGTGGAATATTCTGTGGACATGAAAAAATCCAGGTTTTCTAAGAAAGCTTAAGGATTTGGGAAAGTGCTTATAATATAATATTAAGCAATAAATACATAGATAAAATAAGTTTGAGAGAGAGGACACAAACTATATATAACATCCTAATTTTATTTAGTCTTCACTCCTTTTTTACATGAATAAAATATTAACATATATTGGAGTGCTTTCCTGTATTTTCTGCCAGGCTCTTCTGCTCTTGTTGAGCTAATCAGGGTATATGTAGCTGTGAGAACTGGAAGGAGTTCAGAAGACTAGATTGAAAAGGGCTTGGAGTTACTTGCATGAAGGATCAGGGAAGATCAGGAAGAGGGCAGGAAGATGCAAGAGGGAAAGGGTGGTGAAAAAGGCAGATGAGTCCAGGTAGGGCAGAGAGTTTGAGAGGGAATCAGAGAAGAGAGACATGGCTTGAGTTAGTGGGACTTGGAGGAGACACAAAAGTCTTCAGATTTTTGCGCTGATATTTCCAGTTCTTAAACAATGTGATTCCTGTGTACTTTATTGAAAAACTGAAGCAAAAGCTGAAATTCATTTTTAATGAATTTTGAATGTTGTATAGACGAATCTTCTTTTTTAAAAAAGCATTTAATGATGGAAAACTTCCAAGCATTCACAGAAGCTGAGAAAATACTTTAATAAACCTGACTCATTCAGCTTCAACATTATTAGTACATGGCCAATCTGTTTCATATGCACCCCCACATGCTCCTCCCACTTCATTACTTTGAAGCAGTCATATCATCTATAAATATTTCAACAGGTATCTCTAAAATAAATGTCCTTTAAACATAAACATTATCACACTGAAAAACCATCAGTAATTCCTTAGATTACCAAATACTCAGCATTCACAATTTGTTAATTGTCTTATAATAAATTTTTTTTAAGTTTATTTAAATTGAGATCCATAGTTTACACACTGCAGTTGGTTACTCTAGCTCATAAACCTTTTTAAAGCTACCTCTTTACCTCTTCTGTTGTTCCTTGAATTTCTTTTCTGAATACACAGTATGGATTTTGCTGATGATATTTCCATGGTGCAAGGTCTGGGAGAGAAGCAACAGGAGTCGATTTCAGGTGGATAGCTGTGAAAGCTGGGAGGGCCCAGATGTGGTTGGGAAGTGGAATGTTTAGCAGGTCCTGTGGAATGGTTGTGATACTTTCTCTAGCAAAACTTGGCAGCTCTGAAGAGAGCAGATGTCCAGTGACCTATAGTGAGGGTTGGTGTTGAGAACACTGGCAGGTAAAAGGGCCAAGGGGGCCAGGGGCCAACGATGTTAGCAATGGCAGCACTGATTGGCTAGAGGCCAGGATCTCTCTGGTAGCCTTGCCTGTCCATGCTCATCATGCCATGGATGTTGATATATAGAGTTCTTGGAAATTCTTTGTCTAGCCAAGAGGGATAGTTATTTCAGCAAAGGCCAAGTTATAAAATTACAGAGCCAGGGTTTACCTTTTTTTGTAGGTTTACCTTTTTTTGTTCTACATTTGCAGCTCTGATTCTTTCTGAATGAGCCACCAGTGAGATGTTAATGCCTCCACAGAGATGAGTTTCCTTTCTCCTCTGTGGTTTACCCACTATCTGAGATTCTTGGCACTGATTACTTTCTCAAGTGGGGAGAATGGGAATTTCTGCCCAGCAATTTTTAATCACTAGAGTTGGTTCTTTGACTTTTCAGGTGGGTCCTGGGAATAATTGACCAATGACCCAGAAAAGCCACCCCCATTCACTCTTCAGGTAGAAGAGGATCTTGTACATGGGACCACTGCTTCTAGTCCTCTCTGCCTGGGGAATCATTGCTCATGGAAAAGTGAAGAAGAAGTACCTTGAATTCAGGAATATGTTTCTGAAAAGATGGTGTATTTTACTTTGCTAGTACTGCCATAACCAAGTAAAACAAACTGGGTGGCTTAAACAGAAATTTACTGTCTCATAGTTCTGGAAGCTAAAAGACCAAGATCATGGTGTTGGCAGGATTGGTTCCTTACAAGGGCTGAAGGAAGAATGTGTCTAGGCCTCTCTCCTTGGTCTGTAATTAGCCATCTTTTCCCTATTTCTCTTCACACCATCTTCTCTCTATGTGTGTCTGTGCCAGTGACCAAATTTCCCCTTTTCATAAGAACACATCATGTTAGATTAGGCCCCACTCTAATAATACCATCCTGACTTAACTAATTACATCTGCAATGACCCTAATTCCAAATGAGGTCACATTCTGAGGTACCAGGGGCTAAGACATCAACATGTGAATTGGGGTCGGGGGTGGACAAAGTTTACCATAACAGATGAATTGGCACACTCCATTTTTTCTCTCTCCCTACCCACCTCCCTTCTGTAGGCCTTCGTGACCCTCTGCTGGGGGAATTGAAATTGTTTCCAATGATTCCTTGTCTCCTGTTCCTCAATTCCAGTCTACATTGCATATGGTTCATCAAGTTGATCTTTTCTAGAGTCCCCAATCATGATTCTTGATTACAAATCATCCATGGCCCATTGCCTGAAGAAGTGGTTCCAGACTTTCTGGTTTGGCAGAGTCAAGTGGCAAGTTTAGAGAAATACAGCTTCCTGGGCTCGACTCTCTAACATTTTGATTTATAAGGTCAAGGCTGTGTATTATCACCCTGCTTATTTAACTTATATGCAGAGTACATCATGAGAAACACTGGGCTGGAGGAAGCACAAGCTGGAATCAAGATTGCTGGGAGAATTGTCAATGACCTCAGACATACAGATGACACCACCCTTATGGAAGAAACTGAAGATGAACTAAAGAGCCTCTTGATGAAAATGAAAGAGGTGAGTGAAAAAGTTGGCTTAAAGCTCAATATTCAGAAAATTAAGATCATGGCATCCAGTCCCATCACTTCATGGCAAATAGATGGGGAAACAGTGGAAACAGTGTCAGACTTTATTTGGGGGGGCTCCAAAATCACTGCAGATGGTGACTGCAGCCATGAAATTAAAAGACGCTTACTCCTCAGAAGGAAAGTTATGACCAACCTAGATAGCATATTAAAAAGCAGAGACATTACTTTGTCAACAAAGGTCCATCTAGTCAAGGCTATGGTTTTTCCAGTGGTCATGTATGGATGTGAGAGTTGGATTATAAAGAAAGCTGAGCGCAGAAGAATTGATGCTTTTGAACTGTGGTGTTGGAGAAGACTTGAGAGTCCCTTGGACTGCAAGGAGATCCAACCAGTCCATCACAAAGGAGATCAGTCCTGGGTGTTCATTGGAAGGACTGATGTTGAAGCTGAAACTCCAATACTTTGGCCACCCGATGTGAAGAGCTGAGTCATTTGAAAAGACCTTGATGCTGGGAAAGATTGAAGGCAGAAGGAGAAGGGGACGACAGAGGATGAGATGGTTGGATGGCATCACTGACTCAATAGATATATGGGTTTGGGTAGACTCCAGCAGTTGGTGATGGACAGGGAGGCCTGGCATGCTGCGATTCATGGGGTCACAAAGAGTTGGACACGACTGAGCGACTGAACTGAACTGAGCATTTTTTTTTCAAAGATCTCCAGATAATTTTAATCATCAGAACAACTGATTTAGAGAAGAGAATAAAATTCGTCACAATCTGATCAAAATTTACTCTCCAACTTCACAATCCTCTAGAATCCTTTGTCTATTTACCAGGCTCCAAAATTGCTGACAATTCTGCCCCAATATATCTTCATGTTGGACCACCTGATGAGGTTCTCTCTCATGACCTACTTCTCCAACTGTCTCTAGTCCTTCTCAAGTCCCATCTTTTCTTTGACGTCTCCCTACAACTCTGTCTTACTGTTACCACCCCTTTCTTGGCCTCCTATAGATTCTTATCTGTGCTACTTGCTAGGCAGAGAGCTCTACCTTGTGAAGGTCCATAGGCTAGGGCTGAGAAGACCTTAGAGAACACATGTGTCTCAAAGATCCTCAGAGTTCAGAGGAGAAAATGAAGGCCTCAACATGATATGCTCAGGGACACACAGTAGTAGAAAACAAGAAATGGTTCAGGGTATGACTTCAAACAAGAGGACTGAATAAAACCCTTAGGCTTCATATCCTTTTCCCTACTACACACAACCAAGCAGTTATGGATTGACAGGGAACTGGAGCAAATATATTTTCTGCAGAGACTGTGGCAAAGAAGCTCTGGAGTTGAGAACTCAGGTGCAGCAGAGGGCAGAGCAGAGTACTATACTGAGAAGAGTGCCATTAAGTGAGAATCCGTATACTTAGCAGGCTCTCCAATCATCATAAATACCTAAAATAAAAAACTAAATTATTTCTATCTGGAGAAACTGACCAGTCCAAAAAGAAATACTGACAGAATGGATTTATTTTTAAAAAAATAGTTTTCAACATGTTACATCCATACACACTGATCAGACTTTTGGTTTCTTATTTTCACATGTGAGTAAATAGTCGTGATCATCAAAGACACAACCAACCAACCCACCAAAGCCTTTCTGGAGAGGAGTACAAGAAGAAAAAATAGGTTACATATAAAGGACTGGGAGGTGGAATAACATAGGACGTTTCAACTGCAACTTGGAAAATAGAAGATAATGGAACATTACCTTCATTATTCTGGGGAAAATAGTTTTCAACTTAAATTTTCTTACCCAGACAAACTATCTATCAAGACCGAGACTAGGCCAATTCAGACAAACACTTATCTCCCATTCCATACTTTCTCAGGAAGATTCTGCAAGATGTGAGTCTCAAAAAACAATTAAACCAAGAAGAAGAAGCCTAGAATTTAAAATATAGAGGATTCAACATAAGTGAGAAGACATTCAGGATGACAGAAAGGAAAGTTCCAGCACGACAACCAAGCAACAGCCAACCTGGAGCAGGGTATAGGGCTCTGGGGGGAAAGAAATTTAAAGTACTAATGGATCACCTGATAAATTTGATTTTGTGGACTATTGTATTAAAAGCCTCTCTCTCTCTCTCACACACACACACACACACACAGAGGCTCTTATGGGAAGACTTAACCACAGAAATAAAGAAACGAAATAGATGAAAATATAAGGTAGGAGGACAAGAAGGATGTGGTCAAGAAAAGAACTGGGCTCATAGACCGATTGTGTTTGTTTTGAGAAGAGTTTTATATAGTTCTATGGAAGAATTTTGGGGATAAAATTGAGAACACAGAAAGATAAGATAATTATTATACAAAAAAAAAAGATAATTATTAAATTCAAGAAAAAGAGAAAGTTATATAAGAAAGGAAATGTTATCAGGCACAGTACATGACTCAGCTGTAAACAATAGTATATACTAACCATAACATAATTGATAAACATTGATTTAACCAAAAATAGAAATGTACGCTATATTGTAAGCATTAGGGCAAGATAAGTGTGTGTGTGTGTGTGTGTGTGTGTGTACACATGCCAGTTATTACATGATTGTGTCTTAGCTTTAAACCCACCCTTCTGCACTTTGCTCTGTAATCCTGGGACTAGAACAATTTTCCTGCACACCACAATTTTCCCTTGCTAGCTGGCTCCATGTTAGTCTCTGTCAACAAGGGGACAAGAAGAATATTGCAGAAATGGAGGAGAAACAAGCTTATATCTCCCTACTTGTTTCCTTTTCTCTCAATATTCATTTATTCATTCAATTATTGAACAAAGATTTGAGTGACTACTGTATGCCAAGCACTGTTCTAAGTGTTTAAAATTCATCAGTGATAATATTTCTGCCTCCATAGAGCTTATCTTCTAGTAGAGAGAGATAATAATCAATGTGCATAATAAACAACAGTGTTATAGAAAAAAAGAAAGAAGAAAGTGAAGTAAGAGTGATTGGGAGTGCATGAGTGTTACAATTTTAAATAGGGTAGTCATGGTAGAGTTCTTTGGGAAGAAGATATTTGAGTAAAGACTTGGCCTTAGAATGAAAGTAGGCTTGGCATGTTCAAGGAAGAGTCCACAGGTCAGTGTGACTGGATTGAAGGAAGGAAGGATGAAAGGGAGAGAGAGATAAAATTGTTTACCTTTGGGAGAAAGGAACTTGAGGTGAGGAAGGTTTGGGTAGATTGCTTTTCTTTGTTTTAAGTGGTATACAATCTTTTGACTTTTTAAACCATGAATATGTGTTAATTTTATACAATTAAAATTTAAAATAATGAATTACAAATTGCAATATGGTATCCTGAATTGGATCCTGGAACAGAAAAATGACATTAGAGGAAAAGCTGGTAAAATCTGAATAAAGTCTATTCAATCAAAATGTGCTAATACTATTTTCTTAGCTTTGACAAATGTATTATATACCATAAAGGGTTAACATTTGGTAAAACTGGATGAAAGGTATAGACTAATTCTCTATATTATGTTTGCAACTTTTTGGTACATCTAAAATTATTCCAGGATAAAAAGTTTATGTAAGAAAAATTTGAAACAACCAGAAAACTGAGTCAGGTGGTAAGATCTTGCCCTTTCTTTACCCCCAACTTCCAGCCCTGCAGTCTTTTCTGAGTTTGAGCAGTGGGTTATTTACCTGGCAGAAAGATATGATTTACCCATGGGCCTAGGCTAATCCCCAGATGGAAGGGAAAAGGCTAGTAGGGAAGAATTTTGGATCACACCTATGGAACATCCAGCTCACTGACCCTTGGTGAATGAGATCCAGAAGCTGAAAAGAAGAAACCAGGACAGACCATTTACACATAAGAAATATGGATGTGCCAATTCCCTTAAGCTTTTAAGAAAGCAGAGTACTAAAAATATCTTCACAGAACTTTACTCCTTGTTTCATCTCTGTCTCTAGAGAGCTTAAAATTAAAGGAGTGGCTTCAAAGTAGGAATAACTCCAGATCCTTGATTCAGTGACTTTTTCCTCACTTCAGACTTTCTGAAAGTTTTTGGTGGAGGTGCCTGTTTAGGGGACCCTTGTTGATGTTAACTATTGTCTTATATGAGTACTTTCCACCTCTACTTTTATATTCATTGGTGTATGAATTACTAAAAAAGTTGTTAAATTTTTAGATAATTATTTAATGTTAGAAAAAAAAGCTTAATCTTTGGTGTCATTACTCTGAGACTATCAATTTGCTACTCTTCTCCCTGGTGAGTCTTTTCTTAGTGTTGAGATCATTTTCTGTTCATGGTTCGTCTACATATTCTGCTTCTACCCACAATTCCTCTTCTCTTTCTGGCCCTTACCTTTTTGGAAATAAAAGCCAGAAAGGAAAGTATTTTGCATACTACATTTATTTTCTGTCCTTCCTACCACATACCTCCCTTGAAGTAGAGCAAGCTACCCCTTAAGTTGGGGTAAAAGAAAAAGGGAAAGAGAAAATGAGAGAGAGAAAAATAATGGACAAATCAACATTTTATCTAACCACACTTAAATCCACTCTTCTGGCATGCAGGAGTCTGTATATATTTATATTTTTATATATTATATATATATGTTTCTGGGATCATGAGCAATTAAGTGGTGATGAGTAATTAGCATTCAGAAGTTCCTTTTGATTTTGTTTTCCTCATACTTTTAAAAAACTATGTAAGAGATACATATTCAGTGTAGAAAATAAAAAGACAAATATTAGACTAAATAAAAAATTACTTGAAATCTCAGAAATAATCCCCCTACTCGAACATACCATCAACCAGTCAATGGAAGAAACCAAGAATGGAAATAAGGCGTGAAGCCCTGAAGCATGTGAAGCTACAGTTCCAGAAGATTCTGAGACTCAGTGCCTGTCTTTCTTGGGGCTTGGTGGCTTCATGTTTTGCCACGGTTGATGTACAGTATCACATTAATCATCCCTACTGGATAACACTCTGGTTGTAAGTGACAAAAAACCCAACTCAAGTTTATTTATACAAAAATAAATAGAAATAGGATATCTGCTCAAACTGTATAAATTTGAATGCCAGCACTACAGGATCTTTAGCATGTTACTGCCTCTTCAAGCCTCTGCTTCCTCATCTGGAAAATGGCACCTCTCTTCTTGTGAGGTTGTTACAGGGAAATGAGGCATGTGCCTGGCACATAGTAACCACTTCATGAATGGTAGCTAGTATCTGCAGTAATTAAATAGTATTTGGTTTCTTGAAGAGTGGGGAAAGTTGTGTGGCTAGCATTTTACTGCTAGAGGAAGTTGAAAGGCAGGAAACAGGGGGAATGAGGCAGAGCTTTCCTTCTCATGTGTTCTTATCCTCATGAAGTCCACCACAACTATGCAAGGATTGCTGGCGTGGACAGCCGTGAGCTGACATCCTATCTTACCCACAATGCCCGAGTGACTATTTCCTGCTTAACAGCCAGACTTCTGTAGCCAGAGTCCAGGAAAACTCCATATTTCCTCGGTTGTGAAGGGAAACTTTGCCAGAGCTTACCTGGAGAGCTGAGAACTCTGCAGTTAGAGATGGTGGTTTCTACATCCCAAAAGGATGCCGAAACCTGTGTCAGACACCTCTGACAGCTTAAAGCTGCTTCTTCTACCCAGGGTACCATCAGGAAGAAATGTTTCCCCCTCTATCCCTTTTGAGTTCTTGTGGCTGAACTAATAATAAAATTGACACAAGAGAGATTAACAGAAGAAGAGATGAGTTTAATTCACGTTCATGGAGGTTTCATTCAAATGGGACCTAAGAAGTAGCCAAAGAAGACAGCTTTTATACTTTTTAGAAAAGAAACAATAAATTTGAGAGGAATTGGCAGGAGGAAGAAACTTATGTTTGGGTGCTTAATTAGTTAGGAATTTAAGCAAAGTTTGGGCTTGGGTGGAAGATTAGTAAATAAGTAATAAAGTTTGTCTACATAGGCTTCTTGGCTTTGAATTCCCTGTCTCTGGTCATAAGGATGTCCTACCTTTTGGAGAAGGAAATGGCACCCCACTCCAGTACACTTGCCTGGAGGATCCCATGGATGGAGGACCCTGGTGGGCTGGAGTCCATGGGGTCACAAAGAGTCGGACATGACTGAGTGACTTCACTTTCACTTTCTACCTCTTAGTATAGGGAGGGCACTTTTCATATGGGAGATTTATTTCCTACTTTCAGGGAGACAGAAAGGAAGGTCAAAGTATCCCTCTTGCATAATCCATTTCTTAAGTAACTTTAATTGAAAAATAATATGCCATTGAGACATGTTTTGGGGTGGTCTGCCCGGGGCCCCAACAGTACGTTCACACATGCTGATTATGTCCTCTATCTTTTCATCTTTAGGGTCTACTTAAAAACATGTAATGAAAAACCAACCAGAACTTGGTAAAAACATTTTCAGAAATGATTGCCTAAAATCTCTAATTCATAGGTTTTTCAACTTCTCTGGCTAAAAATTCAAAGTTTCTTAATGGAATACTTATTAAACACACTGGGATATAGTTCATTCTTTTCTCGGAACCAAATCAATGCCTCAATCAGAATTTGTGATGAACCAACATGTACAAATCTTCAGATCTGGCTTGAGGTGGCCTATAGGCCCCAAAAGGAAAGTACCATTTCTCACGAAGTCCCAGAAACAGGATGGTGAGGCCATAAGATGCTGTCTCTTTTTACACACCAGTTTTGTAGTCCAGGTAGAGCTGCCACCCATTTGAATCATGGCAGACAGGTTTTTCCTAAGTATGGCTAACGGAGTCACAAACTATAGCACCCCACTCAGTCCATTTGCTTTTTTTCCTACCAAAATAAAACTCTCAATTAAAACTGAACAGCAATTGGACAATTTCTAATCTTAAATCTCTAATCTTATGCATGAAAGGCAACCTGCAATTTAGAGCAAGATTTAAAGAGGTAGACACATCTCTTAGACTTTTTTCTTACCAATCTGCTTCAATAGATGGGAATCTTTGTTTAAACTGACTCCAGGTCTTTCTTTGTATTTGAAGAAAACACTAGTCTTTTGTGGTTTCTCCATGTCCCAGTTGCAACTTCAGGAACCCTGATAAGTGCCATCAAAGTTGTAATTTATAACTTTTGGGAGGCCCAGGCCTCCTCTGAGTGAGACATTTATCAGTCCTTGTTATCAAACCACTTGTTTCTTTCTTGTTGCTCTATGTGGTAAAGAAAGCAGTTTTCTGCTCCTGGCAACTTGGCAAAACACTGAATAAGAGAGCAGGATTATGGTCATAGCAGGTGCGTACAGCAGGGTTCTTCCCAAACTCCTTCCCTGTGGTCCTTTTCTAAATAGATGTCATTGATTTCCCTATTCAAAGAGGCTGATCTCTTTTGCCCCATAATGAGACAGAGAGTAGCTTAATGAATACATTTAGTGTCAGAATGCAGCAGATTCTCCTACTTTCAAAAGTTTCCAGGACTTTTCTGGTGGTCCAGTGGTTAACAATCCACCTGCTAATGCAGAGGACACTGGTTCAATCCCTGGTCTGAGAAAATTTCACATGCTGAGGAGCAACTAAGCCTGTGTACTGTAGCTACTGAGCCCCTGAGACGAGAGCCTGTATTCCTGAACAGGAGAAGCCATTGCAAATAGAAGCCCGCACATCACAAGGAAGGGTAGCTCCCCGCCGCCCTCCCCATCCACCAAAGCTAGAGAAAGCCTGGGCAGCAACCAAGACCAGCACAGAAAAAAAAAGAGTCAAAAACCAAAAACCCACTAGAACAAAACAAAATAAGTTTCCAAATTATTATTTTTTAAAAATTGTCCATTTCATTTTGGCTGTGCATAGGCTTTCTCTGGCTGCGGCGAGGAGGTTCAGTGTTGCAGCTTGTGGTCTCCAGAGCTTGTGCTCAGTAGCTGTGGTGCACAGGCTCAGGTGTCCCATGGCAGGTGGGAAGTCTTCCCCAGACTAGGGAAGGAACCCATGTTCCCTGCATCGACAGAGGGATTCTCAACCACTGGACCACCAGGGAAGTCCTCCAGACTACTTCTATCACAGCCAGATTAATTTCTTGAAATTAATTGTTACTTTTATCTAGAAACATAAAATAATTTAAATATTAAATTATTGCAAAAGTCTCATAAGGAAAAACAGCTACCCTTGTCCAGTTAACTTTATTTTTTAGTTCTTTCTTTTCTTTACTGTTTATCTCTATTTTTCTGTGGATATGCATATATGTAACTGGGTGGATGACTTAACTATGGGCTTTCTCATTAGTTAAATGGATATTGCTTTCCTGCTAATTCCTTCTTTTTGCCAGTACTCAAATTCTTGGTTAAATCCATTTCCAGTATTATAATTATTATGACTATATAAATACTGTTCATTGCAAAGCCAAAAACTATTTATTCCTCCTTTCCTGTAAACATTTTGATATTATTAGGGTTAATAATTGCTCCTCCACCCCTCTGCCCTCTTTTGCTTAAATGTCTTGGTTCTAATGGTCGGATTCTTAACACAATTGTTCATATAGTTAAATGTATCAGATAACTTCTCAGATAACTTTCAGACAACTTTTCTGCCTCCATTACCTTGATCCAAGCAAATGTCTTATTCTCTGGGCCAGTTATGTAGCTACAGCTCTGGAACTTCCCTTCATAAACCTGGAAATTGCCTGTGTCTGAGTCTGATACCTAGATGACATGACTTTCTCTTTTGGGGTTTATTAACTACCTCATTTTTCATGGATCACATTTTCAAATAGCTTCTTGAAAAAAAAAGTACATGGGAGAAAAGTCTTTTGAGACTTTTCAAGCCTGAATTTTCCTGTATCTTCATAGCTGATAGATAATTCAACTGGGTATAGAATGGACTGAAAATGTTTTTTTCCCCCTTAGAATTTTGAACACATTGTTCCATATTTTCTAATTCCTTATATTACAGTGGAGGAATGGCCCTTCTTATTTGTAGTTATTTTGATGTAACTTTTTCTTTCACTTTAGAAACCTCGATTCATCCCTGGTGTTCTGAAATGTTATCATGATGTGGACTGT
This sequence comes from Oryx dammah, assembly GCF_014754425.2. NCBI lineage: Eukaryota > Metazoa > Chordata > Mammalia > Artiodactyla > Bovidae > Oryx > Oryx dammah. The sequence goes on along the minus strand of NW_024070209.1, from coordinate 9,873,153 downwards.
TTCTTTGTACTGGCATTGAATGAGCTCTTTTAATCTTGAAACTCAAGTCTTTTGGTACAAAGAATTGTTCATAAATTATTTGCTTGATGAATATCTTCCTTTCTCAATTTTCTGTTTTCTATTTCTAGAATTCCACTTGTTCTCATTGTTGTTTTTCACCTTGAGGATCTTTTTCAAATGTCTGTGAATCTTTCAGTTCAGTTCAGTTCAGTCGCTCAGTCATGTCCGACTCTTTGCGACCCCATGAATCGCAGCACGCCAGGCCTCCCTGTCCAACACCAACTCTCAGAGTTCACTCAAACTCACGTCCATCGAGTCAGTGATGCTATCCAGCCATCTCATCCTCAGTCATCCCCTTCTCCTCCTGCCCCCAATCCCTCCCAGCATCAGAGTCTTTTCCAATGAGTCAACTCTTCACATGAGGTGGCCAAAGTACTGGAGTTTCAGCTTTAGCATCATTCCTTCCAAGGAAATCCAAGGGCTGATCTCCTTCTGAATGGACTGGTTGGATCTCCTTGCAGTCCAAGGGACTCTCAAGAGTCTTCTCCAACACCACAGTTCAAACGCATCAATTCTTCGGCGCTCAGCCTTCTTCACAGTCCAACTCTCACATCCATACATGACCACAGGAAAAACCATAGCCTTGACTAGACGGACCTTAGTCGGCAAAGTAATGTGTCTGCTTTTCAACAGGCTATCTGGTTGGTCATAGCTTTTCTTCCAAGGAGTAAGCGTCTTTTAATTTCATGGCTGCAGTCACCATCTGCAGTGATTTTGGAGCCCCACAAAATAAAGTCTGACACTGTTTCCACTGTTTCCCCATCTATTTCCCATGAAGTGATGGGACTGGATGCCATGATCTTCGTTTTCTGAATGTTGAGCTTTAAGCCAACATTTTCACTTCCTCTTTCATTTTCATCAAGAGGTTTTCTTTAGCTCCTCTTCACTTTCTGCCATAAGGGTGGTGTCATCTGCATATCTGAGGTTATTGATATTTCTCCTGGCAATCTTGATTCCAGCTTGTGTTTCTTCCAGTCCAGCATCCAGGGCCAGTTGTCTTCACTGGTAAATTCAACCAAACATTCAAAGAAGAATTAGCACCAATCTTTCTCAAACTTGTCACAAAATAGAAGAGGAAGGACTCTTCCAAACTCATTTTATGAGGCCAGCATTACCCTGATGTCAAAATAAGACAAGGATTCCACAAGAAAAGAAAATTACATGCCAATATCCCTGATGAACATAGAGGCAAAATCCTCAACAAAATATTAGCAAATCAAATTCAACAATACATTAAAATGATCATTCACCATTATTAAGTGGGATTTATCCCAGGAATACAAAGATGGCTAATCACCCACAAATCAGTCAATGTGATATACTACATTGACAAAATGCAGGGTAAACATTGTATGATCATCTCGATAGATGCAGGAAAAGCATTTAACAAAATTCAACTTATGATTAAAAACTCAACAAAGTGGGTATAGAGGAAACATGCCTAAACATAAAAAGGCCATATATGACAAGTCTATAACTAGCATCATACTTAATGGTGAAAGCTGAAAACTTTTTATCTAAGATCAGGAACAAGACAAGAATTTACCCTCATCACTTTTATTTAACATAGTATTGAAAGTCTTAGCCAGAGCAATTAGGCAAGAATAAGAAATAAAAGTTGTCCAAATTGGAAAGGAAGAAGTAAAACTGTCACTATTTGACATGATATTATATGTGGAAAACTCTAAAGGCTCCATCAAAAAATTGTAATCTAATGAACAAAAAATTAGTTATCTAATGAACAAATTCATGAAATTTGTAGTATAGAAAATCAGTACACAAAATGTGTTGCATTTCTAACACAGTAATAATGAGCTATTGGAAAGGGAAATTAATAAAACAATTCCATTTGCAATTGCACCAAAAAGAATAAAATATCTAGGAGTAAATTTAGCTAAGGAGGTGGAAGACCTATGTACGGAAAAGCACAAGGCATTAATGAAAGAAATTAAAGAAGCTTCAAATAAATGGAAAGATATTTCATGCTCATGGACAGAAATGATTAATAATGTTAAAATGTCCCTAATACTCAAAGCAATCTACACATTCAGTGCAATGCTTATCAAAATCCCAATGACATTTTCCATAAAAATTGAACAAACAATCCTAAAATTTGTATGGACTATGAAATACTCTAAATAGCCAACATAAACTTGGGAAAGAAGAACAAAGCTGGAGGCCTCATGCTTCCTGATTTCAAATTATATTACAAGCAATAGTAATCAAAGTAATATGGTATTGGCATAAAAACTGACACATAGATCCATGGATCAGAATTCTGATAAAGGGATCAGAATAGGAGCCCAGTTTATAGCCATACCACCCTGAACGGACCCAATCTTATCAGAATAGGGAACCCAGAAATAAACCATATATATATATGGTCAACTAATTTATGACAAAGGAGCCAAGAATACACAATGGAAAAATTGGACAGTCACATGGAAAAGGATGAAAATGGACCAGTGTTACACCATATACAAAATTAATTCAAAATAGCGTAAAGACTTAAACATAAGACCTGAAACCATACAACTCCCAGAAGGAAACATACGTGGTAAACTCCTTGATGTTGGTCTTGATGATGATTTTTGAATCTGACACTACCACCAACAAAAAAAAAACAATGAAAACAAAAATAAACAAGTGAGGTAACATCAAATTAAAAAGCTTCTGCACAGTAGAGGAAATCATCAATAAATTAAAGTCAACCTACTGAACAGGAAAAAATATTTGCAAATCATATATCTGATAAGGGACTAATACCCAAAGTATATAAAGACCTTATAAAACTCAATATAAAACTCCCTACAAACAATCCAATTAAAAAATGGGCAGAAGATCTGAACAGACATATTTTCCAAAGACATACTGATGATCACCATGTACATGATAAGAAGATACTCTATATCATTAATCATCAGGAAGATGCCAATCAAAACTGCCTACCCACATCACCTTATACTTGTTAGAATAGATATTACCAGAAAAAATCAGAAATAACAAGTTTCAGTGACGAAGTGGGTAAAAGCGATCCCTTTTGTGCTGTTGGGAATATAAATTGATACAGCCACTGTGAAAGTTATTCAAAAAATTAAAAATATAGCTACCATATTATCCAGCAACTACACTTATGGATATTAATCTAAAGAAGATGAAAACATTAACTCAAAAGGATATAGGCACCTCCATGTTCAGTGAAGCATTGTTTCCAATAACCAAGATATAGAAACAACCTAAGTGTCCACTGATAGAGGAATAGATAAATAAATTGTGGTATATAAATGCAATGGAATATCATTTAGCCATAAAAAATGAATGAAATCTTGCTATTCGTGACAACATAGATGGACCTTGTGGGCATTATGTTAAGTGAAATAAGTCAGAAAGAGAAACACAAAGACTGTTTATTCTCTCTTATATGTGAACTCTAACAAATAAAAGAACCCTCCCCGCCCCCCCAACCTCCCCGCAACAGAAACACATTTAGAGAGAACAAATTGGTGGTTTCCAGAGGTGGGGATTGGGGAGCAGGAGAAATGAGCAAACTGTTTTATATTTTAGGTTAAATAAATTGAACTTAAAAGAGAGGACTGTCTTCCCCTGAGATAAGAGAAGTGAAGTGAAAAGTGTGTGTGCAGCCCATGCTTCTGCACGTAGCCAGAGATAGGTAAGCCACTGATCAGAGAAAGGATTGGGAATGAGAACACGAGGAGAGGAGAGTAGATCTAAAATAAATGTTCTGGGCAGTATGAAAGGAAGAAATCATTAAGAAGTGAGAGGCCCATTAGCAAGGGCCTACTTGAGTCTGCAACCTTTTAGAAGAATCCTCTACAACAAAGGAGAAGAAGCAGAGAAAGTTGAGTTGAGTGACCATGAGTTAGGAATTGACATGGTAAGCCTGGCCAAAGATTTTCAGGAGGTGAAGAAATACCAGACAGAGTACTGAGGAGTTTTCAGTGGACTCTGTTTAGCTAGAAAGTAATGAATAAACTGGGTTGGAAGTTGTCCACTCCAAGAGAATCCCCATGGACAGAGGATACTGGCGGGTTACAGCCCGTGCAGTTGCAGAGTCAGATATGACTGAGCGACTAAACATAGGTCAACACATCTTTTTTGCATCTAAAGACAGTGAAGCTCTATACAGTTAGTAAAAACAAGATCTGGAGCTGACTGTGGCTCAGACTATGAGCTCCTTATTGCAAAATAAGAAAGTAGGGAAAATCACTAGGCCATTCAAGTATGACCTAAATCAAAGTCCTTACGATTATACAGTGGAAGTGATGAATAGATTCAAGGGATTAGATCTGGTAGACAGAGTGCCTGAAGAACTATGGACAGAGGTTCATAACCTTGTACAGGAGGCAGTGACCAAAACCATCCCAAAGAAAAAGAAATGCAAGAAGGCAAAGTGGTTGTCTGAGGGGGCTTTTACAAATAGCTGAGGAAAGAAGACATGTGAAAGGCAAGGGAAAAAGGGAAAGATATATCCAACTGAATGCAGAGTTCCAGAGAATTGCAAGAAGAGATAAGGCCTTCTTAGATGAAGAATGCAAAGAAATAGAAGAAAACAATAGAATGGGAAATAATAGAGATCTCTTCAAGAAAACTGGAGATATCAAGGGAACATTTCATGCAAAGTTGGGTACAATAAAGGACAAAAAAGATTGGTTTAGGGCCCAACAGAAGCAGAAGAGATTAAGAAGAGGTGGCAAGAATACACAAAAGAACTATACAAAAAAAGCTGTTAATGACCAAGATAACCATGATGGTGTTGTCACTCACCTAGAGCTGGATGTTCTGGAGTGTGAAGTCAAGTGGGCCTTAGGAAGCGTTACTCTGAAGAAGGCTAGTGAAGGTGATGCACTTCCAGCTGAGCTGCTTAAAGTCCTAAAAGATGATGCTCTTAAAGTGCTGCACTCAATATGTCAGCAAATTGGGAAAACTCAGCAGTGGCCACAGGACTGGAAAAGGTTAGTTTTCACTCCAATCCCAAGGAAAGGCAATGCCAAAGAATGCTCAAACTACTGTACAATTGCACTTATTTCACATGCTGGTTATGCTCAAAATCCTTCAAGCTAGGCTTTAGTAGTACACGAACCAAGAATTTCCAGGTGTACAAGCTGGGTTTCAAAGAGGCAGAGGAATCATAGATCAAATTGCCAACATTTGTTGAATCATGGAGAAAGCAAGGGAGTTCCAGAAAAACATCTACTTCTGCATCATTGACGATGCTAAAGCCTTTGGTTGCATGGATCACAACAAACTGTGGAAAATTCTTCAAGAGATGGAAGCAACAGACCACCTCACCTGTCTCCTGAGAAACCTGTATGTGGGTCAAGAAGCAACAGTGACAACTGGACCATGGAGCAACTGTCTGGTTCCAAACTGGGAGAGGAGTAAACAAGGCTGTGTATTGTCATGGTGCTTATTTAACGTCTATGCAGTGTACATCATGTGAAATGCTGGGCTGGATCAATCACAAGCTGGAATCGAGACTGTTGGGAGAAATACCAACAACCTCAGATATGCAGCTGATACCACTCTAACGGGAGAGAGTGAAGAGGAACCAAAAAGCCTCTTGATGAATGTGAAAGAGGACAGTGAAAAAATTGGCTTAAAACTCAACATTCAAAAACTAAGATCACGTCATCTGGTCCCATCACTTCACAGCAAATAGATGTGGGAAAAGTGGAAGCAGTTGCAGACTTTTCTTTCCAAAATCACTGCAGACAGTGACGATAGCCATAAAATTAAACAATGTTTGCTCTTTGGAAGGAAAGCTATGACAAACCTAGACAAAGCATTAAAAAGCAGAGACTTCAGTTTGCTGACAAAGGTCTGTATAGTCAAAGCTATGATTTTTCCAGTAGCTATGTATGGATGTAAGAGTTGTACCATAAAGAAGGCTGAGCGCCGAAGAATTGATGGTTGCAAATTGCAGTGCTGGAGAAGGCTCTCACTGAGAGTCCCTTGGACTGTAAGGAGATCAAGTCAGTCAAGCCTAAAGGAAATCAACCTTGAATATTCGTTGGAAGGACTGATGCTGAAGCCCAAACTCCAATACTTTGGCCACCTGATGTGAAGCATGAACTCACTAGAATAAAGACCCTGATGCTGGGAAAGACTGAAGGCAAAAGGATAAGAGAGCAGCAGAGGATGAGATGTAGATAGCATCACTGATTCAATAGATACGAATTTGAGCAAACTTAGGGAGATAGTGTGGAGAAAGCAATGGCACCCCACTCCAGTACTCTTGCCTGGGAAATCCCATGGACAGAGGGGCCTGGTAGGCTGCAGTCCATGGGGTCGCTAAGAGTCGGACATGACTGAGCAACTTCACTTTCACTTTTCACTTTCATGCATTGGAGAAGGAAATGGCAACTTACTCCAGTGTTCTTGCCTGGAGAATCCCAGGGACAGAGGAGCCTGGTGGGCTGCCGTCTATGGGGTCGCACTGAGTCGGACACGACTGATGCGACTTAGCAGCAGCAGCAGCAGGGAGATAGTGGAGGACAGAGGAGCCTGATATGCTATTGTCCATGGGGTGCTAAGCACTCCTATTGTTTAGCAGGATTCATGTGAAGTAACTGAAATAATTTATGAAAAGTGCTTAGCAAGGTGCCTGGCACAGAATAATTGCTTACCAAATGGTTGTTGACATTGTTCAGTTGCTAAGTTGAGTCCAACTCTTTTCGATCCGATGGACTACAGCATATCAGTCTCCTCTGTCCTCCAGTATCTCCCTGAATTTGTGGCTAGGCTTCCCTTATGCCTGCAATGAATCCACCTGAAATGCAGGAGACCTGGGTTTGATCCCTGCTTTGGGAAGATTCCCTGGAGAAGGGAAAGGCTACCCACTCCAGTATTCTGGCCTGGAGAATTCCATGGACTGTATAGTCGATGGGGTCACAAAGAGTTGGACACGACGTTCACTTCATTTCACTTCACAGATGAGGCTACTGAGACTCAAAGATATACAGATGACATCACCTGCATAAGTGAAGAAGAACTAAAGAGCCCCTTGATGAAAGTGAAAGAGGAGAGTGAAAAAGGTGGCTTAAAGCTCAACATTCAGAAAACGAAGATCATGGCATCCGGTCCCATCACTGCATGGCAAGGAGATGGGGAAACAGTAGAAACAGTGTCAGACTTTATTTTTCTGGGCTCCAAAATCACTGCAGATGGTGATTGCAGCCATGAAATTAAAAGACGCTTACTCCTTGGAAGGAAAGTTATGACCAACCTAGACAGCATATTAAAAAGTAGACATTACTTTGTCAACAAAGGTCCATCTAGTCAAGGCTATGGTTTTTCCCGTGGTCATGTATGGATGTGAGAGTTGGACTATAAAGAAAGCTGAGTGCCGAAGAATTGATGCTTTTGAACTGTGGTGTTGGAGAAGACTCTTGAGAGTCCCTTTGTCTGCAAGGAGATCCAACCAGTCCATCCTAAAGGAGATCAGTCCTGGGTGTTCATTGGAAGGACTGATGTTGAAGCTGAAACTCCAATACTTTGGCCACCTGATGTGAAGAGCTGACTCATTTGAAAAGACCCTGATACTGGGAAAGATTGAAGGCAGGAGGAGAAGGGGAGAATAGAGGATGAGATGGTTGGATGGCATCACTGACTCAATAGACATGAGTCTGGGTAAACTCCGGGAGTTGGTGATGGACAGGGAGGCCTGGCGTGCTGCGATTCCTGGGGTTGCAAAGAGTCAGACACTACTGAGTGACTGAACTGAAGTGAATGTTCCCAAAGTCACTGAGACAGAACCACATCCAGAGAGACAGGCTCCAGAGCTGGGGATTCCACCTGAATTCAAATACTATCCCCTTAAAAACTAACTGAGAATTTTAAGTAGAATTGGGCATTAAGGGAAAACTCTCTGGAGGTCACCCTGGCTGGGGCTGTATGAGGAAAGCAGGCCTGCAGAGGCGACAGTGGGGCCGGAAGCACTTGGCTCCCTGCCCCAGACGCACACAGGCAGTCGTCTCACTGGATCAGTGTGTCTGCCATATGGCTTGCCATCAGGTGACCCAGGTTCAAGTTCCGGGTCTGCTACAATTTCCCTGTGTGGCTTCGAGTGGTGGCTAATTTCTTACTGCACACTGCGGGGGAAGATTTGACTAGACAGGCCGACAGTTTTCCTCAACTTTAAAATGCTGGGATTCCATGTATCACTTCTCCCAGAGGTATTTGTGATGCGGAATAAAAGGCCTCCTGCTGTCTCAGGGAGGTGGTTTTTAGGCCAGTTGTCCCTTCCTAATGCCCTGTATTTGAGCATCTTGAGTTTCTGTCTACCCAAGGGTAGGCCTCTCCTGTGCTAGGCTGTGGAAATAGAAGGGTTAAATAATACTCCCTGCTCTGCTTCAGGCTGAAGGGTTCTAAGGACCGACTCTGGTTTCAGCTTTGCTGGCTGGCTGTTGTGACTTACTGTGACTAAGTAAACACCCGGGAACAGGCACCCCCGGACTTCTCCCGTCAGATTCATTACTATTTTTTTTTTTTTTTAATCCTTTGTTTGGATACAAGCTTCTTTGAGCTCATCTTTGGAATGGAAATGAAAGCATTACCGTGGAACAGGCAGAACAGGAATTGCCCATCAATTGAACTACAACTAGAATATGGAATCCCTGGGCCTTGAGCCTGTGTTGTTTAGTCCTGGCTTATTGGTCTCCTTGCCTCCCTGTCTTCTTCCCTCCCTCTCGCTCGTGTGGTCTACCCTCCCTCGTTGACCCCACAAGGTAGCCCCACTCCCCCAGGAGCCTCAGGAAAATGAGACAGCCCCCCCCAGCCCCGCAAGAAGTGACCATCCCTGGAGACAAGAAGTGAGTATGTGTGTGGACGGGGAGGAACAGGGGCTGGAATAGTGTGCTGGGGTAATGACCGCGACAATATTTCTTCTTTGGTTCCTCCAATCAGATTGCACTTCAGCCTCAGCTGTCATTCCAAGTGAAGACTGTAGCTTAGATTTTAGCTTTCTCCCCATCTCTATGGTCTGACGTCTTTTTTAGGGGGAAGGTCAAAGATTCATTTTACCTCTGGATTTATTTCTCTTTGTGTCTCTTCACCTATCTGAAGCTCATCTTCCTCCTCCGCTCCCTACAAACTACAAGAAAACAAACAAATGAAAAAGCAAACATGAGTCTCCTTCCTCACTTAACCGTCACTTTCTCTGCCTCTCCTTTTGTAAATTTCTTGAATGCATGAGTCTGGCCTAGCTGTCGTCACTTCATCATCTCCTGTTTGTATCTGATTCTACAGGGTGGTGAACTGTCCTCATGGCCCCCCGTGACCTTCTCATCACTCAATCCTAAGACCTTTTTTTAGTCCTCATCCAATTTAACCTTTTGACAACATGTGACATGCCGGACAGCTGCGCTTTCTCTCCTCTTGGCTTCTGTGACCAATCTTTTTACTGCTTCACCTACCCCTCAGAAATAATCACCTCTTTCTCAGTCTCTCTTGCCATTTTTTCTTCCCTGGCATGGACACAACATATATGTGTACCTACACATGTGTGTTCGTTGCTCAGTTGTGTCCGACTCATTGTGACCCCATGGACTGTAGCCCACCAGGTTCCTCTGTCCATGGAGTTCTCCAGGCAAGAATACCATTCCCTTCCCCAGGGGATCTTCCTGACCCAGGGATTGAACTCAGATCTCCTCATTTGTAAGCAGGGAAGTACTGAGCCCTGTCTTCTCCTGAAAAGAATTTAAACAGACTACAGACATATACACTTCATTAGAGTAGCAAAAAAGGGAATGAGATGGAAGTGGTGGGGAAGAGTAAATTGTAGCCATAATAAATGAGGAATGCAAAACTTTATCCAAAAGGTACTATAAGAACATTAGTCTACCCAACAAATCTGATTGTGTGACTCTCCCATCAAAAAGTCTGTGAGTACTCATTATTGCTCAACTCCTTAGCTTAGCCTTTTATTTGTTTATTTATTTGGCTGCCTTGGGTCTTAGTTACGACACACAGGATCTTCGCTGTGTCATGCAGGATCTTTCGTTGTGGCCCACAGGCTCTCCAGTGGTGGTGTGAGGGCTCCAGAGGGTTTGGGCTTCGGGGGTTGTGGCATGCAGGCTTATTGCTCCACAGCATGTGGGATCTTAGTTCCCTGATCAGGGATTGAACCTACATCTCTTGCATTGCAAGGCAGATTCTTAACCACCGGGCCACCAGGGAAGTCCCCATAGCCTTTCATACTTGAATCCTAGCTTGCTTTTCCAGCTCATTTACTACTCTTGGACCTTGGTACAGCTGATTCCTCTGCTTAGAATATACTATGCTCAACAAACAGAAAAAGAGCAACCCTAAACCAACTATACGAAAAGATACTAAACTTCATTAATCATCAAGGAAATATAAATTACAGCCACAATATGGCTTAAAAAGACAATGGAAAGTTCCAAATCAAGCCTAGTGAAAATGCAGAACAAAATGAATTCTCCTAAACTGCTGATAGAAGTGTAAATTGGTACAATTATTTTGGTAAATTGTTTGTCAGTGTTTAGTAAACCTGAACATATGCACACAAAAACTAAAATTGTTTCTGAGGATAAGCATTTCTATGTGTGGACCATCACATAGAATACGTGTGTGTCTTTCCTTACCAAGGCTCAGATTCTCCCTGGACCATCTGCTGTTTAAAAAGCACAAAACAAATATTAATACAACATGGTGGAATGAAACTTGACAAAAAACTTTCTGGAAGCTACATCGTGAAGTAAATTTCAACTCTGCTTTGTTTCCATTTACTTCAAATGGTGAATTATTTTAAAAGAGATTTAATGTTTTCTTAATCATGTACTACAAAACAAAAGACTTTGGAAAACATATTTAACAAGCTAATAAATCTCTGAAAAGGTTTTATTCCATAAAAAAGAATATACTAGGCTCTCTCCCTCTCCCTCATGTTGTCCACTCAACAAGCATCGGCTCTTGTTTAAAGACAGTTCCAACATCACCTCTTCTGTGAAGCCTCCCCCAGCAACTCCTGTGGTAACTTATTACTCCTTTTTGGTAGCAAATAAACTTCCACAAGCTTCAGTTTCTGCATGTGGACAGTGGGAATGATAATGGAACCTACTTCATTGTAAGGATTAAATGAGACACACACGAAAAGTGCTTAACACACATCCTGGCATATTGTGTGCCTTTACTAGATGTTCACAAGTAAGGTATTCTACCCTTAAGTGAAGAAGACAATAGCCAAGAAGACTAGGCTATTTTCTTAAGCTAATTAGGACCCAAGGATAGAGTTTAGAATAAGCCCCTGATTCCTCTTGCCTGGGCCATAGACTATTCACTCCTTGCCCACAAAGTCTTGCAAACGTTGCTCTTCATCAGTACCTGGCTGTTCCTTTCTGGAAAATCTCTCCTACCCTGAATGTCAGACTCTTCAAGTTTAGCACTACTAGGGTTCATGACTTTATCTGTGTGAGTAGGATCGTTGTTTAGTTCTAATCTAGTTGTCTCGGTCTTGCTGAGATCGTCTCTGCAATTCACTGCTAAAACAGTCTGGTCTCAGGGTGCACTGGGATTGTCAAATGGATTCAGAAGGCATCCCAGTGCCAGTGGTTAGCCAGGTACAGGGGCCTCCACACCCAGCCGCACAAGGCATTTGCTGGCCCTGGTGCCAAGAAAGCCTGGATGACCTCATGTCTGGCTTGGCTGCCGGGGGTGGGTTCTCCAGGGTCACCTCCTCAGCAGCCCTCTGACTGTGGGCACTCGGCAGTGCCTGTACACTTGTGTGTGCTTGGTTGTATCTCTCTGTGTGTAACTCTCCCTAGGACTCAGGGACTTTATGGTTCCCCTAGAGGATTCTCATAATAATTAAACCAATACTAAGTGGAAGTTGGTATCCATGCACATCCAGAGAGAGGAAATAGGAGGCTGTGGGAGGCCAACTGCCTCACCCAGAGTCACTTGAATTTTAAATGATGTTCATAAGTGATCTGCCTCACCTTGAGCCCAGGCTGTTTCTGGCATGCTTTATACCCCTTTCAGAAAAGCAGAAGAACACACGAGGGTTCTTGGGTAACCACATGAGACACCCTACTGTATCGTTACCTTCCTTCCCATGGCTCCAGGGCTACCCTGCACTTGCAGTGGGCTCCCAGTGAACATTTTTGGAGTGACCTGTATGTGAGGTACCCTAAGGAAGGGGGATCACAGGCCTTGGAAAGCAGGAATTGCATATTACAGTTGGAAGGGTGGGCTTAGTGAGCATGTTGGGGAGTGGCTTGTTGGTGCTGAGAGGCTGCGAGCCAGCTCTGGGATCTTAGGCAGCTTTCTCCCCATTTGTCCATTTTGGGAGAGATGAATTTAAGGTTCCCTTCTTTAACGAGAGGTTTTCATATGGTATTGAATCTCTCCCTTGAGACAAGCATTATTAAAAATTTACTGTGAGCACACAGTAGCTTACATGTGTGTGGAGCTTCATTAATACTTTCCATTGCTTGTTTCCATTTGGAAGTGCATTATAGCTTATTTTACACAGCACAGATTTTCTTTTCATATTACATGGTAACTGACTAATGAATTTTCCTGGCCCCTTGTGGCAGAACCCCTATCACTTTGAAAGCAAAAATTTTACCACCTATGGGCCTCAAGGAGCAAAACAAGTGGTATCCACCAAGGGGACAGGCAAGGACAGGCCTGAAGAGGGGCGTGTGGTGAGCAGGCACTGAAGACTCCAGGGGTAACAGTCAGACAGCCCAGAGAGCCAGCGCAAGGAGGTGGCCTGCACGTGGGTCTGGTCAGGACCACACAGCGTTTTAAAGAAATTAAAAATTGCTGCTAAAATAGAAAATTAGGATATTGCACGTTAAACGTCAGTGCTTTGGGGTTCTGTTGAAAATTAGGATGGGGCATATCCCTGTATTCCTACTTGGCCAGCTTTTGTCAGATGCTCCTTCGTTAGGGGGTCACACTGCCCAGGCCATCCCAGGGCCTGCTCCTCATGCTTCTCTCTTCTCTGTCACTTGCATTTGTGGGCATGTTACCCTAGTATTCAACTTCCTTGGGGGCTCAGACGGTAAAGCGTTTGTCTACAATGTGGGAGACCCAGGTTCAAGCCCTGGGTTGGGAAGATCCCCTGGAGAAGGAAATGGCAACGACTCCAGTACTGTTGCCTGGAAAATCCCATGGACAGAGGAGCCTGGTGGGCTACAGTCTATGGGGTCGCAAGGAGTCGGACACGACTGAGCAACTTCACTTACCCTAGTATCCAGCCCACTGTGTCCATCTCTGCAGAAACGGAGTCATGATCAACAAACTTATGGACAATTAAAATTCCTAAATGTGACTGCAATCTGACCCAATATTAATTGTACCACAAAGGAGCTACCAAAAGATGTGAGATTTTGTTCGTATCAGTGGATCTTATTTTCCAGAATTGACTATGAAATCAGGCCCTCTATGCTGGGATCATGTTCCGTGTTCTAAGTATTTTAACTGCCACAACCACCACCTGCATGAGGTGGCTGCCAATAGCCCCCTTTCATCATGGAGAAACTGAAGCACAAAGAGGTGAAGCAACTTGCTCTGTGTCCCGAGAATGGCAGGACTGGGATGGAAGCCATAGGCAGTCCTACTCCAGAGAGTATCTTCCCACCTAACCCCCTGCCCTGCCCCCAGCCACCTCTTGTCATTGGTGAGAGGCCTGCCAGTCATCGTCGCCTCAGGAAGGGAGCAAGTGAGATCATGTGTGGTAAATTGCATCGTGCTCTATAAATGTTAGTTGTTACTAGTAATTACTCTAACCTGCAGGTCAGGAGTCAAGCCATCAGCCTGTGGTGGAGGCTACCAGTTTGTCAGTCTCTCTCCAGCTATGACTCTGGTGGCCTCTAGATGGGGAGGGGTTGTCACTAGCACTGATTCTTGACATTCCAACATGATGTGAACAAAGAATCATTTAGACAACACAGCAGGGTGGTAGCTGAGGTGTGGGGCCAGTTTTCAAAGGCACAGACTAGTTTATTTCAACACTCCCTTCTCTCACTGTGGAGTTAAACCCACCCACAGCCCTCTGCTCCTGTTGGGAGGTCCAGGCTTACTCCGTACTAGGGAGAACCAAAGGGTCTGCCACCCTCTCCCTGGGCAGTTTCCGAGACACTTGTGTGCAAGGCACGCAGTTTGTAGACTGCATGCAGTTGCTGACCAAAGGAGTAAGCAGGCATACAAAGGTGCCGTCTGAGTCCCTCTGGTTCGTCAGCCCAATTGGTCTTCCTAGACGTACATCATTTTTAGCTCATATGGGGGCACCATGTAGGCTAGAGGGGCCCTGGTTTTGTAACCAAAAAAGACAGGTGGCAGACTCCTTTGCTGCCCAGGAGCTCAACCTCTATCTCCAGCTCCCAATTCTCCTCTTTGTCTGGGCCCCTGAGTCCCTCCCTGGCAGGCTCATCCCTTGCATGGCTCCCCATCTCCTGCCCTCCCCCATCTAATCATAGACAAGGTGATCCAGGGCCAACTCCCAAGGTGCAAGGTTGGAACCCCATTTCCTTCACCTCTGGCCTCTGTTCCTGGGTTCCTTTTTGGGTAACCTCCTAGGGCTTCTGTTTATACCTTCCAGTTCCCCAGCCCCAAGCCTGGAGAAATCTCTTAAATCTGAAGCTTAGCCACAGATTCCTGGCTGTGGACAACCTGTCTGACCAGACTTCCAGATGTGGCTCTGTTGATGTTGCCTGCACCCCACACAGCTGTGAGGCTGCCCTCTGCTTGTGTCTACATGATTCACAGTCTGCTTCCACCAGAGCTGGGGACTCCCCTTGACAGCGACACTGGACCTCATCTGCCTGGCTGAGCACGAGGGGTCAGGTTGGGCCAAAGGTCACTTCCTGCAGCACGCATACCACGCCAGCAGTGAAGCTGTGCTGGTTCAGACCCTCCCTGCAGGACTGATCCGTGAGTAAATAAAGTGCCACGTTCAGACCAGTCCAGAGCGATGATGCAGAGGAGCAACAGTTCTTTACCTGTGTCTCCCCAGTGCCCTGAGGGACCCACACATGGCGCCGGCTCACAGGAAGCGCTCAGTAAATAGTTACTGGACCATTTTGGCTGCAGATACTGTAGCCACTCTTACCTGGAAGATGATTCAGAATTTCTGTGGGTGGGTGTGGTGGTGGTTGGAGGGATTTAGAAGTTCTCCCCTCCTCCTACTGAGAAGCACAGATACCCCTGTGTCCCCTCAGAGGCATGTCCTCCTGGAGTCACTGCTCTAGCGTTTCCTTGGTGACTTTGGCACCAAGGTGACAAGTGCTAGATATGAGAAGGGGTAAGTCCTCTGTTTCCCACTTGCTGCTTTCTCCAGTACTATGTGCTTTTATTCCTATCAGCTTGGTTCCTTGCCTTTGGTCAGCAGATGGTTTTGGAGGACTGAGGGGTTTGTACCCTGAACTTGCCACAAGCTTGGGCTGGTTCTTAAGCCCTCAACATTGAGCTGAATTGGATTAGAGATTCAGCATCCCTCATCTTCCTTGCCTCAGACCCAAGCTGGCCTAGGAACTGAAGGGCAGTGGTCTTCAGAAGGGTGCCCTATTCCACTCTGCCAGAGGCTTGTGGAAGCCCCCCTGAGATGTAATGACCTCAGTCTCCAACTAAGGAGTGCCCAGGGCCAGCCAGTGGGACAAGAAGTCAAGCTTGGGATGTCAGGGGTGCTGGCTCTAACACCTTCTAGGCCCTCTCCTTACCCACAGGGGTAGACAGAATCAGGACACATTATCCCTGTTAATGCTCTGGTCTGGGAAGTGACAGGGCACGTAAGAGGTTCAACCCAGAAGAGAAGCCAGAAATCCTACTGCCCAGCGGCGCCCCTCTCCAAGGCTTTAAAGGGGCCGCTCTGGGGCTTCTCCCGCAGCTGGGCTTTCTCCCGTGACCTCAGTGCTTCAGGGTTGTGCAAGTCTCTCTGCTTCCTCCCACCCACATCTTACTCAGACTGGCAGGACCCTGACTCATGGCCACGTGATTGGGCAACCAGTTTTTGGAGACTGACCTTGGCAAGAGGAGCAGTGAGATGTGACTCAGGGCTGACTGGGAGCAGCGCCCATCAGGTGCTCACCCAGGAGGGTGTATGCATGAAATAAGAGACAATAGATGATGTTTTCTTTTCCCTCTTACTCCTCTGATCCACCCCTCGCCCACCTTCTGGAACCCAGGGCCACACATTGCTCCCCGCTTCTCCCCAGTGCTCAGATCTTCTACCTAGTCCCCACCTGGGGCTGAAAACCGTGTGTCCAGCTCTCCTCTTCTCAACTTCCTCACTTGGCCCCACCCTTCCTTACACTTTCTCTGTGCATCTCGCCTCTTTCCAAGCCCTTCCTCTGCATACCCCATATCCTTCCATGTCGTCCTTACACATCTCCTCTTGGCCTACTCACAGGCACGTGGGCACACACTTTTCTGGTGTCCTGATTATCAGTATTTCCTCTCAGGTAGCCGTTGGGTTGAAAGGGCATTGACGAACTAGGTCACTCTACCTGGGGAAGAAAATCATTGTTGTGTATTGCTATCATTCCCAGTAACATCTGCATCCCCTAACTGTAAGAGCCGAGAAAGCTCTACGGAAGTAGGGTCTCCTTCATTGTCGATAGGTCAGTTGGGAGAAAGTCTGCAGCTAGAGGAGTCTTCCTCTATTCACTATCAAATCAGGCTTTGCATCAAAAGAATTACCCAGATTGCCTAGAGAATTACCCAGATTCCCTGTACTCGGGATCATCTCTCTAGGCTTCTGAAACCCAGAGCTCAGAAATGCATGTGTTCAAACAGGGTTCTATTGCAATACTGGCTAATGTGTGTTTGAGGTCTGGTAAAATTCTCAGCGTATTCCCCCATCTGTTGAAACTGGTGTATGTCCAACTTTGTCGTTTCAGTCAGATGCTGTCAATCTGACTGTTTAACAGATTGTGAGTGAGAAAGAAAAAAGAAAGGGAAAGACAACACTTTTCTGTAAGCATAATAATATTTTAACATGAAGTTGAGTAAGAAAGGGCTATAACACATTAAATGAGTATATACATAAATGTCGCAGAGAATCTGGTAATTTCTTAGGAATGAACTAAATTATTACTCTGTCATGAACTGTGAATGTAATAGTGTTGCAGATAGAAAAACTGGAAATGTTTTCCTGGAATGTTTGATATACACAAATGATCCAAACACATGTACCTAGCTGTGTTACTGATATGATAGAAACACTAAAGAATTGCTAATATGTAATTTTTAGAACTGATCTGCTTCCATTTTATTTGGGGGAAAAAGTCAAGATTTTGCCAAAGGGTGACTTATACTGCAAGATTTCTGAATAGGATCTGAATGTGGAACTATGGCTGGGGTGCCGGAAGGCAGTGTGGGGCCCAGCACCTGGAGGCAGCAGTGCCTGTGAACCCCAGCCAAGAGTTCAGCTCAGTCTGTGCAGCAGGTTGTCAGTTTGGCGTTTTGTTGACATTTGTAATCTGATGTTTAGAAAAGTCAGAGACAATCATGCAAGACACAGAGAAGCCTGGAAACTACCCAGCTCAAGTTGTTGGGCCTCAGTTGTCCAACTGCAGGGCCCAGTGTATTTTCTGGGCCATTTTTGTTGCTTGAACTGGGATGTTAGAGGCAGTCAGTATGTGGATAAGAGTGCAGATTTTGGAGTCTTGCTTGGAATCAGTTTCTTATGTCTATACTTGCTAATTGTGTGAACTTGGGCAGGTAACTTAAGCATTCTGATCTGGATTTCCTTACTTATACAGCAAGATAATAATGTTGCTATGAGGAGGAAAGGAATTAACATCAATAAAAGAGTACCCAGCATCTAGCAGGCACTTAATAAGCATTAGTTTTTTAAATTACTTTTACTATTTAAAAAAAGGTCTCAGAAATCACACTGGACTGCTAGCAAAGTCTGTAACTGTGATATGATAATATGAGCTTTATTATTATTCTCATTCTTCTTCATATTTGGTGATAAAAAAAAGTCTGGAGGTATGAAGTCCAAAATTGGTAAGTGGAACCCATGATAATCACTCTGTCCATCTGCTCTGCTATCCACAGCGGACGGCTTCCATCTCTGTGTTGTTCATGGTCTAGTGGAGCTGCTGAAGATCCAGCCATCATATTAATGTTCCAGGAAGGAAGCAGAAGGAAGTGTGGAAGAAGAAATAGAGAGAAGCAATCTCTAGCTGCCTGTTTCCCTTTAGCTTTTTTTTTTTTTTTTCCTGTGCACAAGGACTGATGCTTAAGCTGAAGCTCCAGTACTTTGGCTACTTGATGCAAAGAGCTGACTCACTGGAAAAGACCCTGATGCTGGGAAAGATTGAAGGCAGGAGGAGAAGGGGACGACAGAGGATGAGATGGTTGGATGGCATCACCGACTCAGTGGACATAAGTTTGAGCAAATTCCCGGAGATAGTGAAGGCAGGGAAGCCTGGTGTGCTGCAGTCCATGGGGTCACAAGAAGTCAGACATGACTGAGCGACTGAACAAAACTGCCTCCACAACAGCTTCGACTCCCATTTCCTTGGCTAAAATAGTGTCATATAGCCACATGGTTTAAAGAGGCTAGTCATTCTAAATAATTAAAGTGGGGTTGCTTTACCCAGGAAGAAGAGGAGGGTCATACTGGTTGTGTAGACAAACAGTAGTTGTTGCCTAGTTATATCCAACACAATAATGTTGTACTTTTAGATAGGCTTGATTAGTTATCTTCATATGTTGAGAATTTGGAAAAATGCTGAGATGAAACGTATTTGTAGATACATGAAGGCCACTGATGAAACCGTCCTCAGGTGCAGAAATTAATAGGGCTCTTTAATACTTTATGAATTCTCTTGACAATTGATCTGCTCTGTTTGGTAAGTGTTAAAAACAACAACTGAGGGTAATTTTGGATTAACAGCCCCAGTACAGCATCTCTCGCCTTTTCAATAAAGTGTGAAGCCATGGCAAGAAGTCATGATGGGAAAGCTTATATCTACCCCAGAGATGAAATCTAATGGGCAGCATAAACCTAAAATTTCAAAGGAATCTTTAACATAGACATTAGACAAATGAAGGTTAAGACAAATCTTCGTGTCATTTGGACCGTGAAACAGCAGAGGTGAAAACCATAACCTCTTGACTCAAAGACCCAGCTGGCCCTCAACTGTGGGGTCACTGTGAGGCAATGAAGGTTGATTCTCTTCCTCTCTCCTTGTTGCCTGTCTGCGTGTATTTAAAGACAACATCACCTCAGAAGTTAACTAGCAGTTGGTAGTGGGCTTATGTGTGTGTTGGGACACACTGGGGTGAGGGGCTGCCGTAGTGTCTACATTCAGGGGGATATAATCCTGACAAGTAGAGAGCTATTAGAGTTGGCATTGACAGAAAGAACTCTGTTGGAACCAATCAGAATTGTTGGAACCAATTCTTGTAGCTTCTCAAGAATCACATTGGTTGGAGTGTGCTAGGTTTAAATGGATGAATACCCACTGGAAATCAGAACTGGGCCAGATGTTATGTACGCCAACATGTCTCTCAGCCATGGAGTTTGACCTTCACACAAATTGAAATGGAGCCAGGGAAAATCTACACACATTTTCTGTTGTTAAATACCAAGTTTAAATTGCATTTACCTTTAAAAATGATTTAAATGTGACTGAGAGACAAGATGGCATCAACACTCTGGAGCCAGACTGTCTGTATTCAAATCCTGATCCAGCATTTTGACCTTGGGCAAATTACCTAGCCTTGGTGTCTCAGCATTCACATCTATAAAATGAGGTTAGCAACATTTCTTTCTTCACTGTTGTTGTGAGGATTGCATGAGTCAATATATGAGAAATGTTTAAGACAGTACATAGTAAGCACTCAATAAATGTGACCTATATTATAATGATGAAGGTTATGATTAAAGAGAAAAAGAATTTAGTATAGAACTTGTAAATAAATTACAGAAACAAGGGAAAGGATATAGCTGGCTGAAGATTCAGAGGTCAAATATATCTTCGGAAATAATGTACTGCAGGCTCTAAAAGAAAATTTCAGGAAGCTCTTTAGTATCTTCAGCAGGGTAAAAGAAGATGTGGTCTTTACAAAACAGGACAGAAACCCACAACGAGAGATAACAAAATTGTAAAATGTATGTTGAGCCAATGAGCGGAACTGATGGCCTAGAAGATGAAAGCAGGAATTTGTGAAGAAAAAGCTTGAGGAATTCTTCCAGAACACAGAGGAAAATATAAAAAAATCATGTGGGAGAATATGATGGCTGTAGGGAACAGAAATGTGAGAATGACCTGAAAACAATTGACTCTGAAGCAGAAAACAGAACAAATGGGTCAGAATACTTCACTATGAAGTAAAAGAATATCTTCTGACTGCCAGAAAGAGAGACCTCTATGCTGATTAAAACAGTTTGCTCCTTCCATACCAAATCAATGATAAGAGACTCACAATTAGGCGCACACCAGCAAACTTTTCAAAGCGTCCAGGACGAGGAGGGATGCTTAAAAATTAGACTGACTACACACATCACCTTTGTATTACTAAACACTTAGACAAAAGCATGAAAGTTTGTCGGTGATGTTATTATCTATCCAGAAAATTAAATTCTGTTCATACAGAAGTCGCAGAAAAATTTTTCCAGAATTTATAACTGAGTTTAGCACCACGATCATCTTTTAAACTACTTTGCACAAATAACAATTTCTTGTTTTCCAGCAATAAGCAGTTTACCGGAGTGCTTGGCTGTTCTGGAGTGGGTGGCTAGGAGGCTGAGTGACATCTTTCCGTCTCACAGGACTATAGAACAAGGCCTGGCTTCCAGAACAACCGAAAGGAAGTCTGATGAACATACCTCCCTTTAGGTTGAGACCTCTAAGGGGTGTCTGTACCCTAGAGTAAGGTTGAACGAGGCATAAATAGGCTTTCAGGGGGATTGCAACTGAGCCTTAAGTATTCAGTTACTGAAATTGGGTCAGGGTGATTCCAGGTTACTAGTGCTTCTCTAGGCACAAAGCGAAAGGAAACTCATTCTAGGGAAAGAGATAACTAAAGGTTTAATTCACTAAAAAGATGTAACAATGCTAAATATGTATGCCTCTAATTTTATAAAATATTCTTAGTGGGATAATAAAAAAAATACTATATGTACATCCAATGTTGTACAATGCAGATAGCTGTGCCTAGAGAAAATTTATATGTAAATGTATATAAATAACATATAATGTACATAATTGCACAGATATTTATAACACAATATCCCTGGTGTCTCATATGGTAAAGAATTTGCCTGTAATGTAGGAGACCTGGGTTTGATCCCTGGGTTGGGAAGATCCCCTGGAGAAGGGACTGGCTACCCACTCCAGTATTCTTGCCTGGAGAATCCCACGGACAGAGGAGCCTGGTGAGCTATAGTCCATGGAGTCACAAAGAGTCAGATATGACTGAGGAACAAATACTTTCATTATATTTATGTAAATTTATGTATTTAACATAAATAAATGTATGAACCAATATATAATAAATACATATTAATATAAAATTAAATAATATAGCACATACAATTATATATGTATATGTAAACAATAATAATGTGGGAGAAACTATTGTCAAATTTTATTAAAAACTATAGCAATTAAGATTTTGTGGAATTGACTCAGAAAGAACAAATGTATCAACGGATATAAAGCCTTGATTATGTCAAATGGGGCATTGTGTAGCAGTAAGAAAAGGAAAGTTTTTTCAATGAATATTCTAGAATATTGGAATACCCATTAGGAAAAAGATGAAAATTAAATTCAGCCTCACACATACACAAAAATAAAATTCAGGAAAACTGTCATTTTGAAGAAAGACATAACAATAAAAAAATAGAATAAAACAATGTCTTCATGATCTCAGGATAAAGAATGACTTCTTAAACAGAACATAAATACTAACCATAAAGGAAAATTTTCATGTATATGAATACATTAAAATAAAAACTTCCGTTCATCAAAAATGACATTAAAATTAAAAAAATCAATAGAGGGAGAATATGCAACACATATGACTAACAAAGGGCTTATATTGCTTTGAATATATGTAGGATATAAAGATCATATATAAAGTACATATAAAGATCCAGGGTTTATAGGATCTTAGGGTATGTATAGCTTCAACTTTGGTAGATAATGATAACTGGTATCATTTGATATGATACCAGTTATCTAAAATTCTTAAGAGATATAAGTTTAGATAGAATGCTGCTGCTACTGCTAAGTCACTTCAGTCGTGTCCGACTCTGTGTGACCCCATAGACGGCAGCCCACCAGGCTCCCCCGTGCCTGGGATTCTCCAGGCAAGAACACTGGAGTGGGTTGCCATTTCCTTCTCCAATGCATGAAAGTGAAAAGTGAAAGGGAAGTCGCTCAGTCATGTCTGACCCTTAGCATGGACTGCAGCCTACCAGGCTCCTCCATCCATGGGATTTTCCAGGCAAGAGTGCTGGAGTGGGGTGCCACTGCCTTCTCCTTAGATAGAATAAGTTATCTAAAATAAGTGCTAACAGTTATCTAAAATAAGTACCCCCAAAAAACAATAGCTGGAGTAAAAATTACTAGGAAGAGGGCTACATTGTAAACCAAGGTTAGTTAGAAATCCTGAGATTAGGGGGGAAGCAACTAGAAAAGGCCTGATAGGCCATGAAGAGGAGATGATAGTGGCAGAGCATGAGATAAGAGTGAAGAAATAGTACAGTGTTAAGGAAATAGAGATTAAAAAGAAGTAAAGAGAAAATAGCAGACGTAGAAAACAAAGGAGATCGAACACAGGCAGAACTGATTTCCCTGCAAAAGAAAATCAAAACAAAGAAAAATATTTAAAATATAATAGAAGAAAAACAGGTGGTTTATTTCTTTTTTTAAATTGAACTATAGTTGATGTAAAGTATTATATGTTACAGGTGTAAAATATAGTGATTCACAATTTTTAAAGGTTATATTCCATTTATAATTAATATAAAATATTGATTATATTCTGTTTTACAATATACTTTTGAGCTTATTTTATACATAATAGTTTTTATAAATCCTTTTAATCCTCTACCACTATAGTGCCCCTCTCCCTTCTCCCCAGTTACCACTAGTTTGTTCTCTATACCAAACAGGTGGTTTCTAATGAAATTAAATATACTCTTACATATGACACAGCAATTCTATCCACTCCTAGGTGTTTACCAGAATAAATGAAAACATATGTCCACATAAAGGCCTGTATATGAATGCTCATAACAGATATAGGGGCTTGACAAAATAATAATATACTTCATTCAAAGAATAGATTTAAAGATAATAAGGTTTTCAAAGTGATAATGGAAGAACTTTAACCATTAGCATTTTAAACATATTTTAAAACTACATTTTTCTAAAACAGTATGATACTATTTTAGGAATAGGTCAGTAGATTACTAGAACAAAATAGACAACCTAATCACACTAGGACCACAGCCTTGTCTAACTCAATGAAACTGAGCCATGCCCTGTGGGGCCACCCAACACAGGCGGGCATGGTGGAGAGGTCTGACAGAATGTGGTCCACAGGAGAAGGGAATGGCAAACCACTTCGGTATTCTTGCCTTGAGAACCCCATGAACAGTATGAAAAGGCAAAATGATAGGATGCTGAAAGAGGGACTCCCCAGGTCAGTAGCTTACCAATATGCTACTGGAGATCAGTGGAGAAATAACTCCAGAAAGAATGAAGGGATGGAGCCAAAGCAAAAACAATACCCAGTTGTGGAGGTGACTGGTGATAGAAGCAACGTCCGATGCTGTAAAGAGCAATATTGCATAGGAACCTGAAATGTTAGGTCCATGAATCAAGGCAAATTGTAAGTGGTCAAACAAGAGATGGCAAGGGTAACCATCGACATTCTAGGAATCAGCGAACTAAAATGGACTGGAATGGATGAAATTTAATTCAGATGACCATTATATCTACTACTGTGGGCAAGAATCCCTTAGAAGAAATGGAGTAGCCATCATGGTCAACAAAACAGTCTGAAATGCAGTACTTGGATGCAATGTCAAAAACGACAGAATGATCTCTGTTCGTTTCCAAGGCAAACCATTCAATATCACAGTAATCCAAGTCTATGCCCCAACCAGTAACGCTGAATAAGCTGAAGTTGAACAGTTCTATGAAGATCTACAAGACCTTTTAGAACTAACACCAAAAAAAGATGTCCTTTTCATTATAGGGGACTGGAATGCAAAAGTAGGAAGTCAAGAAACACCTGGAGTAATAGGCAAATTTGACCTTGGAATACAGAATGAAGCAGGGCAAAGGCTAATAGAATTTTGCCAAGAGAACGCACTGGTCATAGCAAACACCCTCTTCCAACAACACAAGAGAAGACTCTACACATGGACATCACCAGATGGTCAACACCAAAATCAGATTGATTATATTCTCTGCAGCCAAAGATGGAAAAGCTCTATACAGTCAGCAAAAACAAGACTGGGAGCTGACTGTGGCTCAGATCATGAGCTCCTTATTACCAAATTCAAACTTAAATTGAAGAAAGTAGGGAAAACCACTAGACCATTCAGGTATGACCTAAATCAAATCCCTTATGATTATACAGTGGAAGTGAGAAATAGATTTAAGGAACTAGATCTGATAGACAGAGTGCCTGATGAACTATGAACGGAGGTTCCTGACATTGTACAGGAGACAGGGATCAAGACCATCCCCATGGAAAAGAAATGCAAAAAAGCAAAATGGCTGTCTGGGGAGGCATTACAAATAGCTGTGAAAAGAAGAGAAGTGAAAAGCAAAGGAGAAAAGGAAAGATATAAGCATTTGAATGCAGAGTTCCAAAGAATAGCAAGAAGAGATAAGAAAGCCTTCCTCAGCGAAAATGCAAAGAAATAGAGGAAAACAGCAGAATGGGAAACACTAGAGATCTCTTCAAGAAAATTAGAGATACCAAGGGAACACTTTATGCAAAGATGGGCTCAATAAAGGACCGAAATGGTATGGACCCAAGAAGCTGAAGATATTAAGAAGAGGTGGCAGGAATACACAGAAGAATGTACAAAAAATATCTTCACAACCCAGATAATCACGATGGTGTGATCACTCACCTAGAGCCAGACATCCTGGAATGTGAAGTCAAGTGGGCCTTAGAAAGCATCACTACGAACAAAGCTAGTGGAGGTGATGGAATTCCAGTTGAGCTATTTCAAATCCTGAAAGATGATACTGTGAAAATGCTGCACTCAGTATGCCAGCAAATTTGGAAAACTCAGCAGTGGCCACAGGACTGGAAAAGGTCAGTTTTCATTCCAATCCCCAGGCAATGCCAAAGAATGCTCAAACTACCGCACAATTGCACTCATGTCACACCCTAGTAAACTAATGCTCAAAATTCTCCAAGCCAGGCTTTAGCAATACGTGAACCGTGGACTTCCAGATGTTCAAGCTGGTTTTAGAAAAGGCAGAGGAACCAGAGATCAAATTGCCAACATCCGCTGGGTCATTGAAAAAGCAAGAGAGTTCCAGAAAAACATCTATTTCTGCTTTATTGACTATGCCAAAGTCTTTGACTGTGTGGATCACAATAAGCTGTGGAAAATTCTGAAAGAGATGGGAATACCAGGCCACCTGACCTGCCTCCTGAGTTATCTGTATGCAGGTAAGGAAGCAACAGTTAGAACTGGACATGGAACAACAGACTGGGTCCAAATAGGAAAAGGAGTACATCAAGGCCCTATATTGTCCCCCCTGCTTACTTGACTCATATGCAGAGTACATCATGAGAAATGCTGGGCTGGAAGAAGCACAAGCTGGAATCATGATTGCCGGGAGAAATATCAATAACCTCAGATATGCAGATGATACCACCCTTATGGCAGAAAGTGAAGAGGAACTGAAAAGCCTCTTGATGAAAGTGAAAGAGGAGAGTGAAAAAGTTGGCTTAAAGCTCAACATTCAGAAACCAGATCATGGCATCTGGTCCCATTGCTTCATGGGAAATAGATGGGGGAAGAGTGGAAACAGTATCAGACTTTATCTTTTTGGGCTCCAAAATCACTGCAGATAGTGACTGCAGCCATGAAATTAAAAGATGCTTACTCCTTGGAAGAAAAGTTATGACCAACCTAGATAGCATATTGAAAAGCAGAGACATTCTTTGCCAACCAAGATCCATTTAGTCAAGGGTATGGTTTTTCCATTGGTCATGTATAGATGTGAGAGTTGGACTGTGAAGAAGGCAGAGTGCCGAAGTATTGATGCTTTTGAACTGTGGTGTTGGAGAAGACTCTTGAGAGTCCCTTGGACTGCAAGGATATCCAACCAGTCCATTCTGAAGGAGATCAGCCCTGGGTGCTCTTTGGAAGGAATGATGCTAAAGCTGAAACTCCAGTACTTTGGCCACCTCATACGAACTGTTGACTCACTGGAAAAGACTCTGATGCTGGGAGGGATTGAGGGCAGGAGGACAAGGGGGACGACAGAGGAAGAGATGGCTGGATGGCATCATCGACTCAATGGACGTGAGTTTGAGTGAACTCCGGGAGTTGGTGATGGACAGGGAGGCCTGGTGTGCTGCAATTCATGTGGTCACAAAGAGTTGACCACAACTGAGTGACTGAACTGAACTGAACTGATGATGTGTATTTGTTTTGTTAAATTGAAATATAGTTGACTTGGCAATATTATATTAGTTTCAGGTATAAGGTAAGGTAAGGTAAGATGAAGTCGCTCAGTCGTGTCCGACTCTTTGCGACCCCATGGACTGTAGCCTACCGGGCTCTTCTATCCATGGGATTTTCCAGGCAAGAGTACTGTAGTGGGTTGCCATTTCCTTCTCCAGAGGATCTTCCCAACCCAGGGATCGAACCCAGGTCTCCCGCATTGTAGGCAGATGCTTTACTGTCTGAGCCACCAGGGACGTTTCAGGCATACAACATAGTAATTTGATATTCTCATAGATTATACTTCATTTAAGGTTATTTTAAGATATTACTTATATTCCTTGTCTTGCACAGTGCATCCTTATAACTTATCTATATTGTACTTAGTAGTTTGTACCTCTTAATCTTCCCCTCATTTTGCTCCTCTTCCATCCTCTCCCCACTGGTAAACACTAGTTTGTCCTCTAATCCCGTGAGTCTGTTTCTGTTTTGTTATGTTAATTATTTGTTTTATGTTTTAGATTCAAAAAATGTGTGACTGCATATAATATTTGTCTTTCTCTGTCTTACTTCAATAAACGTTATGCCCTCCAGATCTATCCATGTTGTATAAATAGCAAAATTTCATTCTTTTTATCCTGAGTAATATTGCTGTGTATATCTACCACATCATCTTTATTCATTCACCTGTTGATGGATGCTTAGGTTACTTCCATATTTTGGCTATTATAACACACCACTATGAGTACTGGAGTGCAGGTTCATATGTATTTTCAAATTAGTGCTTTTGTTTTCTTTGGATATATATACCTAGTAATAGAATTGCTGGATAATATGGTAATTCTATTCTTAGCTTGTTGGGAACCCTCCATACTGTTTCCATAGTGGCTGCATCCATTTCCTTTCCCAATAATGGTGAACCTAGTGTCCTCTTCTCCATATCCTCAACAACACTTGTTATTTGTTCTTTTTCATGATAGCCATCTGACAGGAGCAGTATCTCATGATTCTGATTTGCCTTTCTCTGATGATTAGTGATGTTGAGCATCTTTTCATGTGTCTGGTGGTCATCTGTATGTCTTCTTTGGAGAAATGTCTTCAGGCCTTCTGTCCATTTTTTAATTGGATTATTTTTCAATTGAGTTTTATGAATTTTTCATATATTTCAGATATTACTCCCTATCAGACATATCATTTTGCAAATATCATCTCCCATTCAGAAGACTGTCTTTTCATTTTGTTGATGTTTTCCTTCCCATGCAAAAGCTTGTAAGTTTGATGCAGTCCCATTTAAAATTTTTTAACTTTCATTTCCCTTGTTTAAGGAGACATTAAAAAATATATATATATATATATATATTGCTAAGACTGATGTCAAAGAGTGTACTGCAGATGTTTTCTTCTGGGAGTTTTAAGATTTTCGGGTCCTACATTTATTTAGGCATTTAATCCTTTTTTTTTTTTTTTTTTGTATATGGCATGGGAAAATGTTCTAATTTCATTCTTTTGCATGAAGCTGTGCGGTTTTCCTAATGCCACTTATTACTTATTGAAGACTGTCTTTTCTCCATCATATAGTCTTGCCTTCTTTGTTATATGTGTTTGTGCTTTTATACCTAATAAGTATGACACTTAAATCAGTAGGAAAAAGTATTGGTTATTTAATAAATAGAACTAGAATAAGTTTTAATGCCAAAAGTTGACAAAAATTTTCAGTAAAAATATCAGATAGTAAGTATTTTAGGTTTTGTGAGCCATGCCATCTCTCTTACAACTTCTTAACTGAAACTGTAGAGTGAGAGCAGACATGGATAATACATATACAAATGAGAGTGGCTGCATCCCAATAAATCTTTACTTATAAAAATAAGCACTGCCTGGATTTAACCCAAGGGCTATAGTTTGTCGACTATATATGCCATATACAAACATATATGTTTGCCATAAACAAACATATATGACTATATATGCCATATACAAACAAAACAATAAACATACTAGAAGAAAATTCAGATGGATAATTTCACAATCTTAGGGTGAAGGAGAATATCGATGTAAAGGCAAAAAATAAAATAAAAGATTGATAATCTAATTTTTTAAGAGCTAAGCCTTTTTCACATTAAAAGATAAGAATTGTTTCTCCTCCTTAAGTTAAACCTTCAAACTGTATTTGAAGAAGCAAATCTTACAAAATCCTGGGAGATTTTGGTAATGATGTTGATAATTTCAAGGAAATTAATCAAGTAACTATTTGATTTAAAAGTGTATTATATTCAAGAATTTTGATATCTCACTATGGAAGATACTAGCCCAGCTCGGCAGAAAAGTGCAATATTTATAGCATATTTTGACATTGAAAATTTATATTAATTCCATGACCATTTTGAAGTGCTGGGAAAACTTTAAAAAATCCTGCATGAAGTTATTTGCATTTAATTCAATTAATCAGCATTTTGAAACTTCATTGAATGATAAATAATATTGTTATCTATTATTATAACAATAAATAATATTGTTAAATTTGGTAACATTTTAATGTTATTTTTACTCTCCTGTGAAAAGTTTTTTATATGACACATCCTAGTTTGTTTTTATACTACATATCCTTTGATTTTGTGTCTTGTTTTGGGCTTATGAATTTATGGTGGATATCCTGAGCCAGGAACACAATTAGGTTTCAGGCCAGTTTGACACTGTCTATTGTTAATTCTCATATGAATGTAGGACTTCAGACTTCAAGTGGGACTGTGCTGTCTGTGGAACTTAAATTATGTAATCGTTTCTTTCAAACTTGAGGGAGAATGATAAAATTTGGAGTCATGGAATATTGGTGTACAATTTAAGGACTGAAATAGTTCCATAAATTTTAAGAACATTGACAAATGTTATAAACAAATGAAAAACTGAAGAAAGATTGGTGTATAAAAAGAGCTTTGATAAATCGGTTTTCCACTGAGTCGAAAATTGAACATAAACATTTTGTAGAAGAAAGTTTATAACAGACTTCA
Source organism: Oryx dammah (assembly GCF_014754425.2). Classification (NCBI taxonomy): domain Eukaryota; kingdom Metazoa; phylum Chordata; class Mammalia; order Artiodactyla; family Bovidae; genus Oryx; species Oryx dammah. The sequence goes on along the minus strand of NW_024070209.1, from coordinate 9,843,426 downwards.
AATTCACGCTAACATCTTGGAAACATCAGAACCCAGAGAATAGCATCAAACACTTGAAATTAATACAGTAACAAACATGGCAGCTTGCTTTTATTCAACTGGTACCTGATGGTAGAATTAAATTGACCAAAAGAAGTCTCCAAAAATATACTTTAAAGTTTAATTAGCAGGTGAGGTCAAAGCTATGGTTTTCTTAGTAGTCATGTATGGATGTGAGAGTTGGACTATAAAGAAAGCTGAGCATCGAAGAATTGATGCTTTTGAACTGTGGTGTTGGAGAAGACTCTTGATAGTCCCTTGGACTGCAAGGAGATCCAGCCAGTCCATCCTAAAGGAAATCAAGATGAATCAGAATTCTGAATATTCGTTGGAAGAACTGATACTGAAGCTGAAACTCCAATACTTTGGCCACCTGATGTGAAGAACCGATTAATTGGAAAAGACCCTGATGCTGAGAAAGACTGAAAGTGGGAGGAGAAGGGGACGACAGAGGATGAAGTGGTTGGATGGCATCACTGACGTGATGGACATGAGTTTGAGCAGGCTCTGGGAGTTGGTGAGGGACAGGGAGGCCTGGTGTGCTGCAGTCCATGGTGTGGCAAAGAGTTGGACATGACTGAGTGACTGAACTGAACTGAACTGAAGTCAACTCGTGAAAAACCTTTTAAGAAATCCTGCTGGGAATAAGCCACAAAACCAGAACAATGTGTTTGAATTTTATTTTTAAAATAATGGTATCCTATATAAGAAAAAAGAATGCATTCTTTGCTTATAACTCAGGTGGGAACAATTTTTAATGTAACATTTGATAAATATGAAAGAATATTATTCACATATTGGTACAAAATAAAGCATGGTAATCATAAATCTGTGAGGCCACCAGCCAGTTTATAAACTAGATTATTGCCCTTTCTGTTGATGACCTATGCATGCTGCTTTCATTCTCCTGACTTCTATTACCAAGAGAGAACCTTTATCCAGTTTTGTGCTTTTCATTTCCTTGATTTTTCCCCCCCTTAAAGTCAGAGTAGTATTTATTTAGTTTAAGATTAAATCTGATAATTAACAGTTTTGTTTCATGACTCATACTAAGAGTGAAAGAAGAAACATGATTTGGAAAATAGTTATGTTTAAAATTTTAAAACTCTATATAGCCTACAAATAGTTTATGTATATACATATATACATATGTATATATTTACACATGTGTATATATACACATGCACATATATGTATATAACTTCCCTGGTAAACTTCAGATGGTAAAGAACTGCAGGAGACCTGGGTTTGATCCCTGGGTCAGAAAGATCCCCCGGAGAAGGGAATGGCTAACCACTTCAGAATTTTTTCCTGGAGTCTTCTATGGACAGAGAAGCCTGGAGAGCTACAGTCCATGGGGTCACAAAGAGTCAGCCACGACTGAGCAACTAACAACTTCATATATAAATATATATATATATATATATACACACACACACATATAATACATATACACACATATACATACACGTACATCCTTAATGTGTTCTCTAATGCTGAGGAACATCTCCTTGAATTAATATGGGGTAGATCATGATGTCAAAATTTGTTTGATAAGAATGGGATAGTTTTGGTTGTGATTTTTTTTACTTGGTCCTTTTGAACGTGCTTAAGAAGCATTTGAAACTAATCCACTGACAAATATGGTAGCCAGCTTTAATTTAACTGCCATCTGCTTGTAGAGATAGTTGACCGACAGAGGTCACCAAAAACAGATTCTACCTGAAACTATTAATTAGTATGGGTTAGGGTTAAAGGTAGGATGTGAAGAAATAAAAGTTATGCTTCGGGGTATGAGAATTTAAACACCGCATATATGTTTGTCCAGTCGCTCAGTCGTGTCTGACTCTGGTACCCTTTGGACTGTAGCCCTCCAGGTGCCTCTGTCCATGGGATTTTTCAGGCAAGAATACTGGAGTGGGTTGCCATTTTCTCCTCCAGGGGATCCTTCTGATCCAAGGATCAAAAGGTCTGCGTCTCCTGCACTGCAGGTGGATTCTTTACCACTGAGCCATTGGAGAAGTCCTTAAGTGCTGTGCAAGGAGACATTTTCAGTGAAGATTTTGACCTGTAACAAATGGAATGTTTCTGAATGAGCTCATTTTCTACCTGGCTGCCTGAAGAACTCTTCTGAATTGTTCCTTAGCGGGGAGGGGGTGGTGCGGAGAGAGCAAATTAGCCAAGATGGAGTGTTCCGGATCTCTCGCCCCATGTTTTGCAAATAATGACTATGTAACAGCTGAGGTCAAAAAGGTCCATCTAGTCAAGGCTATGGTTTTTCCAGTGGTCATATATGGATGTGAGAGTTGGACTGTGAATAAAGCTGAGCACCGAAGAACTGGTGCTTTTGAACTGTGGTGTTGGAGAAGACTCTTGAGAGTCCCTTGGACTGCAAGGAGATCCAACCAGTCCATTCTAAAGGAGATCAGCCCTGGGTGTTCTTTGGAAGGAATGATGCTAAAGCTGAAACTCCAATACTTTAGCCACCTCATGTGAAGAGTTGACTCATTGGGAAAGACTCTGATGCTGGGAGGGATTCGGGGCAGGAGGAGAAGGGGATGACAGAGGATGAGATGGCTGGATGGTATCACGGACTCGATGGACGTGAGTCTGAGTGAACTCCGGGAGTTGGTGATGGACAGGTAGGCCTGGGTGCTGCGATTCATGGGGTCGCAAAGTCGGACACGACTGAGCGAGTGAGCTGAACTGAACTGAACAGCTGAGGTCATCTGTAGCACCGCGCATGTGCATCGTGAGGCATTTGCTCGGTCTTTGTGCGGTACGCAGGTCTGTGAACTCCACCTAGAAAGAGGTGGCATTTCACTGCGGCATCACGGCTGTGTCCATTGGGTCAGTCATGAGAAGAGAAACTATAGTGTGTCTACCGCTACGGCGCTGAGCCAGCCAGGAGAGAGGCTGCGCTGTGTGATGCTGTGGTATGCTGCTGTGGCTGCGATGCCAGCCAGAAGAGAGCAAGAGTGTCTGCAGTTGCTATGGCTCCTCGAATCTCCTTCCAGTCTCTTAGCTTGCACCTTGCCTACTCTGGGTTCAGCGAACAGTGTGGACAGTGTGATCAGTGAGACAACTGGCGTCATGAACAGGATCAGTGACACATTCCTCCATTAATGAATCCAAACACATGCCTTGTGGTGGGATGCGGGTCTCAGGGCATGCGTGTGTGCTCAGCTGTGTCTGACTTTTTGCAGCCCTGTGGCCTACAGGCCTACAGGAGCCCACCAGGCTCCTCGGTCCATGGGATTTTCCAGGCAAGAATACCAGAGTGGGTTGCCATTTCCTCCTCCAGGGTATCTTCCCAACCCAGGGATCAAACCAAGGTCTCCTGTATCTCCTGCATTGCAGGAGGATTCTTTACTGCTTGAGCCATTGGGGAACCCCCACAGATTTCAGGGATCCAGGTCATAGTCTTATATCTAGAATAAGGGCAAGAAAATGTAAAGACCCCTTTGGGAGTAGTTACTAAAGTTGGAAATTTGATTGTCTTAGTAGCAAAATGTCAGCTTTCTGTTTATGGCATGCTGAAATCTCTAGTAAGGGCCAATGAATCTCCATGCCAAAACGTTCATATACACATTGGAGGGGAGAAAGGAAGAGTAGAAGAGAAAGGAAAAGAAGAGTTTTGATGTAAGTCAAAGTCAAGGAAACAGTTGGGCCACAGCAGTAGAATCAGTAAAGGATTAAAAGTTCCCTGCATTAGTTCTTTTTACCTCTTGCTATTTCTTTAGATTCTTTCTTTTGGGACCTCTTGGCGCTTGGTCTTCTTCCTTCAGAGCAGCTGGCTTAATTAAAGACTCTCTTCTCTGGGACAGGCCTTGGCTGGTTCTGTTTTAGAAGTTAGAAAAAAACACTGCTACTTGGGTTAAGACTAAGTTTGGTCCAGGACTAATTTTGGCCCTGTATTTAGTCTGGGCTTTGGACTAAGGGGTTCAAAATCTTTATTGTGTCTATGAATGGCGTCACTGAGTTCACAGAGTTTAGGAAATCCATGTGACATTTAGGGGGGCAAAATCCTCTGGTAATACACTATATGTGTTTATTTTCTCAGAAATTTATGGAAAGATGAGTAGCTGAACATACATTTGGAGATTTGGCGTTATAGGAATCTCTCTCACTTTCTTTTGGGAAAGATTAACATTATATGACCAAAATAGTTTGCTGAGAGTTTTTGTTGTCGTTGTTGCTGCTGCCAAAAATAGGATTATTTGATGGGAAGGATCAAGAAATGGATTCTCTTGAAGAAACATGACAGAGAGAAACCAATCCTTGATGACAGCACACTAAACAGTTGAATTGACTTAAATAACACACAAGTGATGCAAAGAGTAACAAATACCTAAATCTGTATGGAGATACTTGAATCATGGGTATCTCAGGATGTCATGCATGACTTTCTTTGGGAAGCTGATGGTCATGGCATATATGATGGAAAACAACCCTGGAAGCACAGAGAAGCTGATGATCACAGACTATAAAGGAGAGAGAAAAACTGATCTGCTTAGGTAAACAAAGTGTATGCAGAAGAGAAGGGAACATTCACATAATGCTTATTCCTTTTGTCTCCTGCATCATCACCTTCTCTTCCTATACAGACATTCTCCCAAGGTCATACAAGCATGCCATAGTGTATCTCTCATTTTAAAAACATGAAATCTTCAAGTCACTCTTTATTACATTGGTATGTTCAGTTTCTTTAAAGCGCTTGTTATCTGAATGTTCTTATGTATGTATTTGCTTATTATTTTCCTTCCTAATCTAGGAAATTAGCTCCATGAAGGGAGAGATCTTGTTTTTCTTGTTCACTGTTATTTCATCATGGTCCTAGAATAGTATTTGGTACATAGCTAGGGCTCAGTAACTGACTGCAAGAGGTTGGACTGACTGCAAGAGGTTGAGTGGCATGAAAATATGGGATATAATTTCTAATGTAAAAATAGATTTCTTTCAAAGGTGATTATAGATTCCAAGGACAGAGGCTAAACTGTAATCCTAGGAATAATAGGAAAGTCAATTCCATAGTCTAGTTGGTTATAGACCAAGGATGGCCAACACAAGGCATACCACACTCTGTCACTTCCCCATTCTGATTCTAAGACAGACATCACTAACATATCACAGTTCGTTTTCTTACATAGAGTGTCTACCTCCTCTCTGATTAATGAATCCATAGTTCAAGTGGACGGATGAGATTTTTCCCTAGAAAAACAGTGTTGGGGGAAAACCATATTAATATGGAAGGCCAAAATCCTTCTATAAATGATGCTGCCTGATTATCAACTCTAGATTGCAAATAAGGAAAAGAAAGAAGTAGTTTCATGACCTTACTTTTACTTTTTTTCCTTCCTAAACAAACCAAAGGACACCACAGTTCGTTCACGACACATGCACTGATCAAGGGGAGCAGTTAGGCAGTGCAGCATTTAGCCAAGGGCAGATGCCAAAACCAAGTGAAGAAAACCTGCTTGGTGACTTCCAAAAGTACTAGACAGAAATATGCCCCACTGGCTATGACTAGCAGCTGTAACTCACCTATTTGAAGAGCTGCTGCCTTCAGAGACATGCTTAGATAGAATAGGGAGAATGAAAAGAAAGCGTGGGTGAGACTCAGAATGGGGCAACTCTTTGCCAGTTTCTGAATGTTTTTATTGGGTTGGCCAACAAGTTCCTTTGGTTTTTTAATGTAAAAATAAAAGACACATTTTTGTCAAGAACTTTATTGAACAACATATTTACCACTTTGTTCCACTAGCTTCTGCCATTTTTTAGGCAAGCTTCATAATTACATCTTCCCAAAACTTTTGACCTTTCTGAACAAAGAACTGTTCCAAGCGCCTATTACAGTCTTCCAGGAAATTGAAATTTTTTCCATTAAGAAATTTTGTAAAAAATCATGGTGAGACCTTTCTGAAAAAAAAAAGAAAAGAAATTTTGTAAAGACCGAAATAAATGGACATCCAAAGGTGCAATGTCTGGTGAATATGTTGGGTGAACCAGAACTTCCCAGTCAGAAGCATGTGCTCTTGCATTACCCTAATGGAAGATTATGCTTTTTATGTTTAATTCTGGATGCTTTTTGTCAAGTGCTGCTTTCAGTTGGTCTAATTGGGAGCAGTACTTGTTGGAATGAATCACTTGGTTTTCTGGAAGGAGCTCATATAATAGAGAACTCCCTTCCAATCCTACCATAAACACAGCCTTGCCTTCTTTGGCTGAGGACTGGTCTCTGGGTGGTTGGTGGTGGTTCATTCCAGGTGCTCCACAATCTCCTCCATTCCACACTAGTGGACAGTATCTTCTTTTCATCACCCGTCACAATTTGTTTTAAATAGCAGATGTTTTTGTTACACTTCAGTAGAGAATCGCATGCAGAAATACAGTCAAGTAGCTTTTGTTTTACTTATGTGGAACCCAAACATCAAAGCAATGAACATAACCAAACTGGTGCAAATGATTTTAAGCACTTGATTTGGATACTTTGAGTACACTGACTATTCCTGCATGGTTTGAGATTGATTGTTCTCAATCAATGTCCTAATTTGATCCCTATCAACCTCAACTGGTCTGAGGTTGACCATGGGGTATCATCCAGTGAGAAATCTCTAGCATGAAACTTCACAAACCACTTTTAACCTGTAAGACCAGTCACAGCACCTTCTCCTTATACTGCACAAATCTGTTTTTGCATTTCAGTTGTGTTTTTACCTTTCTTGAAATACTAAAGCCAAAATATTGATTTTTTAATTCTATCTTTACTATTAAAGTGGCCACACAAAAATTCACCAATATTAAGGGTTTTTTTTAAAGTTTTTTTTTTAATGCATGTTGATATGACAGCTGTCACAATACAATCTAACAAAATGATTTCAAATGAAGTTAAGGACAACTAAGCACTACTAGGGCCATTTTACAGAAAAAACCAAATGACCATTTTGGCCAACACAATATTTGGGGAAGGGAGCAAATGGGGTAGGGATAGCAGCTGGGATGTTGCCTTTCATTAAAGAGTGGGGACTGACACTTAAATTGTAAAGTGGGGCTTCCTGCAACAAGCGAGAGCCACCCAGTATTTAAAACTTACAATGGCCTGCATGGGAATCAATGTCAAGAAGCAGAGAGTCCCTCCCATTGTTCTGCTGCCTCCTCCACCACATACGCAATGTACTGCCCAAGAACATGCAACTGATACATGAGTACCTCCAGAACAGAACACTGCTCACGGCCAGTGGAGGACAGTCTTTGGCCAAGAGGCAGAATTCTGCCCAACAGAAGTGATCTGAAGGAACATCGCAGAAATCTTGTCAAGATAGTTAACGTGTCAAGCAAACGAAGAAGCAAAACTATAGAGTAGAAGTAAACTCTCCATTTGCTTGAATTCCCTGCTCTTGTCCCTGCTCTTGACCTCATAATACAGTGATGGGGCCCTTAGATGAACTTCCAGGAGAGGTTAGGCAAATGGCTCAGTTAGACAGTGCTGAGATTCTGCTCTCTCTCCAATAGGTCTCTCTGTGGATGAATCATCTGAGGCAGGACCACCAAGAGAATAGGTTGGCATGTCTCTTCTGGAGTGGCACTAGATTCACAAAACAGGTGAAGGTAAAAATAGGGTGTGGTATGATGAAGGATGTGTTTGCTTAGGGAAATCTGTATAGGAAACGAATCACGCTTTGGGTAAGCCATGAACTAGGAATAACATCTTCCGTGCGTATCTTCTCGCCTGGATCATTTCCCTTTTGTCCTCTGCCTTCACCTACTGCGCCTTCTTCTCCCCGTCTCATTCCTCAGTCTCCTTTACTGTTGCCCTTTACTTATTCTTCAAGAAGCCATTTTCTGTTCCCAAGTCACCCTACATCATCTTTTTCCAAACCCAAACTGCTTGGACTATGTTGTCTACACTGACCATCTCTTTTTAATATCCAGATTTTCAGACACTCTGCAAGACAATATCTAGAATCACTGCATTTCATCCTCTCCACAATCCAACAATACCCCAGTGACCTAGCTATTATTTACCTCATGTTAGGAAGCTCAGAGTTGTTGAGTTTTCTCATGGTCCAAACAACAAGATGATAATAGTTGGCATTCAAACATAGGAGTGTCTACTGTAAACCTCTATTCTTGTGTTTTCTAAAGTATGTCATTTAGAAAATAAGTATCCAGTGACATTTAAATAGGGATGCTACAAAGGCATTGAAAATTTTGTGCTTTGAAAATAAATATTATGTACTGTGCCTTGTTATCATGAAAAAAAAAATCTGCCTGTAAGAATGGTGTCATATTTTATACTAGTAGTATTTCCTGATGGGGGTGCTATTGATCTGGAGTTAGAGAATGTACAATGGCCAGTGGGGTCCATAGTATGCAACTAAGAGTGTTCCCCTAAGTCCAGGTCTCCCCTGGGGATATGAATGCTACTGCCTCCAGTAGAGGATAACTGATCCTAGGCTATAATTACCAAGAAGGTAGGGTCTGTGTCTTTTTACTCATCACTGCGTCCCTAGCATTTGGCTCATTGTAGGCCTTTAGTAGACATCAGGAAGTGGGCTAATACATGAATCTGTGGTGAATAATAGATGAGCAGCATTTAGCCATGATGTTGGATGTTATCTAATCTAATCTCACTGGATATCTGGTTTAAATAACCCGAGTATGCTTATGATATTATTTGATGTTTGTTATATATGCTATATATGAATCAAATCTTAAATTGTTTCTTGCAGCAATTAAATCATATGACTACTTTAATCTAAGTGTTGACATTTTCTATCATGTGAGTTTTTGTTGTTGGCATCCATATACCTTAAAGTACAACACTTTCATTTAAGCTATTTTTTTATTTTTTAATTATGAAAGTATGACACATTTATAGGAGACTTGGAAAACACAGAACAAAGTTACATATAGTTCTACTATGTTGTTGTTCAGTTGCTAAATCTTGTCCAACTCTTTGTGACCCACGGACTACAGCATGCCGGGCTCACCTGTCTTTTACTATCTCCTGGAGTTTTCTCAAATTCACGTCCATTGACTGGCAATGCTAATCTAACCATCTCATCCTCTGCCACCCACTTCTTTTGCCTTCAATCTTTCCCAGCACAGGCTCTTTTCCAATAAATCAGCTATTCTCATCAGCTGGCCAAAGTATTGGAGCTTCAACAACAGTTCTTCCAATGAATATTCAGGGTTGATTTCCCTTAGGATTGACTGATATGATCTCCTTGCAGTCCAAAGGACTCTCAAGTTCTACTATATATTACAATTATTTTTTAAGTAGACAAATTAAGATTTTTAGTTGGAGTTTTAATACCAAACTCTCAAAAATTAATAGAATAAATAGACATAAAGAAGGATACAGTAGACCTGAAAAGCATTATGAACCAATTCAACATAATTAAGATTTATTTATTTTCGTACAACAGCAGGATACAAATTCTATTCAAGTTCCTATAGACTATAAACCTGGAGACACTGGAACATATCCAGGGACATAAAGTGAGATGCAAAAATTTTATGGTCTACTGAAATCAAAAGAGTTTGTTCTCTTATCACTATGGAATTATGTTATAAATCAATATCAAAAGATAATTGAAAATATCCCACATATTTTCAAGTGCAATGTGACATTTGCCAAAAGAGATCTTTGATTTAGCCATTGAAAGTCTCAATAAAGTTAAAAGACTGAAAAAACCACAGAGGGTGATTGCAGAGAAGAAAGTAATTACATGAGAAATTAATATCAAGGATACTTAAAAAAAACCCATATATTTGAAAGTTAAATGCCCACTTTTAAATGATGGGTGTATCTAAGAAGCCATAGCAAGGAGAATTAGAAAATATTTGTAACAAAACAAAAATGAAAAGTGTATTTATCAGAATTTGTTGCATGCAGCTGAAGCTGCTCAATACAACTAAATACAAAGTGGGATCATGACTAAGGTATGAAAACAAATAATGTACATTAGCATAAATTTTTGTGAAATTTGAGCAAAATCTTACTTTAGTTAATGATACTGTAGCACATATTAATTTCCTGGGTTTGTTGTTATTGTTGTTGCTTATCCTTTATTTCCTGCTTTTTTTCCCAGATTTCCTGCTTTGTTTTCTTACAACGTAATATTTCTTTATAGACTCAGAATTGGATTAGAAGTTTCAAGACTCATTCAAAAAATTTAAAAAAAAATCACTAAGTTAATAAGCTTTTGAGATTTTTAAGTTATACTAGATGCCAGAAAAAAGGGAACTAAATCAAAGTTTTGAGTGAATATGAATTAGAAATCTAGTATTCTATTCTACTTAATCAAACAAGTGAAATCAAAATGTATACACAATGGCGTATTACTCAGCCATTAAAAAGAATACATTTGAATCAGTTCTAACGAGGTGGATGAAACTGGAACCTATTATACAGAGTGAAGTAAGCCAGAAAGAAAAACACCAATACAGTATACTAATGCATATATATGGAGCTTAGAAAGATGGTAACGATAACCCTGTATGCGAGACAGCAAAAGAGACACAGATGTATAGACCAGTCTTTTGGACTCTGTGGGAGAGGGCAAGGGTGGGATGATTTGGGAGAATGGCATTGAAACATGTATAATATCATATATGAAACGAATAACCAGTCCAGGTTTGATGCATGATACTGGATGCTTGGGGCTGGTGCACTGGGATGATCCAGAGGATGGTACGGGGAGGGAGGAGGGAGGGGGTTCAGGATGGGGAACACGTGTATACCTGTGGCGGATTCATGTTGATGTATGGCAAAACCAATACAATATTGTAAAGTAATTAACCTCCAATTAAAGTAAATAAATTTATATTAAAAAACAAAATGTCATAGTTTTTAGCTAAGCAAAAATTCATGTTTTTGAAAAAATATATGTACATATATATATGTGTATATATGTGTGTGTGTGTATATATATATATATATATGATAGGTATATATCAGACTTCCCTGTAGCTCAAATGTTAAAGAATCTGCCTGTGATGTAGGAGATCAGAGTTCAGTCCCTGGGTCATGAAGATCTTCTGGAGAAGGGAATGGCAATCCATTCCAGTATTATTGCCTGGAGAATTCCATGGACAGAGAAGCCTGGCAGGATACAGTCTGTGGGGTTGCAAAGAGTCAGACAGGACTGAGCAATTAACAGTTCAGTTCAGTTTACTCACTCAGTCCTGTCCTACTCTTTGTGATCTCATGGACTGCAGCACACCAGGCCTCCCTGTCCATCACCAACTCCCAGAGTTTACCCAAACTCATGTCCATTGACTCAATGATGCTATCCAACCATCTCATCCTCTGTTGTCCCTTTCTTCTGCCTGAGTCCTTCCCAGCATCATGGTCTTTTCCAATGAGTCAGCTCTTCACATCAGGTGGCCAAATTACTGGAGTTTTAACTTCAACATCAGTCCTTCCAATGAACACTCAGGACTGATCTCCTTTAGGATGGACTGGTTGGATCTCCTTGCAGTCCAAGGGACTCTCAACAGTCTTCTCCAACATCACAGTTCAAAAGCATCAATTCCTCAGCACACAGCCCTCTTTATAGTCCAGCTCTCACATACATACATGACTACTGGAAAAACCATAGCTTTGACTATATAGAACTTGGTTGGCAAAATAATGTCTCTGCTTTTAAATAGGTTGTCTAGGTTGTACTCATCTCACACACTAGTAAAGTAATGCTCAAAATTCTCCAAGTCAGGCTTCAGCAGTACATGAATTGTGAACATCCAGATGTTCAAGCTGGTTTTAGAAAAGGCAGAGGAACGAGAGATCAAACTGCCAACATTCACTGGATAATAGAAAAAGCAAGAGAGTTCCAGAAAAACATCTATTTCTGCTTTATTGACTATGCCAAAGCCTTTGATTGTGTGGATCACAATACACTGTGGAAAATTCTGAAAGAGATGGGAATACCAGACCATCTGACCTGCCTCTTGAGAAACCTGTAGGCAGGTCAGGAAGCAACAGTAGGAACTGGACATGGAACAACAGACTGGTTCCAAATAGGAAAAGGAGTATGTCAAGACTGTATATTGTCACCCTGCTTATTTAACTTCTATGCAGAGTACATCATGAGAAATACTGGGCTGGAAGAAGCACAAGCTGGAATCAAGATTTCCGGTAGAAATATCAATAACCTCAGATATGCAGATGATACCATCCTTATGGCAGAAAGTGAAGAAGAACTAAAGAGCCCCTTGATGAAAAGTGAAAGAAGAGAGGGAAAAAGTTAGCTTAAAGCTCAACATTCAGAAAACGAAGATCATGGCATCCAGTCCCATCACTTCATGGGAAATAGATGGGGAAACAGTGGAAACAGTGACTGACTTTATTTTTCTGGGCTCCAAAATCACTGCAGATGGTGATTGCAGCCCTGAAATTAAAAGACACTTACTCCTTTGAAGGAAAGTTATGACCAACCTAGATAGCATATTAAAAAGCAGAGACATTACTTTGTCAACAAAGGTCCATCTAGTCAAGACTATGGTTTTTCTGGTAGTCATGTATAGATGTGAGAATTGGACTATAAAGAGGGCTGAGTGCAGAAGAATTGATGCTTTTGAACTGTGGTGTTGGAGAAGACTCTTGAGAGTCTCTTGGACTTCAAGGAGATCCAACCAGTCCATCTTAAGGGAAATCAGTCCTGGGTGTTCATTGGAAGGACTGATGTTAAAGCTGAAACTCCAGTATTTTGGCCACCTGATGCGATGCTGGGAAAGAATGAAGGCAAGAGGAGAAGGGGACGACAGAGGATGAGATGGTTGGATGGCATCACCGACTCAATGGACATGAGTGTGGGTAAACTCCGGGAGTTGGTGATGGACAGGGAGGCCTGGCATGCTGTAGTTCATGGGATCACAAAGAGTCAAACAAGACTGAGCGACTGCACTGAACTGAACTGAACTAGGTTGGTCATGACTTTCCCTCCAAGGAGTAAACGTTTTTTAATTTCATGGCTGCAATCACCATCTGCAGTGATTTTGGAGCCCCGCAAAATAAAGTCTGCCACTGTTTCCATTGTTTTCCCATCTATTTGCTATAAAGTGATGGGAACAGATGCCATGATCTTCATTTTCTGAATGTTGAGCTTTAAGCCAACTTTTTCACTCTCCTCTTTCAATTTCATCAAGGGGCTCTTTAGTTCTTCTTCACTTTCTGCCATAAAGGTGGTATCATCTGCATATCTGAGGTTATTGATATTTCTCCTTGCAACCTTAATTCCAGTTTGTGCTTCATTCAGCCCAGTGTTTCTCATGATGTACTCTGCATAGACGTTAAATAAGCAGGGTGACAATATACAGCCTTGACGTACTCCTTTTCCTATTTGGAACCAGTCTGTTGTTCCATGTCCAGTTCTAACTGTTGCTTCCTGACCTGCATACAGGTTTCTCAAGAGGCAGGTCACATGGTCTAGTATTCCCATCTCTTTCAGAATTTCCCACAGTTTATTGTGATCCACACAGTCAAAAATAGATGTTTTTCTGGAACTCTCTTGCTTTTTTGATGATCCAGCGGATGTTGGCAATTTAATCTCTGATTCCTCTGCCTTTTCTAAAACCAGCTTGAACATCTGGAAGTTCATGGTTCACATACTGTTGAAGCCTGACTTGAGAATTTTGAGCATTACTTTGCTAGTGTGTGAGATGAGTGCAATTGTGCGGTAGTTTGAGCATTCTTTGGCATTGCCTATCTTTGGGATTGGAATGAGAACTGACTTTTCCAGTCCTGTGGCCACTGCTGCCTTTTCTAAATTTGCTGGCATATTGAGTGCAGCACTTTCACAGAATCATCTTTTAGGATTTGAAATAGATCTACTAGAATTCCATCACCTTCACTAGCTTTGTTCATAGCGATGCTTCCTAAGGCCCACTTGATTTCACCTTCCAGGATGTCTGGCTCTAGGTGAGTGATCACACCATCATGATTATCTGGGTCATGAAGATCTTTTTTTGTACAGTTCTTCTGTGTATTCTTGCAACCTTTTCTTTATATCTTCTGCTTCTGTTAGGTCCATATGATTTCTGTCCTTTATTGAGCCCATCTTTGCATGAAATATTCCCTTGGTATCTCTAATTTTCTTGAAGAGATCTCTAGTCTTTCCCATTCTGTTGTTTTCCTCTATTTCTTTGCACTGATTACCGAAGAAGGCTTTCTTATCTCTCCTTGCTATTCTTTGGAACTCTGCATTCAAATGGGTATATCTTTCCTTTTCTCCTTTGCTTTTTGCATCTCTTCTTTTCACAGCTATTTGTAAGACCTCCTCAGACAGCCATTTTACTTTTTTGTGTTTCTTTTTCTTGGAGATGGTCTTGATCCCTGTCTCCTGTACAATGTCATGAACCTCCGTTCATAGTTCATCAGGCACTCTGTTTGTCAGATCTAGACCCTTAAATCTATTTCTCACTTCCACTGTATAGGGATTTGATTTAGGTTGTACCTGAATGGTCTACTGATTTCCCTTACTTTCTTCAATTTAAGCGTGAATTTGGCAATAAGAAGTTCATGATCTGAGCCACAGTCAGCTCCCAGTCTTGTTTTTGCTGAGAGCTTCTCCATCTTTGCTTGCAAAGAGTATAATCAATCTGATTTTGGTATTGACCATCTGGTGATGTCCATGTGTAGAGTCTTCTCTTGTGTTGTTGGAAGAGGGTGTTTGCTATGACCAGTGCATTTTTTTGGCAAAACTCGATTAGCCTTTGCCCTGCTTCATTCTGTACTCCAAGGTCAAATTTGCCTATTACTCCAGGTGTTTCTTGACTTCCTAGTTTTGCATTCCAGTCTCCTATAATGAAAAGGACATCTTTTTTGGGGTGTTACCTCTAGAAAATCTTGTCGCTCTTCATAGAGCCATTCAACTTCAGCTTCTTCAGCATTACTGCTAGGGGCATAGACTTGGAATACCGTGATATTGAATGGTTTGGCTTGGAAATGAATAGAGATCATTTTGTCATTTTTGAGATTGCATCCAAGTACTGCATTTTGGACTCTTTTGTTGACTATGGTGTCTACTCCATTTCTTCTAAGGGATTCTTGCCCACAGTAGTAGATATAATGGTCATCTGAATCAAATTCACCCATTCCAGTCCATTTTAGTTCACTGATTCCTATAATGTCGATGTTCATTCTTGCCATCTCTTGTTTGAGTACTTCCAATTTGCCTTGATTCATGGATCCAATATTCCAGATTCCTATGCAATATTGCTCTTTACAGCATTGAACTTTACTTCCATCTCCAGTCACATCCACAATTGGGTGTTGTTTTTGCTTTGGCTCCATTTCTTTATTCTTTCTGGAATTATTTCTCCACTGATCTCCAGTAGCATATTGGGCACATACCGACCTGGGGTTGGTGTACTACTTTTTTGCCTTTTCATACTGTTCATGGGGTTCTCAAGGCAAGAATACTGAAGTGGTTTGCCATTCCCTTCTCTAGTGGACCACGTTTTGTCAGAACTTCCCACCATGACCTGTCTGTCTTGGGTGACCTGTCTGTCTCCACAGCATCATACATAGTTTCATTGAGTTAGAAACGGCTGTGGTCCATGTGATCAGATTGGTTAGTTTTCTATGATTGTGGTTATCATTCTGTCTGCCCTCTGATGGATAAGGATAAGAGGCTTCTGGAAGCCTCCTGATGGGACAGACTGACTCAGGGGGAAACTGGGTCTTGTTTTGATGGGCAGGGCTGTGCTCAGTAAATCTTTAATCCAATGTTGTGTTGATGGGTGGAGTTGTGTTCCCTCCCTGCTATTTACCTGGGGCCAAACTATGGTGGAGATAATGAAGATAATGGTGACCTCCTTCAGAAGGGCCCATGCATGCACAGCTACACTCTGTGCCCCCAACCCTGCAGCAGGCCTCCACCCACCCACGCCTCCGCTGGAGACTCCTGGACACTCACAGGCAAGTCTGGGTCAGTCTCTTGCGGGGTCACTGCTCCTTTTTCCTGGGTCCTTGTGCACAATGATTAACACACACGGAGGCATATATGTGTATATGGGCTTCCCTGGTGACTCATATGGTAAAGAATCTGCCTGCAACGTGGGAGACCTTTGTTCATTCCCTGGGTTGGGAGGTTACCCTGGGTAAGGCCACCCATTCCAGTATTCTTGCTTGGAGAATCCCCATGGAGAGGAGGCTGTTGGGCTATAGTCCATGGGGTCACATAGAGTCAGACAGGACTGAGGAACTTTCACTTTCACTTTCAAGGAACCAAAGAACACAGAAATTGTTATGGCCAACAAGAGAACTAAAGATAGCAAAGATAACATATAAGTTCTAAAGACTCCCAGTTCTGTTTCAATGATAAAGATTAGCCTAAAGTCTTCAACCACCAGAGCAACTGGAACCCAAGGGATAATGATGTTGACCTTCTCTGACCCAGAGACTTCCATCAACTAAAGCTTAGACTGTCCTGCCCAAGTCCCTTCATGAATATGCATGTCTCCATAAACTTTCCTCAAAGGGGGAAAAATAAATTTAAAAACAAGCAAGAAAACCTCCTCAATTTGCTGTGTAGGGAGACACTGCTTTTGGAAAGATCCCTGGTGTTCTCCTTATTTGCTGCAACTAATAAATCCTTCTCCTGATATTTGGCTTGGTTGTTATCTTTTGCTCTGACACCCATTATAGGCAAATCCAGTTTTTAGGTAACAAAACCCTGGCTAATATGTTGGTGTATTTTTTTGCTCTACTTAATGTATACTGATTTTTATCTGGTCAAGTTAATTTTATATTCTCTTTTCACTGAAACTGAACTCTTTTAAGGTCTGATTTGTAATGATTAGGGATTCCCTGGCGGCGGCTGCGACGAGGAGCAGAGTGCGGCCGAGAGGAGCTACCCCGCGTCCGAGGTCAGGGGCGGCAGCCGAGAGGAGCTACGCCACGTCTGAGGTCGGGGCGGTGGCCCAGAGTGCCAGGGTGCGACAGCGCAGGAGCAGCGGAGAGGAGGCCAGGGGCGGCGGGCGGGAGAAGCAACCCCAAGTCCAAGGAGCGGTGGCTGCGCGGGCGAAGGAGGCACTAGAGGAGCTATTCCACGTTCAAGGTCGGGAGGGGCAGCGGTGAGGAGATACCCCTCATTCAAGGTAAGGAGCAGCGGCTGCGCTTTGCTGGAGCAGCCCTGAAGAGATACCCCACATCCAAGGTAAAAGAAACCCAAGTAAGGCGGTAGATGTTGCAAGAGGGCAGACACACTGAAACCATAATCACAGAAAACCAGTCAATCTAATCACACTAGGACCACAGCCTTGTCTAACTCAGTGAAACTAAGCCATGCCCTGTGGGGCCACCCAAGATAGGCGGGCATGGTGGAGAGGTCTGACGCAGTGTGGTCCACTGGAGAAGGGAATGGCAAACCACTTCAGTATTCTTGCCTTGAGAACCCCATGAACAGTATGAAAAGGCAAAATGATAGGATACTGAAAGAGGAACTCCCCAGGTTGATAGGTGCCCAATATGCTACTGGAGATCAGTGGAGAAATAACTCCAGAAAGAATGAAGGGACAGAGCCAAAGCAAAAACAATACCCAGTTGTGGATGTGACTGGTGATAGAAGCAAGGTCCAATGCTGTAAAGAGCAATATTGCATAGGAACCTGGAATGTCAGGTCCATGAATCAAGGCAAATTGTAAGTGGTCAAACAGGAGATGGCAAGAGTGAACGTCGACATTCTAGGAATCAGCGAACTAAAATGGACTAGAATGGGTGAATTTAACTCAGATGACCATTATATCTACTACTGCGGGCAGGAATCCCTTAGAAGAAATGGAGTAGCCATCATGGTCAATAAAAGAGTCCGAAATGCAGTACTTGGATGCAATCTCAAAAATGACCGAATGATCTCTGTTCGTTTCCAAGGCAAACCATTCAATATCATGGTAATCCAAGTCTATGCCCCAACCAGTAACGCTGAATAAGCTGAAGTTGAACAGTTCTATGAAGACCTACAAGACCTAAAGACCTTTTAGACCTATAAGTTCTAAAAGAACTAACACCCAAAAAAGATGTCCTTTTCATTATAGGGGACTGGAATGCAAAAGTAGGAAGTCAAGAAACACCTGGAGTAACAGGCAAATTTGACCTTGGAATACAGAATGAAGCAGGGCAAAGAGAGTTTTGCCAAGAGAATGCACTGGTCATAGCAAACACCCTCTTCCAACAACACAAGAGAAGACTCTACACATGGACATCACCGGATGGTCAACACCAAAATCAGATTGATTATATTCTCTGCAGCCAAAAATGGAAAAGCTCTATACAGTCAGCAAAAACAAGGCTGGGAGCTGACTGTGGCTCAGATCATGAGCTCCTTATTGCCAAATTCAAACTTAAATTGAAGAAAGTAGGGAAAACCACTAGACCATTCAGGTATGACCTAAATCAAATCCCTTATGATTATACAGTGGAAGTGAGAAATAGACTTAAGGGACTAGATCTGATAGAGTGCCTGATGAACTATGGACAGAGGTTCCTGACATTGTACAGGAGACAGGGATCAAGACCATCCCCATGGAAAAGAAATGCAAAAAAGCAAAATGGCTGTCAGAGGAGGCCTTACAAATAGCTGTGAAAACAAGAGAAGCGAAAAGCAAAGGAGAAAAGGAAAGATATAAGCATCTGAATGCAGAGTTCCAAAGAATAGCAAGAAGAGATAAGAAACCCTTCCTCAGTGATCAATGCAAAGAAATAGAGGAAAAGAACAGAATGGGAAAGACTAGAGATCTCTTGAAGAAAATTAGAGATACCAAGGGAACATTTCATGCAAAGATGGGCTCGATAAAGGACACAAATGGTATGGCCCTAACAGATGCAGAAGATATTAAGAAGAGGTGGCAAGAATACACAGAAGAACTGTGCAAAAAAGATCTTCACGACCCAGATAATCATGATGGTGTGATCACTCACCTAGAGCCAGACATCCTGGAATGTGAAATCAAGTGGGCCTTAGAAAGCATCACTATGAACAAAGCCAGTGGAGGTGATGGAATTCCAGGTAAGCTCTTTCAAATCCTGAAAGATGATGCTGTGAAAGTGCTACACTCAATATGCCAGCAAATTTGGAAAACTCAGCAGTGGCCACAGGACTGGAAAAGGTCAGTTTTCATTACAATCCCAAAGAAAGGCAATGCCAAAGAATGCTCAAACTACCGCACAATTGCACTCATCTCACACGCTAGTACGGAGAAGGTAATGGCACCCCACTCCAGTACTCTTGCCTGGAAAATCCCATGGATGGAGGAGGCTGGTAGGCTGCAGTCCATGGGATTGCCAAGAGTCGGACATGACTGAGCAACTTCACTTTCACTTTTCACTTTCATGCATTGGAGAAGGAAATGGCAACCCACTCCAGTGTTCTTGCCTGGAGAATCCTAGGGACGCGGGAGCCTGGTGGGCTGCTGTCTATGGGGTCGCACAGAGTCAGACACGACTGAAGTGACTTAGCAGCAGCAGCAGCACATGCTAGTAAAGTAATGCTCAAAATTCTCCAAGCCAGGCTTCAGCAATACATGAACCGTGAACTTCCAGATGTTCAAGCTGGTTTTAGAAAAGGCGGAGGAACCAGAGATCAAATTGCCAACATCCACTGGATCATGGAAAAAGCAAGAGAGTTCCAGAAAAACATCTATTTCTGCTTTATTGACTATGCCAAAGCCTTTGACTGTGTGGATCACAATACACTGTGGAAAATTCTGAGAGAGTTGGGAATACCAGACCACCTGACCTGCCTCTTGAGAAACCTATATGCAGGTCAGGAAGCAACAGTTAGAACTGGACATGGAACAACAGACTGGTTCCAAATAGGAAAAGGAGTACATCAAGGCTGTATATTGTCACCCTGCTTATTTAACTTCTATGCAGAGTACATCATGAGAAACGCTGGGCTGGAAGAAGCACAAGCTGGAATCAAGATTGCTGGGAGAAATATCAATAACCTCAGATATACAGATGACCCCACCCTTATGGCAGAAAGCGAAGAGGAACTAAAAAGCCTCTTGATGAAAGTGAAAGAGAAGACTGGAAAAGTCGGCTTAAAGCTCAACATTCAGAAGATGAAGATCATGGCATCTGGTCCCATCACTTCATAGCAAATAGATGAGGAAACAGTGGAAACAGTGTCAGACTTTATTTTGGGGGGCTCCAAAATTCTGCAGATGGTGACTGCAGCCATGAAATATAAAGACGCTTACTCCTTGGAAGAAAAGTTATGACCAACCTAGATAGCATATTCAAAGGCAGAGACATTACTTTGCCAGCAAAGGTCTCTCTAGTCAAGGCTATGGTTTTTCCTGTGGTCATGTACGGATGTGAGAGTTGGACTGTGAAGAAGGCTCAGCGCCGAAGCATTGATGCTTTTGAACTGTGGTGTTGGAAAAGACTCTTGAGAGTCCCTTGTACTGCAAGGAGATCCAACCAGTCCATTCTGAAGGAGATCAGCCCTGGGATTTCTTTGGAGGGAATGATGCTGAAGCTGAAACTCCAGTACTTTGGCCACCTCATGCGAAGAGTTGATACACTGGAAAAGACTTTGATGCTGGGAGGGATTGGGGGCAGGAGGAGAAGGGGACGACAGAGAATGAGATGGCTGGATAGCATCACTGACTCGATGGACGTGAGTCTGAGTGAACTCCGGGAGTTGGTGATGGACAGGGAGGCATGGTGTGCTGCGATTCCTGGGGTCGCAAAGAGTTGGACACGACTGAGCGACTGAACTGAACTGAACTGAACTGAACTGGTGGCTCAGACAGTAAAAGCGTCTGCCCATAATGCAGGAGACCTGGGTTCGATCCCTGGGTTGGGAATATCCCCTACAGAAGGGAATGGCTACCCACTCCAGTATTCTTGCCTGGAAAATCCCATGGACGGAGGAGGCTGATGGGCTACAGTCCATGGGGTCGCAAAGAGTCGGACATGACTGAGTGACTTCACTTTCACTTTGTAATGATTATGTAACATAAATGGCAACCCACTCCAGTATTCTTGCCTGGAGAATCCCATGGACAGAGGAACCTTTAGGGCTACAGTCCATGGGATTCCAAGAGTCGGACATGACTGAGTGACTTTGACTTTGACTGACTACTACATGATATCTGTGTTGGCCTTGCATGTGTTCATTTGTTGAACTGAAACAAATAATAACAATGTTAACAGTGCCATATCAGAACTTCTCTCTTGTTTCAGTGAGTAAGATTCCCTGTTTCCAATACATGGAGCCTGGGTTCAATCCCTATTAAGAGTTCACATGCTGCAACTAAGAGTCTGTATGTCACAACTAAAGGTCCCATGTGGTGTAACTAAGTCTGGGTGCAGCCAAATAAATATATAAAAATATATTTTTTAAAGTTTTTAAAAGTGGCATATTGATATGGTAGTTTACTAAGGCCTAGATACTGTTCTAAGTGCTTTAAATTTATGAACTTTTGATATCCTCAAAGCAACTCTATTATTATTATCCCCATGTTATATCTGAAGAAACTGAGGCAGAGAGCATTTCATTTTCCCCAAATCACCCAAATATTAATTGGTGGGATCAGGAATTTCTCTCTTTTTTGAAGTCAGTTTTGATAGTCCATATTTATTAAATGATATTGGAATAACTGAATAATCATTTGGAAAAAATGAGGTTGGCATTCACATCAAACTTTACCTTAAAATTACACAGAAGCTAAAGACTTAAATATAGAAGATGAAATTGTAAACATGCAAAAACAGTAGTTCTCAATCCTGGCTGAGCTTTAGAATCACCTTATTAGAAAATACCCTGATGCTGGGAAAGATTAAGGGCAGGAGGAGAAGAGGGGCTATAGAGGATGAGATGATTGGATGGCATCACCGACTCAATGGACATGAGTTTGAGCAAACTATGGGAGATAGTGAAGGACAGGGAAGCCTGGTGTGTTGCAGTTCATGAAGTTACAAAGAATTGGCCACCACTTAGCAAATCAATAACAACAACTGGAATTTAAGAAAAACCATAAAGAGAATACAATTTTGCCATTTGCAAAATGAATAGATTTGGAGGGCATTATGCAAATGAGGGCTTCCCTGGAAGTTTAGGTGGTAAAGAATCCACCTGCAATTCAATTCTTGGGTCAGGAAGATCCCCTGGAGAAGGGATAGGCTACCCACTTCAGTATTCATAAGCTTCCTTGGTGGTGCATATGGTAAAGAATCTGCCTGCAATGTGGGAGACCTGGGTTTGATCCCTGAGTTGGGAAGATCTCCTGGAGGAGGACTTGGCAACCCACTCCAGTATCCTTGCCTGGAGAATCCCCATGGACAGAGGAGCCTGGTGGGCTACAGTGCATGGGGCTGAAAAGAGTCCGACATGACTGAGTGACTAAGCACAGCACAGCATGCTAAGTGAAAGTAATCAAAGAAAGACACATATTGTATGACATCACTTACATGTGGAATTTAAAAATACAACAAACTAGTGACTCTAACAAAAAAAGAAGCAGACTCACAGATATGGAGAACCCGTATTAGTTACTAGTGGAGAGAGGGAAGGGGGAGCGGCAGAAAAGGGGTAGGGGATTAAGCATAAAATACATTACAAGGATAGTCTATATTGTACAATATGAGAAATATAGCCAGTATTTTATAATAATTATAAATGAAGTATAACCTTTAAAAATTGTGAATCACTGTATTGTACATCTGTAACTTATACAACATTGTACATCAACTATAGTTCAAAAAAAAAAAAGAATTATAAGTGTTTGGGTCCCATCTCAAGCTATTTAAATCAAAATCTCTAGAGGTGAAGCCTAGGCACTTGTATTTTTCAAAAGTTCCCCTGGTAATTGGAATGTAGTCAGGACTAAGAAGCACGGACCAAAAGAAAAAAAAATTTAAACATATATATCTGGGAAAAGAGAAATCTTTTCTATGTATTATATAAAATTCAAAAGTTCAAAAGCAAAGGTGATCATTACAGTAGAGGGGAGTTATTGTTTAATGGATATGGGGTTTCAGGTTGGGGAGATGCGAAGTTTTGGAGATGGATGGTGAGAATGGTTGTACAACAATGTGAATGCATCTGATTGCCATTGAATTGTATGTACACTTAAACATAGTTAGAATGACAAACTACATGTTGTATATACATTTCCACAATAAAAATTGCATTACAAAACATCATAGGCACAATCAAGATACAAACAACAAATTGGAAAAAATAAGGTAACTCATTCTAAAAAGGGACTTACAAAGAACTTCCACAAACCAATAACAGCAACCCAATGTAAAAACTGGTAACAGAGATGAACAGGCAATTTACAGAAAAGGAACTACAAAATATTCTTAAGCACATGAAAAAAAAAAAAAAGATTATTCTCACTAATTATAAGAGAAAATAAAATCAAACCTACACTGAAATATCATTTTCATTTAGACTGAGAAAGGTAAAAAAATGTTGGACAACTCATTTGTTGGTAAGGACCTTAGGAAACAGTCATTCTTATTCCTTGCTGGGAATACTCCTTGGTGAGAGTATAAATTGGTATATTTTCTAGAGTGGGCTTATTTGCCAACATTGACTGAAATCCCCAATGTGCATACAATCACTTCTAGGAATTTATGCTATAGAAACATTCATATTCAAAATAACATAAATAAAACTGCAATATTATTTAAAATAGCAAAAGACAGATCCAAACATCTAGCGATAGAAAGCATGTCAAATAAATGTTGATACGTCTGTTTTGTGTACTTTGAAGTACTTCGTGGGATGTTAGGAAAAATAAGGCAGCTCTATACATGCTAATACGGAATGATCATCATGTGAAAACAGCAAGAGAAAAGGTAAAGATAGATGTAAATCTGTGCTTGCAAGGAAATGGTTTCCAAAAAAAGTAGCCTCTGGGAAGAGGACTGGGATATAAAGAAGACATTTTGTACTTTTTAAAATATTGATTTTTAAAAATGCTTATGAGTATTTAACCTTTTTTCTTTAAAATTTTTTAAAATTTAATTATTTATTATTTTTGGCTGTGGTGGATCTTTGTTGCTGTGAGGGCCTTTCTCTAGTTGCAGCAAGGGGAGGCCACTCTCCACCTGCAGCGTGTGGCCCACTCATTGCCGTGGCTTCTCTTGTTGCAGAGCTCAGGCTCCAGGGCGTGTGGGCCTCTGTAGCTGTGGCACGTGGGCTCAGTAGTTGCAGCTCCTGGTCTCTAGAGCACAGGCTCAATAGTTGTGGCACATGGACTTAGTTGCTCCCTGGCATGTGGGATCTTCCCAGGGATCAAACCCACGTCTCTTGCATTGGCAGGCAGATTCTTTACCACTGAGCCACCAGGGAAGCCCTTAACTTTTTCTTTTTCTTTAAATCAAACTTCACTGGGGAGTGAAAGTGCAATATACAACAGCATCTAGAAATGACAAAGGGTCAAGGGTCTGTCGTTGTCTGCCTGTTTGTTTTTAAACAGCTGGGAAGACAGGGGCATGTTCATGTGATGCAGGGGTAACACCAATCAAAAGGAAAAGTCTCCTGCAGCCAGTTATTGGAGGAGTGAGATTAAGATCAGGCAGGAGGCCTTAGCTTTGGGCAGGAGCAGACACACCTTCCCCTGGGCCGAGTGAGACAGGGAAGGATTGGTACTTAAAAAGTTGAAACTGGGTACATGGAGTGGGGTTGAAGGAGCTCCAGCCTCAAGGTCTGTATTTTCTCTGAAAAATGTAAGATATCTGTTGCTAATGAGGGGATGGAGAAAGCGATGGCACCCCACTCCAGTACTCTTGCCTGGAAAATCCCATGGACGGAGGAGCCTGGTGGGCTGCAGCCCATGGGGTCGCTAGGAGTCGGACATGACTGAGCGACTTCACTTTCACTTTTCACTTTCATGCATTGGAGAAGGAAATGGCAACCCACTCCAGTGTTCTTGCCTGGAGAATCCCAGGGACGGGGGAGCCTGGTGGGCTGCCGTCTATGGGGTCGCACAGAGTCAGACACGACTGAAGTGATTTAGCAGCAGCAGCAGCAGCAGCAGTGAGGGAGGAGATGGTGGCCCCAGGGGCATGAGGAGAGTGGTTAAACTTTACAGCAGTTTGTGAAAGCAAGCAAGCATTGAGGAGGCTCGGAAGGTAGCAGCAGGCGTAGTGGACTGCTTTGAGGGTCTCATAAACAGTCAGTGATGGCAGTCTGAGTGGCTAAGTTTTCTCTACCAGTTTTGAACAGCCTGGGACACCGGGCAGAGGGCCAGCAGAGTGAAGAGCAAAGGGGATGGCGGTTTCAGGGTGTCAGTGGATGAGGTCTGAGGCCAAGGGGTGGAGCAGATGAGTTAGGTACTTTTCATCTGTTCAGTGGACTGGGACCCCATTTATCCTTAGGGCAGGGAGCCCCATCCCATCCCAGGCCTATTTTTCATTGTCTCCAGGGTCTGATAGGGAGCCCCATCATGGGACACATCTACAGAATGGTTTCTGCATTATTCATTGACTTTGCAAAAATAAAAACAAACAAAATCCAAGTCTTGCTTTATTAAACCTGTAAAGAGGCTTTTAATCCAAATGGCATTATCCCATTTATGCACCTACTTTGTGCACCAGAGTTTGCTGTCTTCAAATATAAAAACCACTCTCAAAGATATTTAAGATCTAGGTTTTTACATATGCTCCACTGAACAACAACAGGCTACAATAATGAGGACAGATAATTTGCAGGGTTCCAAGCGTCCCCTCGCCTTTGCTAAAAACACTTTCATCGTTGAGCTTAATATTCCACTCTCTGATGATTCGTTCCTGCCTACCTCTCTCCCAAAATGTGTGTGTATGATTTTTTGGGGGGAGGGGGCTGGTATGGGAGGAGGGTTCTGCAGAGGGAGGGGAGCCCATGCCCCTGGGAGGGGGAACACTTTGGTACTGACTCAGTATTGGTGGCTTGCAGCTTGTAGGGGTCAACAGGCACTTGATTTGTGAGAAGTGAAGCAGGAAGGTCCTTAGAGATGATTTGGAGACCAAAATGTGTCTTCTGTAATTGGAGAGGGCCAAGCTTCCTCTTCTCCGGCCTTTGGTTTTCTCTCACTTCTATAAGCAGAAGAGCTTAGACTCAGAGAAACTGATTTGTTCAGCCGTTCATTCAACAGTTTTTAAGCAGCTGCTCCATGCCAGCTCTGTGGTAGAAGTAGAAAGGGAGAGGTGCCCAAGTCCTGGACACTACCGAGATGGCCTGCAGACACATGCGTCCAGCTCCAGATGGTTCAAGGGTCCACAAATACCTTTAGAATACCAGTATTAGAAACTCACCACTGAACCGTGAGCAAGTGAGAGACAGCAGTGCCCTCCAGGGGCCAGCAAAGTGCACGTGCCAGGCAGCACGTAGCTGCTAGGGCACAATGGAGGCGTTGCTACGGAAACGGCCCTGGCAGCCTTTCCTTTCCAGCACCTCTAGGTTCCTTTCTTCGAAACCCTTTATTCCAAGGAGACACTTGCACAGCTGTGTCTCCTCCTTTTTGTCATCTCTGGGAAGCAGCAAAGTTGAGGAGTTGTTAGCAAGAGGCCTGGGGAGAGGTTGAACACTGCCTGGGTAGGAAAACAGCTGTGGGGCGGGGGCGGGGACTGGGGAGGTGCTCCCAGCAGACCAGTGGGATGGTGGCTCGCTCCAGGTTTACAGCCCTGCCACAGTGGCTGGAGGAGCCCCTCAGAGCTGATCACATTACATCACACCCACTGCCCGCCCCTCTCCCAGCCCCCTCAGGCTGCACGGCTTTGGGAACAAGGCCAGGCAGAGCAGGATTGCTGTGATTAAGCCTCGCTCAGCTTCCCAGAAGCCAAGCACAAGGGTCCAGGAGCCTCTGAGGCAGAGCACTATAGTTGAGAGAACACTGGAATTGGAGTCAAGAGGCCTACATTCTGGCCCGAATCCTGGCACAGTGTGACAATGTCTTAACTTTTCCACTCTCCTTGGCTGTTTGCTCATTTGAAAAATGAGAGGACTGGAGTAGAGCAATGATTCTGGAGTGTGATATCAGATCCGCCCAAGAATCTTTATTAAGAAATGCTTATTTCTAGGCTCAACTTCAGGAATTCATATTAAATACGTCTGGGGGTGGGCCCTGGGAATCCATCTTAAGATAAACGTAAATTCAAATCATTTGGAGAATCTGTTAATATACTTAAGACCGGACACCTTGAGAGCAATCATATCAGGACTGTGAGTCAGAGAGATAAATGTCAAGGATACTCAGATAACTGCAGGGAGTATATACACTAAGAGTATGTTATTTGATTAGTCCCATGCTTTTATGGCCCTGATTCCACCTACCTCATTATGTACTATCTTTTGGTACAAGAGAAAAAGACCAAAACTGAAACCCTCTTAGGCAGGAGTAACTTCAAGGGTGTACTTTGCCTCAGGAATGATGACCTTCACTCACCAACTGGCACACCAGAGCTTCAAGAAGGGAGGGGCAAAGAATAGAATTACTAATTTCTTGAAATTTTCCTGATTTCATTTTAGTAAGTCAGTTTCCTCTGAGTCTTTCCTGAGGAAAGGACTTTTATCATTTATTTATTCAACAAATATTGATTGAATGCCTATATGCAGTTAGACTCTGTACTGGGCCCTGGAGAGACAAAGACAGGGCTGTAGGCCAAATGTAATATGATGTCCTGAGTGCTATCAAGGTACCTACAGGGGTTCTCAACCCAGGCGGACCCCAAATATCTTTTTGCCCTTCTCCTGCCTCTGAGTATGAGCATTCTTCAAAGCTCAGCTTACTCAGACATTATGGTATTTTTTTGGCAGAGAGATGGAGCAGAACAGGTTGGCATGACCAGTACACTGGATAGACTGAGGGAAAGAAGGCGGCCCTGGCAGGAAAAATCTCAGAGTTGGTGGCAAGAAGTTCAGATTGGAGGGCAATCAGCATCCAGATACTCCAAAGAGCTTGAAACAGATGGATATCCTGCTATGCAGGTAAAAACTAGAGAGGCAGGTATGCATCCCATGAATCCAGCAGTGGTCATGTGGATCGGCATCAGGGTCCTAGGGCATAAACTAGAGCGATGTCTTGGGCAGGGAAACTGGGAGGCTGAATAGGACATCAGGCATGAGCAGAGACATGGATTGTCACAAAGGAAGTAGCAAAGTTTTTCCTAGCCCCAAGGCCTAAGAGAAATACCTCCTGGGGTGCTCAGAAATAGTTTTGCAGAATGGCTAGAAACTGCTCAGTGAAAGCTGTAATAGGAACAGTTAAAACAAAGTTGACTTACCTTGAACTCCAGGATCTCTTGGTGATTTCCAGACTCTCCTGCCAGAGTACCATTATATCTAGATGAATGGGCGATCTGCATACCTTCAAGCCAGGGTCTGACCAACTTCTGTAAAGGGCCAGATAGTAAATATTTTAGACTCTAGGGCCATTAGGTCTCTTGTGTGTTAGTCACTCAGTTGTGTCTGACTCTTTGCAACCCCATGGATTGTAGTCTGCCAGTCTCCCCTGTCCATGGGATTCTCCAGGCAAGAATACTGGAGTGGGTAGCCATTCCCTTCTCCAGGGGATCTTCCTGACCCAGGGATGGAACCTGGGTCTCCTGCATTTCAGGCAGATTCTTTACTGTCTGATCCACCAGGGAAGCCCTGGCTCTATTACAACTACTCAATACTGTCATAGGGTAAAAGCAGCCGTAGAGAATTTGTCAACAAATGAGTGTGGTTGGGTTCTAATAAGACTTTGTTATGTTATGGAACACTGAAATTTGCATTTCTTATAATTTCCATATGTCACAAAATATTATTTGGAAGTTTCTTATGTTTTTCCACAACCATTTAAATGTGTAAAAACCATTCTTAGCTTGTGGACTGTAGGTATACAAAAACAGGCAGGCAGCAGGCTGATTTGGTTCATGTGCTGTTGTTTGCTAACCTTTGATTCAGGTGTTCCTCCATAAAGAGTATTCTTTTAAATTAAAAAATGTGAATTACTTGTTTTTGGCTGTGCTGGGTCTTTGTTGCTGTGTGAGGGCTTTCTCTCGTTTTGCTGAGCGGGCGCTACTCCTTGTTGCGGAGGATGGGCTTCTCATTGTGGTAGCTTCTCTTGTTGCAGAGCACTGGTTCTAGGTGCTGGCCTAAGTAGTTGTGGCCCACAGGCTTAGCTGTCCCTCAGCATGTAGGATCTTCCTGGATCAGGAATCAAACCCAGGTCCCCTGAATTGGTAGGTAGATTCTTTACCACTGGACCACCAGTGAAGCCCAAAGATTGATTCTTATATCTGATTAAGAAATCAGGTGGTGAAGAGTTTGGATAACATTAACTACTGTTACAGACAAACCAGAATCTCAGTGGCTTACCATGAGTATATTTCTGCTTACGTAGAGTCCAAACAGGTATTCCTAAAGGGTAGGCAGCTTTCCTCCAAAGGGTGACTCAGAGACTCGGGCTCCATACACTTTCTGGCTCTACTCCCAGTCAGCTGATGGGGAAAGACAAGTTGAAGATGGGGCTGCTTCTCAACCATTTCAGCCCAGAAGTGGCACACACAACCATGCCATGAGTAGGTGCAAAAGGGTGGATGGTGGAAATGCTGAGAAAGACAGTCGCTGGCCATGTCTGGTAATGATCCTCCCCTATGGAAGAGAGTATAAATTTGATGGGTTACTAGCTGCCCTACCACAGTGATGTTCTTGGGTAAGAACTTGAGTGTTGACTGTGGTGTTGATTAAAGATGGTTCTGTGTCCAGCAGACGAATGGATAAGAAAGCTGTGGTACATATACACAATGGAGTATTACTCAGCCATTAAAAATAATACATTTGAATCAATTCTAATGAGGTGGATGAAACTGGAGCCTATTATACAGAATGAAATAAGCCAGAAAGAAAAACACCAATACAGTATACTAACGCATATATATGGAATTTAGAAAGATGGTAATGATAACCCTACATGTGAGACAGTAAAAGAGACACAGATGTATAGAACAGTCTTTTGGACTCTGTGGGAGAGGGTGAGCCTGGGATGATTTGGGAGAATGGCATTGAAACATGTATATTATATGTGAAACGAATCACCAGTCCAGGTTCGATGCAGGATACAGGATACTCAGGGCTGGTGCAATGGGATGACCCAGAGGGATGGTATAGGGAGGGAGGAGGGAGGGGGTTTCAGGATGGGGAACACATGTACACCCGTGGTGGATTCCTGTCAATGTTTGGCAAAACCAATACAATATTGTAAAGTAATTACCTCCAATTAAAATAAATAAACTTTTATTAAAAAGATAAAGGTGGTTCTGTGAACCAATTTGAGTATAAAGAGGACATTCTTTTATGAAAGTTAAAGCCATTGACCAGGCCATGTGCCTGAAGTACATAGAGGGCCAAGATTTTTCTCTGAAAACCACTCTGGGTGTGGTCAATACAAATTCTAACATGCAGATGGTGGAAGTCTCAACATTCTTCACACAGAATCATGACTGTAACATATTTCGTCTGGAAAAGCTTCAAAGAGTGGTAACCTATTATTCAGTATGGCCATAAAAAAATCATCAACAAAGAATTCGGAGAACCTATAATATTAAGCAATATAACCTCCTGTTGAACCTTTCGAAATGCAGTCATCTTAAAATGCATTTCCAGGTAACTCAAGGATTCTCAGCTTTGGTATTCTTTACCTTTTGGACTAGATTATTCTTTGCTGTGTGCTTACCTGTGCACTATAGGATATTAGCGACTTCCCTGGCCTCTATACACTAGATGCCAGTGGCATCTCCCCTCTGCCACCCTTCCTCAGTTGTGAGAACCAAAAATGTCCCTGGACATTGCCAAGTGTCCCTGAGGGCAAAATTGTCCTGAGTTGAGAACCACTGTGTAACTAAATGATAGAACTTACTGAATGAAGTTGTTTAAAATGAGCCAACTAAATATTAGAGGTGTAAATATAAATAAAAATATTAATTATAGAATGGTTGGTCTTGTGTCATGCTTTCTGACAATGATTAGGACTTAGGCTAAGACCTCTCTTGGTAAAAGATGACACTTCATCAGCAGCACAGACAAGAATAGCTGCCTCCTTGTTCTCAGTAGCAAGAGGGTATTTAGCTACACTTCTCAAAATGGTTTCATGTCAAGGATATGGACTAGGTCTAAAACGTGCCAGAATTAACTTATTTAACTTAATAGTTTTAAACTATTCTCTGATCTTCCAGGTTGTTCCTACCAACTCTGACCCTGGCTGCTGCTGCTGCTAAGTCACTTCAATCGGGTCCGACTCTGCACGACCCCCTAGATGGCAGCCCACCAGGCTCCCTTGTCCCTGGGATTCTCCAGGTAAGAACACTAGAGTGGGTTGCCATTTCCTTCTCCAATGCATTAAAGTGAAAAGTGAAAGGGAAGTCACTCAGTCGTATCCGACTCTTTGTGACCCCACAGACTGCAGCCCACCAGGCCCCTCCGTCCATGGGATTTTCCAGGCGAGAGTACTGGAGGGGGCTCTAAGTCACAGGTTTCAAATACATGAATATTGCTCAGAGCCCCGAGCTTTACTATTTTCTGACTGCAGTATCCAAGGTCAAGATATAATCAATACAGGCTGAAAACTGGATCCATTTCTGAGCACATGCTCCACAGTGTGATGGAGAATGCATTTAGCCTACGGTTGAAACAAAGCAAACAACAAATTGTTAGTTCTGTCATTATTAATGGTAGGTGCAGGGGTGGTGGCTGTGTGGTGTTGGAGCAGCGGCTGCATGGCGCTGGAGCAACTTTGAGGAGATAGTCCATGTCCAAGGGCAAAGGGGAAGGAAGCCCCAAGATGGTAGGAGGGGCGAAATCATGTTTAGAATCAAACCCCATATCCACCAGAGACGCTCAGAGGGCTCAAACAAACCCTGTGTGCACCAAGACCCAGAGACCCCACAAAGACTGAGATAGAACTGTGTTTGAGTGTCTCCTCGGAGGTACGGGTGGGCAGTGGACTGCTGCAGGGCCAGGGCTCTGGGTACGGCATAAACCCTCTTGGAGGAGGTTGCCATTAACCCCAACATAGAGCTACCAGAACTTACACAGGACTGGGAAACAGACACTTGGAGGGCACAAACAAAACTTTGGGTGCACCAGGACCCAAGAGAAAGGAGCAGTGACCCCACAAGAGCCTGACCCAGACTTCCCTGTGAGTGTCCAGTCTGGTGGAGGCATGGGTCGATGGTGGCCTGCTGCAGGGTTGGGGGCAATGAGTGCAACAGTGCATGCATGGGACCTTATGAAGGAGACCACTATTATCTTCATTACCTCCACCATAGTTTGGCCTCAGGTCAAATAACAAGGAGGGAACAAGGCCCATCCATCAACATAACATTCCAATAGAGATTTACTGAGTATGGCCCCGCCCACCAGAACAAGACCCAGTTTTCCCCTGAGTCAGTCTCTTGCTCAGGAAGCTTCCATAAGCCTCTTATCCTTTTCCATCAGTGGGCAGACAGAATGAAAACCACAATCACAGAAATTATCCAATCTGATCACATGGACCACAGCCTTGTCTAACTCAATGAAACTATGAGCTATGCCATGTAGGGGCACTCAAGACAGATGGGTCATGGTGGAGAGTTCTGACAAAACGTGGTCCACTGGAGAAGGGAATGGCAAACCACTTCACTATTCTTGCCTTGAGAACCCCATGAACAGTATGAAAGGCAAAAAGATAGGACACTGAAGAATGAACTCCCTAGGTTGGTAGGTGTCCAATATGCTACTGGAGATCAGTAGAGAAATAACTCCAGAAAGAATGAAGAGATGAAGCCCAAACAAAAACATCACCTAGTTGTGGTTGTGACTGGTGATGGAAGTAAAGTTTGATGCTGTAAAGAGCAATATTGAATAGGAATCTGGAATGGTAGGTCCATGAATCAAGGCAAATTGGAAGTGGTCAAAAAGGAGATGTCAAGAGTGAACATCAATGTTCTAGGAATCAGCGAACTAAAATGGACTGAAATGGGTGAATTTAATTCAGATGACCATTGCATCTACTTCTGTGGGCAAGAATCCTTAGAAGAAATGGAGTAGCCATCGTAGTCAACAAAAGAGTCCAAAATGCAGTACTTGGATGCAATCTCAAAAATGACAAAATGATCTCTGTTCATTTCCAAGGCAAATCATTCAATATCACGGTAATCCAAGTTTATGCCCCGACCAGTAATGCTGAAGAAGCTGAAGTTGAACGGTTCTGTGAAGACATATAAGACCTTCTAGAACAAACACCTCCCCAAAGATGTCTTTTTCATTATAGGGGTCTGGAATGCAAAAGTAGGAAGTCAAGAAACACCTGGAGTAATAGGCAAATTTGGCCTTGGAATACAGAATGAAGCAGGGCAAAGGCTAATAGAGTTTAGCCAAAAAATGCACCAGTCATAGCAAACACCATCTTCTAACAACACAAAAGAAGAATCTACACATGGACATCATCAGGTCGTCAATACCAATATCAGATAGATTATATTCTTTGCAGCCAAAGATGGAAAAGCTCTATAATGTCAGCAAAAACAAGACCGGGAGCTGACTGTGGCTCAGATCATGAACTCCTTACTGCCAAATTCAAACTTAAATTGAAGAAAGTAGGGAAAACCACTAGACCATTCAGGTATGACCTAAATCAAATCCCTTACAGTTACACAGTGGAAGTGAGAAATAGATTTAAAGGACTAGATCTGATAGACAGAGTGCCTGATGAACTATGGATGGAGGTTCATGACATTGTACAGGAGGCAGGGATCAAGACCATCCCCATGGAAAAGAAATGCAAAAAAGCAAAATGGCTGTCTGAGGAGGCCTTAGAAATAGCTGTGAAAACAAGAGAAGTGGAAAGCAAAGGAGAAGAGGAAAGATATACCCATTTGAACGCAGAGTTCCAAAGAATAGCAAGAAGAGATAAGAAAGCCTTCCTGAGTGATCAATGCAAAGAAATAGAGAAAAACAATAGAATGGGAAAGACTAGAGATCCTTTCAAGAAAATTAGAGACACCAAGGGAACATTTCATGCAAAGATGGGCTCGACAGAAATCATATGGACCTAACAGAAGCAGAAGATATTAAGAAAAGGTAGCAAGAATACACAGAAGAACTGTACAAAAAGCTCTTCATGACCCAGATAATCACGATGGTGTGATCACTCACCTAGAGCCAGACATCCTGTAAGGTGAAGTTAAGTGGGCCTTAGGAAGCATCGCTATGAACAAAGCTCGTGGAGGTGATGGAATTTCAGTTGACCTATTTCAAATCCTCAAATATGATGCTGTGAAAGTGCTGCACTCAATATGTCAGCAAATTTGGAAAACTCAGCAGTGGCCACAGGAAAAGGTTGGTTTTCATCCCAAAGAAAGGCAATACCAAAAAATGCTCAAACTACTGCACAATTGCACTCATCTCATATGCTAGCAAAGTAATGCTCAAAATTCTCCAAGCCAAGCCTCAACAGTACATGAACTGTGAATTTCCAGATGTTCAAGCTGGTTTTTAAAAAGGCAGAGGAAGCAGAGATAAAATTGCCAATATCCGCTGGATCATTGAAAAAGCAAGAGAGTTCCCGAAAAACATCTACTTTTGCTTTATTCACTATGCCAAAGCCTTTGATGGTGTGGATCACAACAAACTGGAAAATTCTAAAAGAGATGGAAATACCAGACCACCTTACCCACCTCTTGAGAAATCTGTGTGCAGCTCAAGAAGCAACTGTTAGAACTGGACATGGAACAACAGCAGACTGGTTGCAAATCAGGAAAGGAGTATGTCAAGGCTATATTTTGTCACCCTGCTTATTTAACTTATATGCAGAGTACATCATGAGAAATGCTGGGCTGGAAGAAGCACAAGCTGGAATCAAGATTGCTGGGAGAAATATCAATAACCTCAGATATGCAGATGACACCACTCTTATGGCAGAAAGTGATGGGCTTCCCTGGTGGCTCAGAGGTTAAAGTGTCTTCCTGGAATATGGGAGACTTGGGTTCGATCCCTGGGTCAGGAAGATCCCCTGGAGAAGGAAATGGCAGCCCACTCCAGTACTCTTGCTTGGAGAATCCCATGGAGGGAGACGCCTGGTAGGCTACAGTCCATGGGGTCACAAAGAGTCTGATACGACTGAGAGACTTTACTTACTTACTTACTTACTTATGGCAGAAAGTGAAGAGGAACTAAAGAACTTCTTGGTGAAAGTGAAAGAGGAGAGTGAAAAAGTTGGCTTAAAGTTCAACACTCAGAAAACAAAAATCATGGCATCCGGTCCCATCACTTCATGGCAAATAGATGGGGAAACAGTGGGAACAGTGGCAGACTTTATTTTTGGGGGGCTACAAAATCACTGCAGATGGTGACTGCAGCCATCAAATTAAAAGATGCTTGCTCCTTAGAAGAAAAGCTATGACCAACCTAGACGTCTAGCATATAAAAAAACAGAGACATTACTTTGCCAACAAAGGTCCGTCCAGTAAAGCTATGGTTTTTCTGGTAGTAATGTATGGATGTGAGAGTTGGACAATAAAGAAAGCTGAGTGCCGAACTGTGCTGTTGGAGAAGACTCTTGAGAGTCCTTCGGACAGAAAGGAGATCCAACCAGTCCATCCTAAAGGAACAATCCTGAATATTCATTGGAAAGACTGATGCTGAAATTGAAACTCCTACACTTTCGCCCCCTGATGTGAAGAACTGACTCATTGAAAAAGACCCTGATGCTGGGAAAGATTGAAGGCAGAAGGAGAAGGGGATGACGGAGGATGAGATGGTTGGATGGCATCACCAGCTCAGTGGACATGAGTTTGAGTAGGCTCTGGGAGTTGGTGATAGACAGGGAAGCCTAGTTTGCTGCAGTCCATGGGGTCGCAAAGAGATGGACACGACTGAGCGACTGAATTGAACTGATTATTACTATGTTTTAGTCACTCAGTCATGTCCGACTCTTTGCAACCCCATGGACTGTAGCCCATCAGGATCCTCTATCCATGGGGATTCTCCAGGCAAGAGTACTGGAGTGGGTTGCCATGCCCTCCTATAACAATGGGCAATGATAGAGTGGTTTGCCTTAAAGATATGCAAGCTGGTAGTATAGAATATCTTGGTACCTTGTAGCTCATTAAAGAGGAAATTAGAGCAGAATGCAATCCAGGCTCTTTAACGTGGACTTCAAGACCCTGAGTGATCCAGCCTCTAACTTTCTAAGCTTATCTTGTCCCACTCTTCCCAGGGCTCACCAAACTCCACCCTCTTGGCTTTTAAAAGTTCCCCTCTACCCTGGCAATTTGGCTTCCCTAGATCCAGGAAGGGGTACTTTTTTAGAATCTTCCAGTGGTTCTGACAGTCTTGTGGCCTGTCAGCTGTGACCGTTGTGGCCATGAGTGGTGTGTAGCTCAAACTTGTATCAGCTCCAAAGTAGACAGTTGACCAGTGAAGTGAAAACCAGGGACTTCGTGAAGTGAGGACTTCCTATCCATGGATGGGAAGGTTGTTATTTTAGTAGCAATGTAGGCTGAGATTGCCAGATGCCTGTGACTGTTTGAGGGTCTCCTGCAGAGGCACGGGTCAGCAGTGGCCTGCCATGTGGACAGGGGCTCTGGCTGCAGCAGACCTGGGTGGCGCAGCATGTGGCATAAGTCATCTTGGAAGAGGTCACTTTTAGCTCCACTGTAGAGTTGCCAAGCAGGCAACTCACAAACTGGAGAACAACTGTACCAAAGAAATTCTCATTGCAAAAGTTCTAGGGCCCACAACAGATTTCCCAACCTGGGGATTCAGCAAAAGGACTGAGAACCCCCAGGGAATTTGACTTTGGCCACCTGATGCGAAGAGCTGACTCATTGTAAAAGACCCTGATGCTGGGAAAGATTGAAGGTGGGAGGAGAAGGGGATGACAGAGGATGAGATGGTCGGATGGCATCACCAACTCAATGGACATGAGTTTGAGCATACTTTGGGAGATGGTGAAGGACAGGGAAGCCTGGCATGTCGCAGTCCATGGGGTTGCAAAGTCAGACATGACTGAGCAACTGAGCAACAACAACCTCCCATCAAGAAGCTTACAGAAGCCTCTTAGCCTCATCCACGAGGGGACAGACAGAAGAATCAAGAAGAGCCACAATTGAGCAGTGGAGGCTAGAACAAAAATTACATTACAGAAAGTTAATCAGGATGAAAAAGCAGAAAGTTATGACCCATATGAAGGGACAAGATAAAACCACAGAAAAACAACTAAATGAAGTAGAGATAGGCAACCTTCCAGAAAAAGGATTCAGAATAATGATAGTGAAGATCCAGGATCTCTGAAACAGAATGGAGAAGATGCAAGAAATATTTACCAAAGACCTAGAAGATCTAAAGAACAAACAAACAGAGAAGAACAATATACTAGGAGGAGTCAGTAGGAAAGAATAACTGAGGCAAAAGATGGATAAATGACCTGGAGGATAGAATGGTGGAAATCACTGTTGGAAAACAGAATGTAGAAAAAGGAATGAAAAAAAATGCTGCTGCTAAGTTGCTTCAGTCATGTCCGACTCTGTGCGACCCCATGGATGGCAGCCCACCAGGCTCCCCCGTCCCTGAGATTCTCCAGGCAAGAACACTGGAGTGGGTTGCCATTTCCTTCTCCAATGGATGAAAGTGAAAGTTAAGTCGCTCAGTCGTGACCCCGTGGACAGCAGCCCACCAGGCTCCTCTGTCCATGGGATTTTCCAGGCAACACTACAGGAGTGGGGCGCCATTGCCTTCTCCGGAAAAAAAATGAAGACAGCCTAAAAACCCTCTGAAAGTGAAAGTGAGGTCGCTCAGTCATGTCTGACTCGTTGCGACCCCGTGGACTGTAGCCCACCAGGCTCCGCTGTCCATGGGATTCTCCAGGCAAGAATACTGGAGTGGGTTGCCATTTCCTTCTCCAGGGGATCTTCCCAAACCAGGGATCAAACCCAGGTCTCCTGCATTGCAGGCAGATGCTTTAACCTCTGAGCCAAACTTCTGAGACAACATTAAGTGCACCAACATTTGCTTTATAGGGGTCCCAGAAGGAGAAGAGAGAGAGAAAGGACTCGAGAAAATATTTGAAGAGATAGTAGCTAAAAACTCTTCTAACATGGGAAAGAAAATAGTCAACTAAGCCCAGGAAACACAGAGTCTCAGGAAGGATAAACCCAAGGAGGAACACACCAAGACACATAGTAATCAAACTGACAAAAATAAAGACAAATAAAAAATATTAAAAGCAATAAGGGAAAAACAACAGATAACATACAAGGGAATACTCATCAGATTATCAGCTGATTTCTCAACATAAACTCTACAAGCTAGAAGGGAATGGCACAATATATTTTACCCAGTGAGAGAGTCAGTTTCTAGGTAGGTTGATAAGATGTACCGGGTGCCCAAGGAGGAGAAAGGGGTCCAGAGCCCTTGAGAAGGGGAAAGGGGTCTGGGGCTCTCAAGGAGAAAAGGACAAACATTTTATTCTACATTGCTTTGTCTTAGTCAATATAACAAGGTATCTTGCTGGAGGACATGTTTCACCTTAACAAGAGCCTTCTGGCTAATCTTGTTATCTTAAGATATATTGTGGGAGTGGGTCTGGTAAGACCTTTATATTGTTAGCTCTAATCTTGTTAATTTAAGATGTACTGTTGTGGGAATGGGTCTGGTAAAAGTACATAGTCAGTTCAGTCACTCGGTCATGTTCAACTCTGCGATCCCATGGACTACAGCACACGAGGCCACCCTGTCCATCAACAACTCCCGGAGTTTACTCAAACTCATGTCCAATGAGTTAGTGATGCCATTCAAACATCTCATCCTCTGTCATCCCCTTCTCCTTCTGCCTTCAATCTTTCCCAGCATCAGGGTATGTTACAATGAGTCAGCTCTTCATATCAGGTGGCCAAAGTATTGGAGCTTCAGCTTCAGCATAAGTCCTTTCAATGAATATTCAGGACTGATTTCCTTTAGGATTGGCTAGTTGGATCTCCTTGCAGTTAAAGGGACTCTCAAGAGTCTTCTCCAACACCACAGTTCAAAAGCATCAATTCTTTGGCACTCAGCTTTCTTTATAGTCCAACTCTCACTTCCATACATGACTCCTGGGAAAACCATAGCCTTGACTAGACGGACCTATGTTGGCAAAGTAATGTCTCTGGTTTTCAATATGCTGTCTAGGTTAGTCATAATTTTTCTCCAAATGAGTAAGTTTCTTTTAATTTCATGGCTGCAGTCACCATCTGCAGTGATTTTGGACCCCCCAGAAATAAAGTCTGCCACTGTTTCCACTGTTTCTCCATCTGTTTCCCATGAAGCGATGGGACCAGATGCCATGATTTTTGTTTTCTGAATGTTGAGCTTTAAGCCAACTTTTTCACTCTTCTCTTTCACTTTCACCAAGAGGCTCTTTAGTTCTTCTTCACTTTCTGCCATAAGAGTGGCGTCATCTGCATATCTGAGGTTATTGATATTTCTCCCAGCAATCTTGATTCCAGCTTGTGCTTCTTCCAGCCCAGCATTTCTCATGAGGTACTCTGCATATAAGTTAAATAAGCAGGGTGACAAAATACAGCCTTGACGTACTCCTTTCCCGGTTTGGAACCAGTCTGTTGTTCCATGTCCAGTTCTAACAGTTGCTTCTTGAGCTGCACACAGGTTTCTCAAGAGGTGGATAAGGTGGTCTGGTATTCCCATCTCTTTCAGAATTTTCCAGTTTGTTGTGATCCACACAGTCAAAGGCTTTGGCATAGTGAATAAAGCAAAAGTAGATGTTTTTCTGGAACTCTCTTGCTTTTTCAGTGATCCAATGGATGTTGCATTGATCGCTGAGGAAGGCTTTCTTATCTCTCCTTGCTATTCTTTGGAACTCTGCGTTCAAATGGGTATATCTTTCCTCTTCTCCTTTGCTTTTCACTTCTCTTCTTTTCACAGCTATTTGTAAGGCCTCCCCAGAAAGCCATTTTGCTTTTTTGCGTTTCTTTTCCATGGGGATGGTCTTGATCCCTGTCTCCTGTACAATGTCACGAACCTCCATCCATATTCATCAGGCACTCTGTCTATCAGATCTAGGCCCTTAAATCTATTTCTCATTTCCACTGTATAGTCGTAAGGGATTTGATTTAGGCTATACCTGAATGGTCTAATGGTTTCCCCCATTTTCTTCAATTTAAGTCTGAATTTGGCAATAAGGAGCTCATGATCTGAGCCTTAGTCAGATCCCAGTCTTATTTTTGCTGACTGTATAGAGCTTTTCCATTTTTGGCTACAAAGAATATAATCAATCTGATTTTGCTGTTGACCATCTGGTTATGTTCATGTGTAGAGTCTTCTCTTGTGTTGTTGGAAGAGGATGTTTGCTATGACCAGTGCGTTCTCTTGGCAAAACTCTATTAGCCTTTGCCCTGCTTCATTCTGTATTCCAAGGTCAAATTTGCCTGTTACTCCAGGTGTTTCTTGACTTCCTACTTTTGCATTCCAGTCCCCTATAATGAAAAGGACATCTTTTGGGGGGGCTAGTTCTAATAGGTCTTGTAGGTCTTCATAGAACCATTCAACTTCAGCTCCTTCAGCGTTACTGGTCAGGGCATAGACTTGGATTACCGTGATATTGAATGGTTTGCCTTGGAAAGGAACAGAGATCATTTTGTCATTTTTGAGATTGCATCCAAGTTCTGCATTTCAGACTCTTGTTCACTATGATGGCTACTCCATTTCTTCTAAGGGATTCCTGTCCACAGTAGTAGATACCTGAGTTAAATTCACCCATTCCAGTCCATCTTAGTTCGCTGATTCCTAGAATGTCGACATTCACTCTTGCCATCTCCTGTTTGACCACTTCCAATTTGCCTTGATTCATGGACCTAACATTCCAGGTTCCTATGAAATATTACTCTTTACAGCATTGGACCTTGCTTCTATCATCAGTCCCATCCACAACTGGGTGTTGTTTTTGCTTTAACTCCATCCCTTCATTCTTTCTGGAATTATTTCTCCACTGATCTCCAGTAGCATACTGGGCACCTACTGACCTGGGGAGTTCATCTTTCATTGTCCTAACTTTTTGCCTTTTCATACTGTTCATGTGGTTCTCAAGGCAAGAATACTGAAGTGGTTTGCCATTCCCTTCTCCAGTGGACCACCTGTTTGTCTTGGGTGGCCCTACACAGCATCAAAAGTATATAAGGCCTTGATAAGACTAGTGAGGGGAGCACTCTCCATCCCCCTTCTGATGTCTATTTCAGAATCTTTCTCTGTCCCTTTTTCACTTTAATAAAACTGTGCTACACAAAAGTTCTTGAGTGATCAATACTGGTCCCTGGTCCCAAAGCTAAATCTTCTTTGGAGATCACGAATCCGACATCATTCACTGTAAGCTATCACCAGCAAGACTCTCATTTAGATTTGATGGAGAAATCAAAAACTTTCCAGACGAGTAAAAGTTAAGAGAATTCAGCACCACCAAACAAGCTTTGAAACACAAGGAAGTAAAAGACTTACAGAAAGTAAACCCCAAACAATTAAGGAAATGGTAATAGGATCATACATATTGATAATTACCTCAACTGTAAGTAGATTTAATGCACCAACAAAAACACATAGACTGGCTTGGCAGATGAAAACACGTGCATGTAGGCACTCCCACTTACCACATCACTCTGCTTGACCCACCCCCCCTATATTATACGTAATTATTCATATTGTAGGAATTGGGAAGGGGTTTTCCCTAGTGGTTCAGTTGGCAAAGAATCCACCTGCAATGCAGGAGACCCAGGTTCAATCCCTTGGAGGGGAAGATCCCCTGGAGAAGGAAAATGGCAACCCACTCCAGTATTCTTGCCTGGAAAATTCCATGGACAGAGTAGCCTGGTGGGCTACCGTCCATAGGGTCACAAAGAGTCAGACACGACTTAGTGACTAAACGAGCACCATTTTGTGTTGTGAGGTTAATCGTGTTCCCATTATGGCTTGCAAGTGTAATTATCCATTTATTTTTTGTCTGGCCATTGATTATGAAAACTGATAAACATCTTTTACTTTTTGATTATGTAATTATTACTCATTTAATACCATTATATTGTGATTGGTCCCCAGAAAAATAATAGAATTCTGTATCACAAAAACTAATAGAATTTAATAGAAAATAAAATTTTAATTCAATAGAAAAAGCTGTAATCACTTTTTAAAATAGAAATTTAATTTAGTAGAAAAACCTGTAATCACTTTTTAAAATCCAGATGCATTTCAGAATTGTCTTGGAATTTTTGAAAGCTCCAGATATGTTTCTAACGATCAGCCATGTTTAAAAACAACTGGGCTATATGGTGATCTCTTACTTTTACCTAGTTTGTTTCACTTTTTCTATTTCATATTCAGTGCTCCCATTTCATTTAGTTTATGTTTTCCAATTTCTCCATCCCTTTTTTTGTTGTTGTTCTTTCTCAAGCCTTTATCAAGTGTAGTGGAAAAGCTTTTGTATACATATATATAATTAGTATGTATAATAAGACATTTGATTCCACTTGTTTGACTTGGTATGAATAGAATGCTACACTTCTGATTAAAAGAATAGATATGCAACAAGCAACAAAGGTTTACTGTATAGCACAGGGAACTACAGTCAATATCTCGTAATAACTTATAATGGAAAATAATCTCAAAAATAATATATGGTATGTGTATAACTGAATCACCTTGCTGTGCACTTGAAACATTGTAAGTCAACTGTACTTCAATAAAATATATATATATATTGAGAAAAAAATTCCTTTCCATGGCTTGGATCTGCCCGTGAAGTCCAACATCCAGGATAGGCATATCTCACTCTGCTTAGGAATTCATCTGTACACTGACGTTTAACACTTAAGAGACACTAATGATGGTGGTACAATCTTAGCAATGTAATGAATGCCACTGAATAGTACACTTAAAAATGATACATTTTATGTTATATGTATTTTACCACCTCCTGCTCCTCCCCAAAAGAACCACTCAACTGGACTAGAGTATGTGATAAAAGGCAAATCTATATGTGGATGTGGGACATTTAAATAATTCCCTTTAACCTCCAGAAGGAGGATGGGTGGTCAGTTTCAAAGAGTTGTTGGCTTGTCTGCAGGATTTATTACATTGTGACCTTTTTCTTATTGAATTTTTTATTATAAAAATTTTAAAACACATTTAAAAAGTGGAGAGGATTGAACAACGAACCCCCTTTGAATCTGGGTCCCAGCTTTAACAACCATCAACTTCTCCTGTTCTTAATTATATAGCCCTCTAGCTCTCCTCTCTTTCTCTCTTTCTTTCTTTTGGAGTATTTTAAAGTATTTCACAGGCATATTAATAGTTCATCCATAAACACTTCAATTTTCCTATTCTATGTTACCATTAAGTTTCATAGCTTAAATCTCATTAAAGGATTCACTTGCTGCTATAAGGATTAAACAAAATAAGATTAGGTTCAAAGTCAGCTCAGTTTCTAAATTAGTATTCGACTTATTTCATGTGATAGGTGGTCTGACCTTGAAAAACTTTACCTTCTACCTGAAAAAGTGAACCATGGATATAAAATAAAATTGTGAAAAATTAAAGGCTGCAATCACCGAGCCATAAATGTCAAAGGGCAGCCAGCATAAATTCTGTAATAAGACTTGAATCTTGTGCATGTCAGCAGTGCAGGAATTCAGGAGAGTGGGCTGGCTCTCTGAGCCAAGCAGTTGGAGAGGTCAAGATAAGAAGATACCAGGAACCGGTCGGAATCTGTTGCCTTGGCACTCAACATTTGGTGTTCCTCACAAGATCATTTGTTAACTGTAAGGTTTACAGACCTAGATTGCTGGTCTTTTGCTTTCAAATCCTTTGCTGAATACATTCTGTTCATTTCTCCTATAAACTTCTCATGCCACTGGTCCCCACAACAAACTCTATTCGGTTCTCTCCTTGCTTCTTCTACCTCAGACCTTCAAGACTCTGCTCACATTGAGCATCAGCTTTTCTCCAGCTTCCTGGTTCTTTAGTGGGAATGGGGTGGAGCCCACCACTGCTGTTTGAAACCGGTGCACTTAACTTGTGTTTTGGACTTGACCTGGACCATGGACCCAGAGAGAGAACATGATGGGCAAATCCATGAAGGTGGTGAGGGCTTTTTGGTGACTAAAAAGCAGTGATAGGGGAAGAAAGAAAAGAAGGACAGGTGGAAAGGATGAATTTGGAGTCTAGTGGAGGGTGTAGAAGGGTGGCAGAGATCCAGTGCTCTGGGGGCCTGGGGTCCAGCTCAGCTAGAACTAAAGCAGGGCCTCATCATTACCACTTGATGGCCTCCTGGTCTGCCCAGGGCCTATCAGGGAAAATTCAAGCCGAAGTTTAAGGCAAGGCAGGGTGAACTGATTCTGGAGGGACACTGATGAAAGGTGAACTGAG
This sequence comes from Oryx dammah, assembly GCF_014754425.2. Classification (NCBI taxonomy): domain Eukaryota; kingdom Metazoa; phylum Chordata; class Mammalia; order Artiodactyla; family Bovidae; genus Oryx; species Oryx dammah. Next base: position 9,799,012 of record NW_024070209.1, on the reverse strand, counting down.
TTGGCAGCAGGCTGGTGTCAGGTAGGAACTGTGCTGTGATTTAGGGCCCCAGCGCTTTGTAACATCTAGCTTCCTGTTCTACACACTTGCTATTTATGGTATGATTTTGGGATTGAGAGCATCTGTATTACTCGGAGGTTGTTAGCAGTGCAGAACCTCAGTCCTGCTCAAACATACTGAATTAGAAACTTTGGGGTGGGAATTCCCTGGCAGTCCAGTGATTTCACCTTTCTGCTGCAAGGGGGCCCTGGTAGAATCCCTAACTGGGGAACTAAGATACTGCAAGCTGCATAGCATGGCCAGAAAAGAAAAAAGAAATTCTGGGGGTGGCATTCCTTGGCTTATGGCTACATCACTCTAAACTTTGCTTCTATTGTCATCATAACATTCTCTGAATCTGACATTCCTGCCTCCTGCCTCTAAGAACACTTGTGATTACACTGGGTCCACCCAGATAATCCAAGATAATCTATCCATGTCAAGATTCTGAACTGAAGCACATCTACAATATCCCTTTTACCATGTAAGGTAATTTATTTGCAGGTTCTGGGAATTAGGATGTAACATTTTTGGGGGCCCACTATTCAGCCAACTACAGGAAGCCATTAGAGCTGTGACACAATTTGACACCCATTAAAAAAATAATTTTATTTGTTTATTTTTGGCTGTGCTGGGCCTTCGTTGCTGCTCGGGCTTTTCTCTAGTTGGGGCAAGTGCTGACTTCTCTTGTTGTGAAACATGGGTTCCAGGGCACATGGGCTCAGGAGCTGTGGCATGCGGGTTCAGTAGTTGTGGCATGCGGGCTCTAGATCACAAGCTCCATAATTGTGGCTCACGGGCTTAGCTGCTCCTTGGTATGTGGGATCTTCCCAGATCAGGGATCGAACCCGTGTTTCTTGCATTGGCAGACAGATTCTTTATCACTGAGCCACCAGGGAAGCTCTTGACAAACATTTTAAGGGTAATTATGGCTGCTGCTTTAAAAAAATTTTTGTAATTTTTGGCTGTTCTGGGTCATCGTTGCTGTGTTTAGGCTTTCTCTAGTTACAGAGGAGAGGAGCTGCTCTCTACTGGAGGCGTGCAGGCTTCTCATTACCGTGGCTTCTCTGGTGAAGCACAGGCTGCAGGCACGCAGGCTTCAGCAGCAGTGGTACATGGGCTTAGTTGCTCTGCAGCCTGTGGAACCTTTCTGAACAGCGATCAGACCCATGTCTAATGCATTGGCGGGTGGATTCTTAACCACGGGATCACCAGGGAAATCCTGGCTGCTGTTTTGAAAACAGTTTTGTGGTGGCAAGAATGGGAACAGGAAAATTAGTTATTGTGTCAGAGTCAATGTTTAACTTCTAAGGACCTTGTTGTCCATGAAAATGAGCATATAATTCTGTTATGGGCTGAATTTCGGCCCCTTACATTTCTATGTTGAAGCCCCAATCTCTAATACCTCAGAATGTGGCCGTATTTGAATATAGGGCCTTCAAAAACGTGATTAAGCTAAAATGAGCCTGTTAGACTGGGCCCTAACCCCTTGTGACTGGTTTCTTTATGAGAAGTGGAAGCTTGGTTGAATGGAGAGACACCAGGGATGGACATGCAGAGAAAAGGCCCTGTGAGAAGGTGGCCACCCATAGCCCAAGGAGAGGCCTCAGGAGAAACCAGCCGCGCCCAAACCGTAATCCTGAATTCCAGCTTCCAGAACTTTAAGAAATACATTGTTAAGCCGCCCAGTCTATGGTATTTGGTTGTGGCAGCCCTAGCGAACTGATACAAATCCAAATTGTCTTCCTGAAACCAAGATACAGACCTCCTCCTAACCCCTCAGTTTATGATTCTTGTCAGAAAAGTAGTGGGCAGGTCCTTTCTGCAGTAACCCTACCTATATACCAGGGGTGAACATTCAAAACAACCTTTGTTATTTAAAAGATGTTGTTCAAAAAAGGAAAAGCCAAAGATTTGGAGAAACAGTTGGTAAAACACCTGATACAGGCTTGTATCCAGAATACATAAGCCATCTAAGGAAGACAGGCAAAAGATTTGAACAGCTACTTCACATTGAACAAGGTACAGATGATAAGCAGGCACACAAAAGAATGTTCAACATCGTTAGTAACTAAGAATGTACATTAAAACCATAATGAGCTATCACTATATACTTACCTACTAGACTGGCTTTTAAAAAACTGACAATACCAAGTGTGTGCAAGAATTCAGAGCAATAGAAGTCTCATACACTGCTGCTTGGAATGGCCACCTGGGACAACAGTTTGATAGATATTTATAAGGTTTAAGCATCAGTTCAATTCAGTTCAGTTCAGTCGCTCAGTTGTGTCCGACTCTTTGTGACCCCATGAACCACAGCACGCCAGGCCTCCCTGTCCATCACCATCTCCCAGAGTTCACTCAGACCCACGTCCATCGAGTCCATGATGCCATCCAGCCATCTCATCCTGGGTCGTCCCCTTCTCCTCCTGCCCCCAATCCCTCCCAGCATCAGAGTCTTTTCCAATGAGTTTAAGCATACTCTTATCATATGATCCAGCAATCTTTTTCTTAACTATTAAGCCAAGAAAAATAAAAATGCTTTACTGAAGGACCTGGGTAGGGATGTTTATAGCAGCTCTATTCATACTGTCTCAAGTTGGAAACAACCCAAAGTCTCTCAGTTGGTGAGCAGATGAACAAGCTATGGCATATCCACTCAGTGGAATACTACTCAGAAAAGAGAAGGAAATATCATTATATGCAACAAGATGGATGACTCTCAAAAACATTATGCTAGTGAAAGAAACCAGAAAACAAAAACTACACACTGTATACCCCATGACTTTTTGAAAAGGCAAAACTATAGGGATATAAATAGATTGGTGGTTGCCAAGGGCAACCCAGATACCTGGGTATATTTTGGAGGGGTGATATATAATTCTATATGATTGTAGTAGTCCTTATATGACTGTATACTTTTGTCAAAATTCTTTAAATTGTACACTTAAAATTGGTAAATTTAACTTAATAGGAGAATCCCACGGACAGAGGAGACTGGCGGGCTATAACCCATAGGGTTGCAAAGAGTCAGACATGACTGAAATGACTTAGCATGCACACACACAGGACTGCTGGATCGTATGGTAAGAGACTGCTTAAAGCTTAAATCAGGAAAGCTGTTTTAAAACAATACCTGGACACGGGGAGAGGATAACTAAGCTATGACTTGGGATAGACATGGTCCTTGTGTCTTGAGTTCTTGTGGCTACTTCTGTGCAGGTCACTCTACCACAGTGGTGGAGCACTGAGCCCACGGCTGTCCTCGTCAGTGGAGGAGACATTGGGGTCACGCACAGGCAGCTGTGACAGTGTCTTTTTCCATGAGGTGGCTGAAGAGCAGAGGAGTGATTTTAATGTATAAAAGAGTTCGAGAATCATTGGTTTAAAAGAGGGGTCTTTAGCAGTAATGTATGTGTGCACACAGGAGGCGCTATCTCTGTGTGTCTGTGTGTGTATCTGTCTGTCTCTTCTGTTTGCAGGAAGGAGGCTGAGGGGGAAGGAGTGGGGACAAGTGCAAGCAGAACAGGGAGGAAATGTATGAGATTTTAATATCCTTAGATAATCTGGGCCCAAACAACTTTAGGAGAGCTTAGAATTTGAGGATAACTGTTACCTTCGGCTTCAACTACCTTCTCTACCATTTTTTCCCCTGTGACTCCAAAGCCTCTCTCCCATTAGAGGCTTATCCTTTCACCTCGGGCTTTAGAGACCTTGCTGTTTTCATCGGCTGTTAATGAGAGTTGCTGAAACCTGCTGCTCAATTTCTCAGTGTTATCATCCACTTCGAATGGATACAAGAACCTACAAAGAAAATAGGAGTCTTGTCCCAGTTTATCCAGTGAGTAAGTGGGTAACTTTGAGGCCTCCAGCTCCAGCATCTCCTGGGCCAGATGGCTTCCATAATTCCCCACTACCCTTCACCATCCAAGAGTCTATTTCCTTTGTGACCACCAATCAGAGCGAGGAGGGAAAGGGTGGTGGGGTGAGGGGGACTGGCAACAGGGCACAGAGGTGACCAGGAGATAGTGACTTGGAAGGGAGGGTTTTGAGCTCCCTGCAGTTTCTGCCTTGGGGTATTTGGCTGGAGACTGTGGGGGCAGAGCTGGGGAACTTATACCTATGTAAGAGAAAAAGCTGCTAGAAGCGGCAGACGGTGTGACTGTAATTGTCAGGAGACCACCTCCGGAAATGGACAACACATGGTGGTCACAAATATGAGACCTTGGTAGAAAACCTCGCCATGTGGGAAGAGGAGAGCAGGAGCTGGGAGACCAGGATTTCTGTCTGGACTTACACTTATTCAACCTTGAACAAGTTACAGACCCTCTTTCAGCAAGCAACACAAATAAAACAACATATTCCAATGTGTTTTATAAAATGCTACCCAGGAATGGGATTTGATTCCTAAAATTGACAACCTTCATTAGAAGAGCAGTCCTTGTGAAATGAAAGAAATGAATGAAAGAAAGCCTTGTGCCACCTTTCCTGAGCAATGTGCTGCTGCTGTATACTTGAGCATTTAAAAACAAGCACTTGAAAGATTTATTTGTGATCTTTGACCAAAGTAACTTGTTGGCAACTCATTGATTCTAACCAGGCCACACCCAGATGTCAAGTGTCAGTTATCTCTTGGGTAGCGGAATTACAGCAGAATTCTTATTTTACTTTTTATATGGTTCTGCATTTAAGAAAACAAAGACATAGACATGTGAAATAGTGGGGACGTCTTGGGGAACTACAAGAGGTCAGGTGTGTCTGGAAGTTGGGGTCTTTGCAGAAAGAGATAGGGCAGGAGCTTGATGACAGCCATGCTAGGGACTGTGCTTATGAAGTCCTCTTTTCAAAAGCCCTTAGCCTACTCTGCCCTGGATTTAAAGCTGTGACCCTCAAAATGTGATCTCCAGACCAGCAGCATTTGCCTTGCCTGGAAACTTGTTAGAAACGCAAATTCTTAGGCCCCAGCTCAGGTGTATTGCAGCTGAAACACTGGGGCTAGAGCCCAGCTCTGTTTTAATAAGCCTGAAAGTTGAAGCCTGAAAACCACTGGTTTAAAGTGAAAAAAGCTGACTTAAACTCAACATTCATAAAAGCAAATATTATGGCATCTGGTCCCATTACCTCATAGCAAATAGATGGGGAAACAATGGAAACAGTGACAGACTTTATTTTCTTGAGCTCCAAAATTGCTGCAGATGGTAACTGCAGCCATGCAATTAAAAGACGCTTGCTCCTTGGGAGGAAAGCTATGACAAACCTAGACAGCATATTGAAAAGTAGAGACATCACTTTGCTGACAAAGGTCTATATAGTCAAAGCTATAGTTTTTCCAGTAGTCATGTATGGATGTGAGAGCTGGACCATAAAGAAGGCTGAGTGCTGAACTGATGCTTTCAAATTGTGGTGCTGGAGAAGAGTCTTGAGTCCTTTGGACAGTAAAGAGATCAAACCAGTTAATCCTAAAGGAAATCAACCCTGAATATTCATTGGAAAGACTGATGCTAAAGCTGAAGCTCCAATACTTTGGCCACCTGATGGGAAGAGCCAACACATTGGAAAAGACCCTGATGCTGGGAAAGATTGAGGGCCGGATGAAAAGGGGGTGAGAGAGGATGAGATGGTTGGATGGCAGCACCAACTCTATGGACATAAGTTTGAGCAAACTCTGGGAGTTAGTGAAAGAAGGGAAGCCAGGCATGCAGCAGTCCGTGGGATCACAAAGACCTGGACATGACTGAGCGACTGAACAAGAACAACAAAACTGGGCCAGTACTCCTTGCTCTTGGTGAACTGGTAAGAAAAAGTCAGCTGCCTCAGACATCTATTAGCCCACCCTATTGGGTGGGGTCCCATGGATTGTTTCTCCAAGCCCTAGAGAGGTCCTCTTCTCTGACATAATGGCAGTGTAGGTGAAACCTTGCTGTTGAATAATTAGCCGGGATTTTGTTTACAGTCAGAGAAGTGTCTGGGAGGGACAGACTTCACAGTGCTTGCTCAAATTTAGTTGCTTCTCACTCTGGGTTAAGGAAGGTCTGGAAGGAAACCAAAGGAGGTCCTCAGAGGTCAACTAGTTCAGAGTACGATGTGTTCCTTGCTGGTTTTTCTGCTGTTGTTCCCTGCTTGTTCTCATTATCCAAGGACAGAGCCTCCCACCTGCGCCTCCTGGCTGAGAACAAAGAGGCCAGGGGTGCATTGAATTTGCTATAAATCCCTCAGGGCCAACAGTTCGAACACTTTTGACTCTCAGATCCCTCCGCTGGAAACAATCTATGCTTTTCCTGCACTTACTTTACTCTGAAACTCTTACCTAGAAATACAATTATCCCTGTGGATCTTATCTTCCTTCCTAAAGTGTCTGCTGCTGCTGCTGCTAAGTCGCTTCAGTCCTGTCCGACTCTGTGTGACCCCATAGACGGCAGCCCACCAGGCTCCCCCGTCCCTGGGATTCTCCAGGCAAGAACACTGGAGTGGGTTGCCATTTCCTTCTCCAATGCATGAAAGTGAAAAGTGAAAGAAGTTGCTTAGTAGTGCCGAACTCTTAGCGACCCCGTGGACTGCAGCCCACCAGGCTCCTCCGTCCATGGGATTTTCCAGGCAAGAGTACTGGAGTGGGGTGCCATCGCCTTCTCCCCTAAAGTGTCTAGTATATAGTAAAGAGTTCAGGAAATAATAGTTACAATTATTGTTATTATTATTTTGTGTTAAACAGGGAAAGAAGAAGGGGAGGGCATCCCAGTCAGAGGAAACAGCAGGGTTGGCTGCATAATTTGTAGGCCTAGTGCAAAGTGAAAATGTGAGCCCCAGCCAGAGGGCTGAGAAGTCATCCTACAGGAGGAGTAGGGGGCGGCAGAGGATGGGATGGTCGGATGGCATCACCGACTCGATGGACAGGAATTTGAGAAAACTCCAGGAAACAGTGAAGGACACAGGAGCCTGGTGTGCTGCAGCCCACGAGGTCACAAAGAGTCAGACACAACTTAGCGACTGAACAAGAACAATTGCGAGGAAGCATTGTGAGCCAGCAAACGTATTGGCAGTCGAATTTTAGAAAGATAAGAACTTTAGAAATGTAAGACTTCCTTTTGGACCCAAGCCTAGCTAGTCTCTACAAGCTTCAAATGTCTTTCACACTCAGAATTCAAGACCCATTCCAGCATGTCTCTGAAACCACTGGTTATGGTAAACAAACCTCCTTATAGCCTGGATTTCTTTAAAAATAAACAAAGAACTAACAACAAAACCTTCCCTTGCCTTTTGGAAATCTGATTCTCTCTGGAGAGCACTGGGCTGTTCATTCACCAGCTGCCATCTGAGGAGCTGGGGCACATTGTCAAAAGTCTTCTAGCATTTTGTTGCTCTTCCCCCCCCGATTTTTATCTTCTTCTAAAACCCTTTCTCCTTAGGACCAGTACCTGCCTGTCTTAGCAGTGTGCTCTGTGGTTGCTATTCCTAGTCTTCGAGATTCTAGAGACCGAGATCACTGCGTTCCTGCCTAGCTCAAGTTCTGAGCCATCTTGCACTACCTTAACCAGAAAGCCGACAGACCTATACCTGGATCTGAGGTTTCCTGATCTAATGATATATTCAATAGATCTATTAATGTGTTAAATTCTGTAGCCTATAAACCGAGAATACACTGTATTTTCCAGAATTCCTGTTTTCCTTTAAAAATTAAACAGGAAGCAAAACTTACCATTGCTCTCCAAAATTTTTCCTAATATCTTACTCCTCTGCTATCTTCTTTGTTTTTCAGAAACCAGCTCTTTTGAGAACCATGTCTTTTTGTCCCTTCGCTGACACTGATGGTTTGGACACGTGATCTGGATGGCCCCAACAGGGCTCCTTGGTCAGAGGGGCCCTGTACTTGGCTTAATGATCTGCTGTTGCCATCTTGAAATTCTTAATAATTTTATCTTTGAACTTGTGTTTAGTAAGTGATGTCCGATGAGACGATGGAGCATGAACATGAACAGAGAAGATACTCACAACGTGTGTCCACCATTCCTTGCTGCCCGTTCATATGGCATTCATGATGCACGATGGGCACATCATTTTATTTTATAGCCCCAGAGGCCATATTTTCCATTTCAACTAGAATTTGCTTCAAATGCAGAAAAGAAGGCATTTTAAGAAACAGAAACAACTGAGGAACCCTTTCACATCCTTTCTTACTGCCTGCCACTTACTCTGAAAGTGATGACATAGAAAGCAAAGATTGGTCAACCCATAGTTCCTTCTTCCAGGCCTCTCTTACTCATCAGAAAGCCTAAGGTAGGTGGAATTGTATACATTAAGGAGGGAAGTTAAAACAGGTGAGTTAGTTTTCTTCTGATAAGATAAAATACACATCCTGTAGCATGTATCAACCACAAAATACAGATTCTGTCATTTTAGTGATTCTGCATATGAGTTACATGAATTAAATACTCTTGTGTTCACATTTAAATCAGCACTGCATGTAAAGATGAACAGTAAAGTTCATACTAATAATTTTTTTATTTTTTGTATTTAGAGTGACATTAAATAGCAAATGAAAAACGTCATGGCAAGTCAAGAGAGAATGTGGGGGAAAAGATAGCTTTATCAATTTAGGATCATGGCCCATATGATTCCTCTTCACCTAGATCCAGCTCTGCAATTTCAACATTCATTTGGTTGAGTCACAGCCCAGAGATATATGTTTTGGAAAAAGACAGTGTGTTGTCTTAAGATATAAAGTTGTATATTCATGAAAGAGTTACAAAAATTGACCTATTTTAGATAAGGATGTTTATTCCAATACTTCTTACGATAGTAAAAATTTGAAACAATGTATATGGAATATAATGTATATGGAATGGAACATCAACTCTTCCCTGGGTCTCTGTCCTACAGATTTCAAATTTGCCAGTCCCAACGATCACATGAGCCGATCCCTTAAAATAAATTCGTCTATCCACAGACATCCGATTGGTTCTGCTTCCCTGGGGAGCCCTTACTAACAGAAGTTTCTACCCTTTTATTTGCTTGTGCATTTCTGTGACTAAATCTAGGCCATGCCATGATCAGAAGCAGCATGATTGCCCCCTACCCATTCAGCACCTCAGGTGCCACTCTTCTCTTACTCACAGACCTGCATCTACACACCTGTTTCTTCAATCTCATTGACATCTCTAGTCCTGTCATCCTTGTATTTTCTCGCCATCCATCCACCCTATTCTGATTGGCTCCTTTGTCCTTCCCACCTAGCTTAAGCTTCTACAACCCATTATTTCAGTCACTCTCATGCCCCCAATTTCAATTCCCTTACCTTTCTGCTTTTGCTCCCACTGCCCTTGCTGCTGTTCAGTCACTCAGTTGTGTCTGACTCTTTATGACCCCATGCACTGCAGCACTCCAGGTTTCCCTGTCCTTCACTATCTCCTGGGGTTTGCTCAAAATCATGTCCACTGAATCGGCGATGCCATCCAACCATCTCATCTTCTGTTGCCCTCTTCTCCTCCTGTCCTCGATCCTTCCCAGCCTCAGGGTCTTTTCCAGTGAGTCGGCTCTTTGCATCAAGTGGTCAAAGTATTGGAGCTTTAGCTTCAGCATTAGTCCTTCCAATCAATATTGAGGGCTGATTTTCTTTAGGATTGACTGGTTGGATCTCCTTGCTGTCCAAGGGACTCTCAAGAGTCTCTTCAACACCACAGTTCAGTTCAGTTGCTCAGTCGTGTCTGACTCTTTGAGACTCCATGGACTGAAGCATGCCAGGCCTCCCTGTCCATCGCCAACTCCCGGAGTTTACCCAAACTCATGTCTATTAAGTTGGTGATGCCATTCATCACCAGTGATCTCCTTTAGGATGGACTGGTTGGGATCACCTTGCAGTCCAAGGGACTCTCTCAAGAGTCTTCAACAGTTCAAAAGCATCAATTCTTTGGCACTCAGCTTTCTTTACAGTCCAATTCTCACATCCATCCATACATGACCACTGGAAAAACCATAGCCTTGACTAGATGGACCTTGTTGTTGGCAAAGTAATGTCTCTGCTTTTTAATATGCTGTGTAGGTTGGTCATAACTTTCCTTCCGAGGAGTAAGCGTCTTTTAATTTCATGGCTGCAGTCACCATCTGCAGTGATTTTGGAGCTCAAGAAAATAAAGTGTGTCACTGTTTCCATTCCCCCCTCCCCATCTATTTGCCACGAGGTGATGGGACCAGATGCCATGATCTTAGTTTTCTGAATGTTGAGTTTTAAGCCAGTTTTTTTCACTCTCCTCTTTCATCAAGAGACTCTTTAGTTCCTCTTAGCTTTCTGCCATTAGGAAGGTGTCATCTGCATATCTGAGGTTATCGATATTTTCCCCAGCAATCTTGATTCTAGCTTGTGCTTCATCCAGCCTGGCATTTCACAGGAAGTACTCTGCATATAAGTTAAATAAGCAGGATGACAATACACAGCCTTCACGTACTCTTTTCCCAATTTTCAACTAGTCCATTTTTCCATGTCTGGTTCTAACTGTTGCTTCTTGACCTGCATACAGGTTTCTCAGGAGGCAAGTAAGGTGGTCTGGTATTCCTATCTCTTTAAGAATTTTCCAGTTTGTTGTGATCCATACAGTCAAAGACTTTAGCATAGCTGCCCGACCAATCTCTAAATCTGAATCGTCCTAGTCAACTGCTGCCTTCACTCCTTCACGTCTCATCTTCCTCTGGGGGATATTGGTATTTTTCTCTTATGGACTTCAGTTAATCGAATGACTATAAACTCCCATGGATGGAGGAGCCTGGTGGGCTGCAGTCCATGGGGTCGCTAAGAGTCGGACACGACTGAGAGACTTCATTTTCACTTTTCACTTTCATGCATTGGAGAAGGAGATGGCAACCCACTCCAGTGTTCTTACCTGGAGAATCCCAGGGACGGGGGAGCCTGGTTGGCTGCTGTCTATGGGGTCACACAGAGTCAGACATGACTGAAGCGACTTAGCAGCAGCAGCAGCATAAACAATAATCTTCTTTACTCAAAGTCTATTAATTTAAACATAATTACATTTAAAAGAGAGTTTGACTAAGCATCAGGATACCATAGCCTAGTCAAGTTAACACATAAAACTAACAATTGCAGTGGAGCAGTTACAAAAACTCACATTTTGGTTTAGCAAATATTTGTCGAGCATGAAGAATATGCTGTGTAATGGAAACGCAAAGCTGGATAAAAGACATTTTCCCTATCGCCCCAAGGAGTTCATCGTCTCTTAGAGTGAGGTAGATATAGAAGCAAAGACAGTTGCTTTGTAATACGAGGTAGCAAGTGCTCTGATGGAAAGGCATATAGAGGAATTATCTGTTTGGGTTTCCCTGGTGGCTCAGTTGGTAAAGGATTTGCCTGTAATGCAGGAGACCTGGGTTCAATCCCTGGGTTGGGAAGATTCCCTGGAGAAGGAATGGCAATCCAGTCCAGTATTCTTGCCTGGAGAATTCCATGGACAGAGGGGTCTGGTGGGCTACAGTTCATGGGGTTGCAAAGAGTTGGACACGACTGAGTGACTAACACACACACACATGTTTGTAGGATACAAAATTTGATAAGGGTCTATGAAGTCAACCATAACATCAAGAAGCTTTGAATCTAGACATAGCATGAATCAGCCTCATGGTTGAGGTTGTTGTATAGGATGACACAGAATTGGGCTGGACAAAAAGGTGGTGACTGAACTGCATCTTAGAGTTTGTTTCAGGGAGGAGACTAGGACAGGGTGAAACAGAGAGAGTGATGAATACAAACTTAAGTAGTCTGGACTTGATCCCACATGTAGTGAAGCTTGATGAAACTGACAATGTGGTTAAAAAAAAAAGACTTCAGGTAATATGGATATAGGCACATTTACTAAAGTGTGTGGATCACAATAAACTGTGTGGATCACAATAAACTGTGGAAAATTCTTCAAGAGATGGGAATACCAGACCACCTGACCTGCCTTTTGAGAAACCTATATGCAGGTCAGGAAGCAACAGTTAGAACTGGACATGGAACAACAGACTGGTTCCAAATAGGAAAAGGAGTACATCAAGGCTGTATATCATCACCCTGCTTGTTTAACTTATATGCAGAGTACATCATGAGAAATGCTGGGCTGGAGGAAGCACAAGTTGGAATCAAGATTGCTGGGAGAAATATCAATAACCTCAGATACGCAGATGATACCACCCTTATGGCAGAAAATGAAGAAGAACTAAAGAGCCTCTTGATGAAAATGAAAGAGGAGATTGGAAAGTTGGCTTAAAGCTCAACATTCAGAAAACTAAGATCATGGCATCTGGTCCCATCACTTCATGGGAAATAGATGGGGAAACAGTGGAAACAGTGTCCGACTTTATTTTTCTGGGCTCCAAAATCACTGCAGATGGTGACTGCAGTCATGAAATTAAAAGACGCTTACTCCTTGGAAGGAAAGTTATGACCAACCTATATAGCATATTAAAGAGCAGAGACATTACTTTGTCAACAAAGATCCATCTAGTCAAGGCTATGGTTTTTCCTGTGGTCATGTATGGATGTGAGACTTGGACTATAAAGAAAGCTGAGCGCCTAAGAATTGATGCTTTTGAACAGTGGTGTTGGAGAAGACTCATGAGAGTCCCTTGGACTGCAAAGAGATCCAACCAGTCCATCCTAAGGGAAATCACTCCTGGGTGTTCATTGGAAGCATTGATGTTAAAGCTGAAATTCCAATATTTTGGCCACCTGATGCGAAGAGCTGACTCATTTGGAAAGACTCTGATGTTGGGAAAGATTGAAGGCAGGAGGAGAAGGGGACGACAGAGGATGAGATGGTTGGATGGCATCACCTACTCAATGGACATGAGTTTGGGTAAACTCCGGGAGTTCGTGATAGACAGCAAGGCCTGGTGTGCTGCAGTTCATGGGGTCGCAAAGGGTCAGACACAACTGAGCAACTGAACTGAACTGAACTGAACTAAAGTGTAGGTCTTCTGAGGGTGGATTAAGAGACAAGGACTTTGAATGAAAAGCTAAAGGTTTGAAGTTTATCTTTCAGGCTAGCACTTTTCAAAAATGTTGAAGCAGTGGAACTCTTTCTTTTTTCCCCCTGAAAATAATCTTAACAGAGGTCCAATATATCAAATGCATACAATATATCAAATATATCAGGTTTGCCTGGTTTGAAAGCCCTTGATGAAGGTGATGAAGATTTGAGGAGTTGTAAACTCTAATGTCCATATAGGACCATGTTGGAAGGGAAGAGGGTGAAAGCTGAGAGGAAGGTTAGAAATAGATGAGAGTGTGAACTATGGAGGAGGCAATAGAGATGAAAGGAGCAGGTAGATTTGAAGGATGTTGGAGGAATAAACAATGGGCGTGGGAGTGGTGGAGGAGAGTCCAGTTTCATTCATTCAGGAGGAAGGAGAGCCTTGATGTGGTGGTGGGCTGAGGTTCTTGGCTGCCATCAGGGAGGAGAACTTAAAAACATCTCATCCAGCTGTATGGCCACTGTTCCAGGTGGTCATTATTTCTTGTCCCCAAAACTTTGTTCAGTGGTGGAACGTTTTGGAAGAACTTTTGAAAGAAGTTTTTGAATTTAGTCTCATGAAAAGTGCAGTATTGTGTATTTGTTCATGCAGTCTGATAATCTGAAGAAGTAAAAGAACTACATCTGGGCTGTCAGGAAAGTTGTATTTGAAAGACCCAACATAGTTCTTGATATTGCTAACACTGCTGTTAAGTCCTGTGCTGAAATTGCCCTTACAGGTGCCCAATAGTCAAGAATACTTAAGGGTTTGAGATTTTACCTGACTTGAAAGCTACAAGACTGCCTCATGGATGCTGGCAGAAGACACAAGATTCCTGGGTCAGAGACAAAGGACAGCTTATTACTCACAGCAATAGTAGTAGCTACAATTATATCCTTTTTGCGTTGGTTAATCAAAACCCAGTTTCCACAGGATGACATGAAAAAGCCAAGCAATGCCTGCAAAGCAATGTCTGCACATGTAGTGGGTACATTTTAACAGAGGAACCCCAAGTTTGGGGAACTTGGATCTCTTATGGGGCTTTCCCGGTGGTTCAGCAGTAAAGCATCTGCCCACAATGCAAGAGATGTGGGTTCAATCCATGGGTGAGGAGATCCCCTGGAGAAGGAAATGGCAACACACTTCAGTATTCTTGCCAGGAGAATTGCATGGACAGAGGAGCTTGGCAGGATATAGCCCATGGGGTTACAAATAGTCAGACACAATGATCTTTTATAATGAATAGCAAGCCTACCTGAACTTTGTCCCAAAGGGAGACAATATCTTTTTTATTTTTTAAATTAAAAAAAAAATTGTGTTGAAGTATTGTTGATTTACAATATTGTGTTATTTTCAAGTGTACAGCAAAGTGATTCAATTATTTTTTTTCAAATTGGTCCATTGTACTTTATTGCAAGATATTGAACATAATTCCCTGTGCCATACAAAATATCCTTGTTGCTTACCTATCTTATGTATGGTGATTCGTATCTGTTAATCCCATACTCTTAATTTTCCCTCCCTCCCTCTCCCCTTTGGTAACCATAAGTTGTTTTCTGTGTCTATGAACCTGTTTCTGTGTATGTGGATTTATTTGCATATTTTCAGATCCCACATATAAGTGATATCATTTGTCTGGCTTACTTCAACTAAGTAGGATGTTCTCTGGGACCATCCATGTTGCTGCAAAAGGCAATATTTCATTCTTTTTAAAGCCTGAGTAATATTCCACTATATGTATATATACATCACATCTTAAGCCAATCTTCCGGTAATGGACACTTTGGTTATTTCTGTGTCTTGGCTATTGTAAGTAGTGCTGCTGTGAACACTGGGGTGCCCATATTTTTTCAAATTAGAGCTTTCCTTTTTTTCCCGGATGTATACCCAGTAGTGGAATTGCTGGGCTGAATTTAGGTAGCTCTATTTTAAGCCTTTTTAAAAAGGAAACTCCATTCTGCTTTTCATAGTGGCTACATTTATTTACCAACAACATACAAATGTTCCCTGTAGGGAGACACTATTTTGATCATACTGGACAGTAAACAAATTTGCCTCATGCTCTGGAGGGAGACACCATCTCTGTCTTCAAGGCTGTTTGCTATATAGACATCCTTGAAAAGATATCTAGAATAAAGGGAAGTAGAGCTCTGATCCCAAGATATGCAGAGATGCCAGAGAATGTGTTAGACTTGTCCCCTAACAGGACAAGCCTCTGATAATGATCAGCTAATGGGGTGATTAATTTCCCTTCACTTATATCTCTTTCTCCCATTGTATTACTCTTTCTCCCATTGCACCTATAATACACAGGTGACTTTTCCAGTTGACCTAAAAGGTCAAACCTTCTTCTATTACTGGCATTCTTTGGACCACTATGTATCTGAAGTTGTCTCCTAAAGGGAAGTTCAAATAATCCTTCTCTGATCAGTTCCTCAAGCTACTTTGTTTCGTCTTACTTCAGAGCTCTCAGGTCCTTGTTAGCTTGAAATATGGTAAAACTTGATCAGTTTTATTTACTTAGACTCAAATCCTGAACTTATAATTAAGAGATGTATAAGGAATGTTCAAAACATTTCTAAAGATTTTTTTCAAGTTTGAGAGAAATAAAATGCACATAGAACTTGGCAGGAAAAGAGTTGTAAAACAGAGCAATACACCTTGATGGAAGATTTTATGAGGTAGTTGAAGAGAGTGATCCTCACACCTGGAATGTCTTTCTAAGTCACTGGTCTGTACACTTTACAGTCTCACCGGAATGGAGGTTCTCACTCTGTCAGCTTCAGATGAGGGTGAGTTACAGCAACAGACCAGACCAATGATAAAGGAAGGTATATCCTCAGCCTCTTTTGAGGCTAGAGGGCTAAAGTGGAGGCTGAATCCAGAACTGGTCAACAGCAAATGCACAATCTTCCGTCAGGATAATGCAAGACTACATGTTTGATGACCGCACAAAAGCTGTCACAGCTTGGCTGGGGAGTTCTGATTCCTCTGCCATTGCATCTTCAGGTTTCCCTTTGTTTCTGTCTTTACAAATTTTTCTTGATGGAAAAAATTTCAAGTCCCTGGAAGACTAAAAGGTACCTGGAATAGTTCTTTGCTCAAAAAGAAAAAGTTATGGGAAGATGGGATTATGAAGTTGCCTGAACATGGCAGAAGGTAGTGGAACAAAATAGTAAACTTGTTGTTTAATAAAGTTCCTAGTGAAAATGAAAACTTTGTCTTTCATTTTTACTTAAAAACTGAAGAAACCTTTTGGCCAACCCCATATGTTGAAGCATGTCACTCACTTGCTTAGTGCCCTGTAGAATTCGGACAAAATTTCCTCTCGTAGCCCTCCAGAGCCTCATCTCACACCCCGTCCTTCATACTGCCCCTGCTCTGTACTTCCCACAGGGACTTCTCCTTGCCAAACTGTTTCCTATTCTGTTGCCTTTGAGCACTGTTCCCCCTCCTGGAAGGCTCTTTGGCTCCACGCTGCCTGGTGGCATCTGAGATGCCATGAACATTATGCAACGTCTGCTGAGGCTGTGCACCCAGGCAGCCCTCTTTCATTTTCACCCAATTCAGAACGGGCTGTCGGCTTCTCAGTCGCAGAGCACCACACTCTTCCCTCATAGCATGTATCACCATTTGTATTATATACGTATCTCAGTTTTTACTTTTTCTCTGTCTGGAGAAGGGGGTAAGTTCCATGAAGGTAGAACTCATATTTGACATGATAACCACTGTCTCTGTGGGCTTAATACAGTGCTTGATATAGCAGGTACTCAATAAATTCCTGTCGAAGGGATGGCTGAATAAATGAAAGCCGACAGGGTAAGGGGAACAGGGTCTTACAGTCTGGGTAATGAAGAATTCAGTGGCAGCATGGCACCAATATACTGAGAGAACTGGAAGCATGAGGATGTGACATACTGGGTCCTTCTCTGAGAGTCCCATCTGTCAAAGCTCTTAGAATGTGTACTGATCATTCTCTAAATGGGGATAAGTATTAACATACCATTATTATGCTGAATGTGAACTCAACCTGCACAATACTAGGCCTTGTCTCTTGAGACGATCACCAGATACAAATGAAGAGAGATGGGTATATCCTCGTTCTTTGTATTTTAGCTGAGACAGTTATTTATCCAATATCTCTTGGGCCTGAAAACAAAACCATTAATTACAAAGACCAACCTTTTAGGATACAGAGCAGGGTTGATATACCATCCTGGAAACTGTGTGTGTCTGTGTAGATTTCTGATTACTAAACCTCTGGAAATACCTTGAGAACTAACTCATGCCTACAGAATGGGCACAAGCTTCTGGTGTCATCAGGACTCAGCCACCACCAGTGGATGGCGGCTGTTTTCCAAGTCAACATGACTCTCTCCCAGAGCTCTGTTCTGTAACTTACTTTTATTAAACCTAAAACTTCATCCACCCCATGGCTCACATCCCCACAAATTATAGTCACTCTCTGTGGTAGTCATTAGTTCTAGTCGCAAAATAGTTCTAGTTCTCCAAGTTCGTGGTAGGATTGCATGACCTCATCCCTTTAAATTTAGATGTGATCATGTGACTTGCTTTGGTCAATGAAAAATTCAACAAGTGTACACCAAAAATTGAACATTGGCCTTATCATGAAACACAGAGACAGCTTCTGCCAACCTGGATCCCTAAGTGAAGATGACATGAAACAGAGGTAATGTCAACCTGTAATGTAGGAATTAAACACAAAGATAAAATTATTAAGAATTTCAAGATGACAACAGCAGGTCATTCAGCCATGCAGAATCTGCCTTTTCTCCTCTTACACCTCCATTCTGTACCCTGATATCTCTGTCCCTTCAAGCTGCTGTCTTCTGCCTTTACTATTTTTTTTTTTAATTTTTATTTTCACTTTATTTTGCTTTATTGGTTTTGCCATACATTGACATGAATCAGCCACGGGTGTACATGAGTTCCCAATACCCAGAAGGCTGCCCTCTCTTTTTGGCCCCTGCATTGCAGGACCATTCTGGCCTTTTCCTTGGGGATGACTGCTGAGTCAACTTTGTGCTGAGTCCTTCCCTCAGGGTTGCTGACAGTCTTGACTGGAGGGCCCCCACCTCTTGCTTGCCCTCACTGGCCAACACTGCTCTCACCAGCTTTGTGACCTGACACCCACTCTCTAAGGCTACATTGTAGCTGTCTCTGATAAGGGAGAGAGCTATTCCTTATGCTCTTGTGGATTTAAAAAAGCAGGTATTACTTTATCACTAAATGCCTAGAGAAACCAAATCCCAGAATAAAAATAGAACCGTCTCTATAGTCTCTTTCTACTTCCTTAAAAACATTTAAAAAAAAATTTCTATTTCTTTTTTTCTACTTCCTTTTTAAACTTCCTTTCCTGTTTCTTTGTATCTACAGTCAATGGACATCATAACTCAATGGACATCAAAGTTTCTGCTGAAAAAACGGGTAGCATTTGATAATTTATCATCATTTAAAATTTTAATTACATTTTATAATGATGCACATGATATAAAATTCAGTGGGTGTGAAAAGGTAAACACAGAATGTTTAAGTCTCCCTCTCCTGTTCACACTGCCCCCACTTCTTCTCTGTGAGGTTCTGGCATAACCTTCTGGAGATCTTCTATATACTTACAAATATACATGTATTTTCACTCTCCTTCCCCTTCCCCCACTCTTACCTTGTTCTGCAGCTTTTTCTGTACTCTGAACATGTTCTGTAAATAATCCAAAATCTTTGCAACTTTTTATAGCTCTTTATAGTATTCCCTTATTTAGGCAAATCATAATTTGCATTAATAACATGATGTATAATTTCATATGTATTCAAATATATTAGTGAATACTTTCCTAGAAGTCAAAGGGTATGTTCATTTTTAATTTGATATAATGTCAAATTGCTGTCTGAAATAATTTACAAGAGTGCCTGTCCCCATACGTCTTTGTTAGTATAGTTTCTAAAATCTTTCAAAGTTGTCTATTGATTTGATCTGAAAAGTGTATCATCATTGTAACTCTAATTTGCAATTTCTTTATTATAAGTGATTTCAACTATTTCCATATATTTAGAGCATTTATGTTTTCTTTTCTATGAACTCTTCATATTCTTTCCCATTTTTCAAATAGGATAATGCTCTTCTTACTGATTTTTAAAGAAGTTTGTTTATAGCAGATTTGACTTGAGGAATTAAAAATTTTTTAATGTAGCTAAATTCATCTTTCTTTTAAGGCATCTGGGTTTTGTGTGATGCTTAGAAAAACTTTAACTGGAGGTTACTACAAAATTTTTCCCACAATATTTTCTAATAATTTTTTAACATATAAATGTTTGTTTTATCTGGAATTAATTTTGTTATAAACACTAAGCTAAGAATCCAAATTAATTTTTCTTCACTGATCATCACCCTGATGTTCCAACACTATTTATATATTAGTTAATCCATCTTTTTCTCACTGACTTGAAAAACCACCTTTAACATATTAGTCTGTGGATCTGTATCTGGATCTATCTCTGGTCTGTCTAATCATGATTTAAACTCTATAACTTCTATTATTATGTCAAAGGGGTTACAACAGTATTTTAGGCTAGTGTTAGGGGCGCTGCTGATATATAGCAAAGCTAACTAGGCCATATGGAGACAATTCTTAATCGTGACCTAAATCATTCCTCATCTAGCTCTTTGCCAACTACAACAAGACAGGGTCTGACACTTAAGGAGCAATGGGTTAGGGATGTCTAGACACCACATCCTGCTCTCCGTTAAGCTCCCAACCACCCTGTGAGGTAGGGTGCTCCTTGAGTTATTTTGGTCACAAGAAATAGAGATTCTCTGGAGCTAATTCAAATAATAAGGGGGTCATTCTTTTCCTATATAAATAAGGGGGACATGAATCCCAGGCACCTCATCAAGAAAAGCCCACAACAAGATCTCCCAGGAAGATCTCGAGCTTTTTTCTTTGTAAATTGCGCATCATTTATGTAGTTTAAAAACATGAGCAAAAAACAAAACAAAACATGAGCATACACAACTCACCTTCCAAGGTTGAATGCATGCATATTTAATGACCTATAGCAAACATACTAGAGTGCTGGCCTATGACAAAAGCTGGGGAGGAAAAAGGTGCAAGTATCAAGATGGAAGGGTTTAAAAAATGAAAATGAAAAGAAATAAACTGCAAGTAATGGGACTTTTCATGAGCTGATGTGAGTATGCTATGCATTGAAGAATTGTGAATCATTTGAGATTTTTAAAAAAATTAAAAGTCATAAATCTGTTCTCTACATCTGCATCTCCATTGCTGCTCTGCACATAAATTCATCAGTATCATCCTTCTAGATTCCACGTATATGAGTTAATATACGATATCTCTTTTTCTCTTTCTGACTTACTTCACTCTGTATAATAGAATCTAGGTTCATCCACCCCATTAGAACTGACTGAAATGCATTCCCTTTTATGGTTGAGTAGTATTCCATTGTTGGAGAAGGCAATGGCACCCCACTCCAGTACTCTTGCATGGAAAATCCTATGGACAGAGGAGCCTGGAAGGCTGCAGTCCATGGGGTCGCTGAGGGTCAGACACGACTGAGTGGCTTCACTTTCACTTTTCACTTTCATGCATTGGAGAAGGAAATGGCAACCCACTCCAGTGTTCTTGCCTGGAGAATCCCAGGGACCGGGGGGCCTGGTGGGCTGCCATCTATGGGGTTGCACAGAGTCAGACATGACTGAAGTGACTTAGCAGCAGCAGCAGTATTCCATTGTATATATGTACCATAGCTTCTTTATCCATTCATCTGTTGATAGACATCTAGGTTGCTTCCATGTCTTGCTGCAATGAACACTGGGGTAGGGTGGGGGAGAAGAAGGAGAGGGTGAGATAAATGGAGAAAGAAGCATGGACTCATATACACTAACATATGTAAATAGATAGCCAGTGGGAATTTGCTGTATGACTCAGGGAACTCAAACCTGGGCTCTATAATAACCTAGGGGTAGGGGAAAGAGCGGAAGGTAGGAGGGAGATTCAAGAGGGAGGGGACATATGTACACCTATGATTAATCCATGCTGATGTATGACAGAAATCAAACCAACACTGTAAACCAGTCAGCAATTAAAAATAAATAAATATTAAAACAACAACAAATTAAAAGTCAAAATGTGAAACTTCAGGCAGTTCACTGGAGCCCTTAAGACAGGTCTCCATTTTGGGGGGCAGGTTATACAGGGATTGATTAGAACTCAAAGAGGCACTGGTGAGCTTTTCTCATAGGAAGACTAGAAAGAACAGGGCAGCCAGGTCTCATGGACACTTAGCTCCTTGTGATTCAAAGTAAGGTCCATGAACCAGCATGGCTATCACCTGGGAGCTTGTTAGAAATGCAGAATCTCAGGTCTCATGCCAGATCTGCTTAATAGAGTCTGCCTTTTAACAAGATACAAAGGTAATGGGAGGATATCATTAAAATTTGAGAACCTCTGCTGTAGGATATAGTTTGGGAAGAGGAATGTTGCTTAGGATCCAGTACAACTCAACCTACTGAGCCATTTCCTTGTCCATCTGTGGTGGTCCTCATAGCTTTTACTGCAGAAAGGAAACAAGTTTGAGAGGGTTCAGGATGTAGCCTCAGAGAAAGTGATCAGAATACAAAGAAGATAGAGGTCACTGGATTTGGTAAGGACTGGAAACTATGAGGTCTGGAAGCTATGAGGCCAGGGTGTTTGGTAGTTGTCCTTAGGACCGTTGAAGTCTCCCAGAATTCTGCAGGACTTGGAGAAGATAAGAAGACTATATTCCAGGAGCCCAAAAGGGAAGGATGTCAATAAAATGAAAGACTGGGGGTGACCCAGCAGGAGGCCATGAGTCTTAATGGTGTGGGACTTTTATTCAAAGATAGAGCCATCTCCGGCCATGGGAATTCCAATGTCACTTACCCACCCTCAGGTCTGAAGTGTGTGGGAAGAGACGCCTCTAGAGGACAGCTAGGATTCAGGTAAGGTCCAGTGGTAAAGGACGCATTCTGTTGGGAAGTTGAGGATGCAGGAGAATTTTCTGGTACAAAATGGGGCTCCACAAGGCACACTGTAGATACTGAGATATGAAAAGAGAGGTAGAAAATTAGATGGAGGACAGCAAACTTGGAGCAATCCATGGAAAATATGTAGGAGGAAACGGCTGGAAGGAAGCCAATATTTGGGGAACAGTATCAGTCAGGATAAAGCGGGTTACACTCCCTAACCCCAACATTACAGGTTGACATTACCTCTGTTTCATGTCATTTTCACTTAGAGATCCAGGTTGACAGAAGCTGTCTCTGTGTTTCTATGATATAGCCAAAGTTCAATATCTGGTGTAAACTTGCTGAATTTTTCATTGACCAAAGCAAGTTTGGAAAACTCAGCAGTGGCCACAGGACTGGAAAAGGTCAGTTTTCATTCCAATCCCAAAGAAAGGCAATGCCAAAGAATGCTCAAACTACCACACAATTGCACTCATCTCACATACTAGTAAAGTAATGCTCAAAATTCTCCAAGCCGAGCTTCAACAATACGTGAACTTTCTGATGTTCAAGCTGGTTTTAGAAAAGGCAGAGGAACCAGAGATCAAATTGCCAACATCCGCTGGATCATCAAAAAAGCAAGAGAGTTCCAGAGAAACATCTATTTCTGCTTTATTGACTATGCCAAAGCCTTTGACTGTGTGGATCACAATAAACTGTGGAAAACTCTGAGAGAGATGGGAATACCAGACCACCTGACCTGCCTCTTGAGAAACCTGTACGCAGGTCAGGAAGCAACAGTTAGAACTGGACATGGAACAACAGACTGGTTCCAAATAGGAAAAGGAGTACGTCAAAGCTGTATATCGTCACCCTGCTTATTTAACTTCTATGCAGAGTACATCATGAGAAACGCTGGACTGGAAGAAACACAAGCTGGAATCAAGATCGCCAGGAGAAATATCAATAACCTCAGATATGCAGATGACACCACCCTTATGGCAGAAAGTGAAGAGGAACTAAAAAGCCTCTTGATGAAAGTGAAAGAGGAGAGTGAAAAAGTTGGCTTAAAGCTCAACATTCAGAAGACGAAGATCATGGCATCCGGTGCCATCACTTCATGGGAAATAGATGGGGAAACAGTGGAAACAGAGTCAGACTTTATTTTTCTGGGCTCCAAAATCACTGCAGATGGTGACT